>NW_006408530.1:30795081-30811665 GCF_000296735.1 Chrysochloris asiatica
TCCGTTTTGGAAGAAGTGCAGCCAGAGTGCTCCTTGGAGGCCAAGATGGCCAAACTTCATCTCTCATACTTTGGACATATTGTCAGGAAGGACCAATTGCTGGAGAAGGATTTCATGTTTGGTAAGGTGGAGGGTCAGAGAAAAAGAGGAAGACCCCCAACTAGATAGATTGGCCAAGTGGCAACATCAATGGATTCATGGGTGGCAATAGTAATGAAGTTCACCCAGGATCGGACAGTATTTCGTTCTGCTGTACATAAGGTCGCTATGAGTTGGTACTGACTCGATGGCACCTAATAACAACAACATAAAGGTTTAATATCCAAAATATATAAAGAACTCTTACAACTCAACAGCAATAGTACAAACAATCCAATTTAAAAGAAAATGTGCAAAAGACTTTAAAGATGTTCAAATGACCAACAAACACATGAAGAGATGTTCAACGTATATGGTCTTTAAGGAAATATAAATTAACATCATAATAATATAATACATAATAGTAAGAGTAGTTTTAATTAAAAAAAGGAAGGAAAGTTGAAAGAAAAGAATGCTGAAGAAAATGTGGAGAATCAAAACCCTCCTATATTAATAGTGGTAATTTAAAATGGTGCAGCCATTGTAGAAAGCACTTTGGCATTTCCTTAGAATTATCATATGTCTTACTGACAAGTCCACTCCTAGTTATATTCCTAAAAGAATTGAAAGCATGAACTCAAACAGATACTTTCATACCAATATTCAAAGCAGCATTATTAACAATAACCAAAAAGAAGAAACAACCCAAGTAACCATCAGCTGATTAATAAAAAAGTGTGCTACACATATACAACAGAATATTATTCAGTCCCAAAATAGAATGACTTCAGAACATGTGAACTTTGAAAACATTATGCTAAATAAAATAAGCCAGACACAAAAAGGAAAATACTGTATGGTTGTACTTACATGAAATATTTTTAAAATAGGGAAATTCATAGAGATAGAAAGTAAATTAGAGGTTACCAGAGGTCGGGGGAGAGAAATGGGGAATTATTGCTCATTGGATACAGAATTTCTGATTGGGCTGATGGACAAGTTTTGGATATTGATAGCGCTAATGGTTGCACAACATTGTGAATGTAATTATTGTCACTGAAATGAAATTCTTAAATGGCTAAAATGGCCAATTTTTGTTATATATCCTTTACCACATTAATCTATTTTTAAAATAGGATAAGCACTGGACTGGTCATTGGAAGGCTGGCAGTTCAAACCCACCAATCAATCTTGGAACCCCTATAAAGGGTCGCTATGAGTCAGAACCATTTTGACATCACACAACAACAACAATTGACAGATATTATATTTTTCTTTATACATAGTGAAACTGAGACATAAAATATTTTTATAAAGGTTGTAATGGATTGAAATGTGTCTTCCAAAAAGATGTATTGAATTCTTCAACCCTATGACTGTGACTCTATTTGGAAATAGGTTTTTTCCTTGGTTGGTTTATGAGGGTCATACCAAAATAAGGAGGCTCTTAAACCTAATCCCTTCTGAGCTGTGTTTTATAAAGAGGGAAAACAGACACAGAGACACATAACATACATGGGGGGGGGGGCAGTGAGGGCATGGTAAAATCCATGTGAGAAACTAAGGAATGCTCAAGGCTACTGTCTAATGCTGTCCTAAAACTATAAGATGGCAAATTGACTTTCTTTAAAACTACCTTTTTTTTTGCTGTTGTTACAGCCACCCTAGGAAATTAAGAGAGAGAATGATGAGCTAAAATTTTTAAAAAGATAGAGGGAGTCATTCTTTCCTCAAATTTGGGTCAGTACATGGGGTGGTGGAGAGGGCACGGTGTTCAACTCCACAGGCTGGAGCTTGATGCTCAGTGCAGGCAGTTAGGCAACCTAGAGCGGTACCTCTAGCTGCTTCCCAGGGCAGAGGGAAGGACCTAGTACCTAGGCTGGTTGTGTCATCAAGTCAGTTCTGACTCATAGTGACCCTGTATAGGATTTCTGAGGCTGTAATCTTTATGAGAGCAGAAACCCTCATCTTTCTCATACAGAGCACCTGATGAACTCGAACTGCTGACCTAGTGGTTAGCAGCCCAATGTGTAACCCACTATGCCACAACAACTCCTTAGTACCTACGGGGCACAACTAATGTTATTAAGTCTATGCCCTGAGAGAAACTGTGATGGGAGCAAGGGCTAAGTTATGGTGCCTCCTCCTTCTCTTGTAGTCCCTCTTTCGCACCTTCTTCTCTGAGACCCACAGACTAAATGATGACTCAGAGACAGCACTGACCAGCTCTGTCTGTCTCATTACTCAGCACACATGGACCCAGGGGCAGCCACTGCAGTGGTCACTGGTCCCACCAGGTGTCCCAAAAGAGCAATGGCGTCAGAAGCCTTTCCTTTCATCACATCCAGTTTAAATCCACTGGTATTCCAGCTGGAGCATGGTGAAGACAGACAAAAGACAATAGAGCTGGATCAAGCCTCCAAGTGCACCTGACTCGCCATGAGTCACATCCCCTAGGGAACCTTCTCAGATCACTATTGTTGTCAATTAAAAGGAGTCACGTACACCCAGCATATTTAACTGTGAAAGTTGTAGCCAAGTTTTAGTATGTTGTCCTTTGCCTTTGAATACAATTCTTCATAAAAATGTCCACGGATAATGCACTGGAATATTACCCCTCCCAAAGGTATTTACACTTTAATCAGCGTTCATTGAAACTCTAGCACTCAGAGGGAAAACTCACATTCTAAAATGTAAGAGGCATTAGATTTGACTTTGCCTGTCCACTCCTGGTCATTCCTGATCTATTTCAAGGACTGGGTCTTAAATTAAGCTAAGAAGAAATCTCCCTGCCTGGTCATTTCACATCCCTCCCTCCCCTAATTCTTCATCATATAGAATATCCTGCTCATCATCACACACATACCTTGCTTTGTCCCCTGAGGGGAAGCTCAAGCTGATAACTGTGGTAAATACTAACGGAAGAGATGTTGTAACTAAATGTCATTGTGCTTATATCTCTATGTGTCTTCTGCAATATAAGATAAACAAACTAATCTTCCTTGCTGAGCTTAAGAGGATAACGAACAAAAATTATAGTTGAGTAACCTACCAACGTAAGTATTTCACAAAAACTATGAGATATTCAATAGTCCCTAATGCTGAGACAAGAGTGGGACTTTCTAGTATAGGCTTGTCTAAAGCATTCTCAAGCTCACCTCTTTAATGGAATAATTTCCTGTTATTTGTAATATTTGGGTTTTCAATATTATTGCCTTTTTAACCATGCTAGTGAAAGGAGTATTAATTTGTATATAACAGCTATTTATTGTTGTGGTGGTTGTGGGCCATCAAGTTGGTTCCAACTCACTGTGACCCTGTAAAGGGTTTCCCAGAGTGGCTGATGGGTTTAAATTGCCTATCTTGCAGGTAGCAGCCCTTTGCTTGTCCTACAGCAGTACACCAGTTCATGCAATCTACCAGACACTGCCAAATATTATAATGAATTCTCTACCTTACCTCAGAAGAACACTACTAGACAGGGTTATCATTCTTCCCACTTTGTAAATGGCAAAATCGAGGCTCAGATAGTTAACACAATGTGCCCAAAAGTCACAAGGCTTGGAGCCAGGCCAGGCAGCATGACCCTTGGCCCATGTTCTTAATCATTTTCTATGCCTCCTTCAGATGTCTGAGAGTAATCGGTGGCTCTGGGCAGTTACATTATATCACTTGCATGTCTGGAGCCATACACCAGATCCCCACTGCTGTCTAGCTCAAGGCTACATCTTCGTCCTAGTTTCAAAGCCCTCTCAGACCTGGCCCATCCCACCTCTCTATCCTAATTCACCACTTCACCTACTGCCATCAAGTTGATTCTGACTCATAGCAACCCAGAGTAAAACTGCTCCATAGGGTTTCAGAGACTGTAAATATTTACTGGAGCAGACAGCTTCATCTTTCTTACTGGTGGGTTTGAACCACTGACTTTGTTATCACCAAGCTAACACTTAACCTACGATGTCACTGGAAGAACAGAAAATCCCTTGTAGGAGTTTTCCTATGCAATCCCCTTTATAGCTGCTGAGGTCTTTCATTTGTGACTTCATACTCAAAGAACCTCTGAGGCAATATGGTGAAGACTTCCTACTTATGTGACATGATGTTAGTTTGGGGAGGAGATTACTTCGCTCTCTGTGCCTTATATAAAGTTACCACGTAGAAAAAGAACTCTAGATTTCATGGTGGTGTCATACTGATGATGTCTCTAACACATGTGATCTATTGTTGTTTTGGGGGTTCTTTTTGTTTTATTTTTACTCTGCTTCAGGGGTTGTAGGATAATGCACTGGACCACAAGGTGGGTTCATAGTCACCAGCCACTCCACCAAAACCCTATACAGGGTCACTAAGAGTCAGAACCGACTCAACAGCACTTAACAATAACAACAACATGCCAGCATGTGTGTGTAAATGTGTGTATGTATGTGTGTATGTACATATATATTACATACACAAATACACCCTTTAACAGAGTTTTCTTGAGACACCCTTTATTAAAAAGAGTAAAACTACATGAAATTAAGACCATCCTAGAAAATCTGGGACACATGGTTTGTTCACCATAATTACATTACACTGTTTTTCCTCAACTCAAAGGGATTTCCTAAAACAGCCCCACAGTCTAGTGAGACCTAAAGCCCTGTTGTGAAAATCCCAATCTGGAATCACAGACTGAGAGTGGCTGGAAACAGATCTGGTTCATTTTGCTCTCTAATAAAAATAGGGTACAAAACATAACATCATTAGGAAGATAGAACTTCATTTCCCCCAAACAATCCTTTTATCCTAAAAAACAAAGGATTGGATCGATTAGCAATCAAAACTATTTCATGCTTTTCATGGTATTTTGCATCTGGTAGCGTAGTGGTTACAAGTTGGGCTGCTAACCTCAGGGACAGCAGTTTAAAACTCCCAGCTGTTCTGCAGGAGAAAGATGAGGCTTTCTGCTCCTGTAAAGATTTACAGCCTAGGAAACCCTGTACAAGATCACTATGAGTCAGAACTGACTCCACGGCACATAACCACCACCACCATCCTTCATGTCTCATACTTCAGATATATTATCAGGAGGGATCACTCCTTGGAGAAGGACATCATGCTTGGTAAAGTGGAGAGTCCATGAAAAAGAGGAAGACTTCCAATGAGATGGATTGGCGGCGGCAGCAATGAGCTCAAGCATAGCAATGATTGTAAGGTTAACACAGGACTGGACAGTGTTTTGTTCTGTTGTGTATAAGGTCACTATGAGTCAGGACTGACTTAACAGCACTTAACAACAACATCCTTGAAACCAGCTTTATTACTTTTAGCTAAGGATGAGGAAGAGAACAAAATGAAATACAATAAAAGTGAAGCACAGGTAGACAGAAGCTTGGAAGGGGTGGGTTACACACAAGCAAAATAAGCACAGGCTTACTTCTATTTACTTACTAATCAGCAGTGAACAGCTATAGATTAGTAAATGACATTGTTGACTACAGATTAGTGGTATTGACCACAGTAGATTAGAAAGTACCTTACTTACTGGGTCCTCTGTCCCTGTCAGATATTATAAGTGTGAAAAGAGGATTTCATTCTGTAAGAAGATGCTAGGGGATTGGGAGAGAGACAAGATGGCAGCTAGAACTAGAAGAGAATCTTTGGTGTGGGGCAAACATGAAATTATTCACTACAAATTTGTAAGTAAGCACAAGTTAACCTGTGTTTACCTTGCTTATTGGGTAATCCACCCTTAGTACTTGGAATCCAGGGTTAACTACCTTTTGACAAAAGGACTAGGTTCTTGCTGCCTGATTAATTCAACGTCATTCAGTAAATGTCAGGCCACATGATTAGTACAAGTAGATGATAATCACAAAGCCCTCAGTGAGTAGTTAAAAATGAATTTGTCTGATATGCTTACAAAGTCTACTGGGCAACATCAAAGGTACTCAGGGCTTAACAGACTTTGTTGAATAACCGGTTTTAAATAGGATTTTAAAAATGAACATTTTCCTGCCTGTTAACTCTAAAACTCCCAATTTCTCAGAGCCCCATCATTGAAGCAAAGCAATAATAATAATAATGAATACATACGATGTGATTCCCAAAACTCCATCATGTGCTGGTCATGAATATAAAGCAGATCATTCATTATAACATTGATTATCATCATTTCATGACTTTCTTGAAGGAACAAAGTCAAACGCGTCTTCTTTTCCCCTTTCTCTTTGCAAAATTCATTTTGTAAGAAACCATGGAAGGTACTTGCACAAACCACAGCTGGAAGATGACCTTCTAGCCATAGGAATCCCTGCACAGTCAAAAAGTGCTTTCCAACCTCTGAAATTGGGGAAGTTGAGCCTTTGGCTGGTCTTCACGGCAGCATCTCTGCTCCCTCCAACTCTCCCTGATCTTCCTGCTTTATTTTATTTCGTGTGTTCCTACATTGCACACATCACTGACTCCAAATGTCCTTCTCCCCAGACTCCTTTCATCTCTTTCTCTTTCTCTTTTTCTTTCTGAGTCTGCTTTCTTTCTTTCCCAACCTATATTAATTCAGCAAATAAATATTAAACACCGACTTTTGCAAGATGCTATATCAATTTTTCTCTCTTTGTAGCATTCCAATACCCATTTTCCCATGAAAGCTGTTTTTCTCTTGGTTCTCAACACATTCTGTGTATGTGTGTGTTATTGTTGCTGTTGTTAAGTACCATCAAGTCTTCTGACCCATATCAACCCTGTAGAGGGTTTCTGAGGAGTGTGTTGTTGCTGCTGCTGCTTTTAGGTGCCATTGAGGCGGTACCGACCCATAGTGACCTTATGCACAGCAGAATGAAACACTGCCCGATCCTGGGCCAACCTCACTACTTGTTGTTGTTAAGTGCCGTCGAGTTGGTACCGACCCATAGTGACCTTATGCACAGCAGAATGAAACACTGCCCGATCCTGGGCCAACCTCACTACTGTAAGAGGGGGTAAATATGGTATGACAAAATATTTCTGATTTTCAAAAAACTTTCAAAGGTATGACAACAAAACACCTGTGTACCAACTGTTCACATTAAAGAATGAAACATTAATTGACATCTTGTGTGTGCCTATCCCTGGTCACATCCTCTTCCCCTTACCGATAAACTGAATTCAAATTTTATTATTCACATGCATTTTAAAGCATTTTTTACTACAAGAGTATACCTTCATAAAGTTTGTTGATAAATGGAATCAAAAGATCATAGACTTTTCCTACAAACGTTTGGAAGCCCCCTCGTACATATTTGTACTGAATCACAATATGACGCCTAGTTTTGTTTGGGTTTCTTTTTTACAGTTCCTGTGGAGTCATTTCTGACTTAGGCAATCCCATGTGTGTTAGAGAAGTGCGCTGCACAGGGTTTTCAATGTCTGATTTTTTGGAAGTAAATCCTCAGGTCTTTCTTCTGAAGCGCCTCTGGGTGCCTTCAAATCTCCAGCCTTCCAAGTAGCAGCTGAGTGCATTAGCTAGTTGCACCCCCAGGGACTCCAGTCTTGTTTAGTACTTTCTTAAACTGTAAGTAAATGATTTTATACCACATATTTTCTTCAATTTGCTCTTTGACTTAACATTTCATAGTAAGAATCATCCATGTTGCTACTTGTAGCTATAGTTTGCTCCTTTTTCACCGCTGTCTACTATTCCAATGGCTAAATCTATCCCAGTTCATTGATCTAATCTCTTGTGACGGGCATTTAATTATGATGTTTTTGTTGTTAACAATAATTCAGCAAATGCATATTAAGAACCTACTCTTGCAAGATGATATACCAATTTATTTCTCTTTGTAATATTCCAATACCCAGTTTCCCACAAAAATTTTCCAACACATTATGTGTGTGTGTGGGGGGGGGAAGGGGGGCTATAAGAGAGGGTAGGCATGTTATCATGAAATATTTCTGATTTCACTGTGAACTTGCTTGAACAAGCCTCCTTGTGCACATACCCAATGTTCTCTTTGTCTGCATGTTGAACACCAAAGGAATCAATATTCTTTAAATTGTCAGTAACACTTTTTTTAGCATCCTCATGAACTCTGGCCTGTTACCACATCATCCATGACTTAAAAAGACACAGGAAGACTACTTTGATCAACAAGACCTGAAAAACACAGATTAGAGTAGACGTCATTCCAGACTCCCTGCTCTCAGCTCTGCCTGTCTTTAATAGGACATGAATTTCCATGTTGTAAGCGTCGTGGTTATGAATCAGGCTGTGAACCCTAAGGTCAGCAGTTTGAAACTACCTGCTGTTCTGTGGGAGAAAGATGAGGCTTTCTGCTCCCGTAAAGATTTACAGCCTCGGAAACCCTGCGCAGGGTTACTATGAGTCGGAACCGACTCCATGGCACATAACAACAATAACAACAACCCTCAACACAGTATCATTCATGGGTTCTATAAAATACTTCTGACCTACTGTTTGTTCCCTTACACAAAGGAGTGGGTATTCTCAAGAGAAATTAATGTGAACTTCCATTACACTTTAGATTGCAAAACAAGAATGAGCACATCTTAGCCTGGAAGGTCAGCATCCTGCTTTAGTTTCCTAATTCCTTTCCCTGCAGTTGGACATACAGCACAATTATCCATTCCCAGTCAGGTCTGGGATGCCATGTCAGAGTTGTTCAGCTCACTTGCTTTGCTTTATTTCCTTCAGCATCCTCTTTTCTGTTCCTCTAGATGCTATAATCCTCTAAATAAGCCTTGGGGAGTGTGGTGGCTCCATACAATAAGCACTGGACTGCAAACCACAAGGTCCAAGGTTCGAGCCCACCAGCCACTCAGCAGGAGAAAGATGAGACTCTCTTCTCATGTGAAGATTTAAAGCCCTAGGAACCCCATACAGGGTCTCTATGGTATCGACCAGATGGTACTTAACAACAAAATAAGTCTTTAAGTCTATATAAGTCTTATATATATAAGTGTCTATAAAGACATTGGTATCATCGGACTTATTTAATTGGTATCTCATTGTTAGGAGCTATTGAGTCAATTCCAACCCCAGATACAACCTCAGATACAACATAATGAAATCTTTCCCTATTCTGCACCTCCCCCAAGGTCATTGCTATGGTTGAGTTGCTGTGTTGTTCCATCTCATTAAGGGTCTTCCTCTGTTTAAATGACCGTCCACTTTACCAAGCATGACGTCCTTCTCCAGGGATTGGTCCCTCCTGCTCACAAAGTTCAAGAGGCAAAGTCTCACCATCCTTGATTCTAAGGAGCATTCTGGCTGTACACCTCTTAACACAGATGTGTTTGTTCTTCTGGCAGTCCATGGTCTATTTAATATTCTTCACCAACACCAGAATTCAAAGGCATCAATTCTTCTTAGGTCTTTCTAATCCATTGTCCAATATTCATGTGTATATGCGTTGATTGGAAATACTATTGTTTGGATCAGTACCACCTCAGTATTCAAATTAACAGATTTGTTTTTAAAATACTTTTAAGAGATCTTAGTCAGAAAATTTGTCTATTGCAATACACCCTTTGATTTCCTGACTGCTGCTTCCATAGTCATTGATTATGGATTCAAGTAAAGTGAAACCCTTGACAACTTCAATATCTTTTGCATTTATCATGCTGTTACTTATTGGTCCAGTTGTGAGGATTTTTGTTTTCTTTATGTTGACATGTAATCCATATTGAAGGCTGTAGTCAAAGAAGCTGGGCTACATGAACAAAAATGCAGCATCAAGGTTGGAGGAAGACTCACTAGCAGTCTGGGATATTCAAGTGCACAACCTTGCTTGCTGAAAATGAAGAAAACATAAATTACTTACTGATGATGATCAAAGACTACACCTGAACATGAACAATAATAATAAAAACATTCTCACAACTGGACCAATAAACAATATCATGATAAAGGGAGAAAAGCCTGACATTGTCAAAGATATACTTTTTCTTGGATTCATAATCAACACTCATGGAAGCAGCAGTCAGGAAATCAAACAGTGCATTGTATAGAGCACATATGCTGCAAAACACCTCTTTAAAGTATTAAAAAGCAAAGATATCATTTTGAAAACATTAGTGTTTCTGACCCAAGCCATGGTATTCTCAGTTACCTCATGTGCATGTGAAAACTGGACAGTGAATAAGGAAGACCAAACAAGAATTGGTGCATCTGAGTGATGGTGCCAAAGAGTATTGAATAGACCAGAGACTGCCAAAAGAACAAACACATCTGTCTTGGAAAAAGTGCAGCCAGAATGCTCCTTGGAGGTGAGGATGGCAAGACTTCATGGCACATACTTTGAACATGTTATCAGGAGGGACCAGTCCCTGGAGAAGAATTTCATGCTTGGTCAGTGAAACAGAGAAAGATCCTCAACAGCGATAGATTGAAACCGTGACTTCAACAGTGGACTCAAACACAGCAGTAACTGTGAGGATGGCACAGGACCAGGCAATATTTCATTCTGTTGTACATACGGTTGCTGTGAGTCAGAATGAACTGAATGACAAATAATGACAAAAAGACATTTGAGATCAAGTATCTGTCATAGCCAACCAAGGAAAAAGAAAAAGAAAAATATTTGGTGTGAGAGTTGGGGCCTTCCCTCCAGCGATGATAATGCCAAGACAAAGGAGTTTCTAACTAAAGTCAGAGCCTCTTCTTGTATCACCTTTCAGAGTATGTTTAATCTTCCTCTCACTTTCTTAAAGTCAATTCTCCTTTTTTCTTACTTGCTTGACTACTGAATTTGTCTTAATGATTTTATAAAATGCATGTGGAGACTAAAAAAGCCATGGTAGGAATAAGGATATTATTAAGAAAGAATATGCAATGAGTAACTAAGTGCAAAAAAGTGTTAATAGCTACAATCATTGACAATCCAAGTACAAAAGAGAAGGTTCTTTACGAACAGTGGTATCAACCGTGACATATAAGCAACGACTAATAGCAAGAGCCATATACAGCAAACAATCTCAAATCTATATTCCCAGAGGTCTTGTATATTATAAAACTGGTGTTGAGAAAGAACATAATGCCCTCTAAATTGCCCACTTGAGAATCTTAAACAGAGAATTTATCACCATAAGCCTAAAGGACTACATTTTCCGTAGAGTATGTATGTCATAGTTTAAACACACACATACGCATGCACACATACATACACTCACAAAACATGGATGTGCACACATGTGTGCCTGAAACTACATTCAATTTTTTTCAAATTATACTAGTTAAGCACTTCAGAGGTGTGGTGTCTTTGCTGCTGAATGAATTATGCAATTGTAACCTGTTTAATGTGCATATTGTAGTCACTCGTTGTACCAGTTACTCTTTTATGAGGATTTAATACAGGTCCAGGAATCCTGGTGTGCAGGATAATGCACTGGACCACAAGGTCAGTTTGAACTGTAAGGTCAGCAGTTCAAACTCACCAACTGCTCCTCAGAAACTCTAGACAGGGTCACTATGAGTCAGGACTGACTTGATGGCACTGAAGAGCAACAACAATACAGGTCCAAACAAGAGCAAAGACACTTCACATATATTATTTCATTTGATTCTCACAGGAACAAATTTTTATCTTCAGTTTCCTGATGAGGAATCTGGTGCTTCAATAAGTAAACCCCCTACTAAAATTTCCTCTTAGTGAATGAAGAACAATAAATGAAGAACCCAAGGCTGTCTGTCAGTCTCCAAGAGCAAAGAACTTAAGCACTACCCTAGCCTGGCTCCAACCTAAAACAACTATGGTATTTACAACCTTTCAGCTCTCACAAAACTTTGAATACAGTAGGTACAGATGGGTAGATGAATGGTTGGTTGGTGGGTTGGTTGGTTGGTTGGTTGGTTGGATGGATGGATGGATGGATGGATGGATGGATGGATAGATAGGAATATAGATGAATAAAATGGGAGGAATGGATGGAGAATGGATGGTTGGACAATTGTACAAATAAACAAACCGATGAAGAAAAAGTAGCTTCAAATCTCCATGAGGAGATGACTCAATGATGAATGATTTTCCTCTCCTTGATAACTGATATCAAGGAGAGAGCCTTGCTTTTAGAATAATAAGATGATTGATAGTAAACTAAAATCCTGTAAATGACCAATTTCATGAATTTCACTTGGCTTTCTGAGTTTCCTTTACCCTTTATACCTGCATCTATACAAAAGGAAGAAGTACTTGGAGATGGAGATTTCCTAAATTGTGTCCCTGCTCTCCAGCCTGGTTGTTGAACACATGAAGACAGCTAGGCCAGGATACAATCCTGTTGGCACCAGAACTGTTGACTCTACCCAGCTCTTGGCATACATAGCCTTTCTGCCTAGCTAATTGCCTTCCTTAGAAGGGAGATTCTGATCAAAGAACCTCCAAGAAATAATCAGGGATCGATTCACACAAACCCACACTTATTATATACAAACGTACCCACATATCTCCTAGGGAGACACAGAATCCTTTTTGTATGGGGAGGTCAGTGTTTCTCAGGATTGTGACGTCTCGAATATGAAATTAGGAGCATTAAGTAAGGCGGAGAAAACCTACAAACAAATTGCAGGAAGTCCAAGTGCCAGACCTATGGCAGGGCCTGATCCCAAACCTCAGATAATGCATGCCACCATGAATCACTATAGATGCCATATGCTATAATATAATCCCTAGTGTTCAGGCCCAAGGAGGTACTTTACTCATATTAGCATGAGTTTTCACTTCACTATAGTTTATATTGTTGTTGTTGTCATGTGCCATCGAGTCGGAACCGACTCATAGCGACCCCATGCACAGCAGAACATGGGGTCATAAACACAGTTTATATTGTACTGACCCCATTTTACAGATAAGGAATGTAAGCTTCTGAGAGATCAGGCCACTTACAAGGCAGCACTAAAATTCAAGCCTTAGTCTGTCAAATAGCAACGCTGGAGCTCTTTCAAATACCTAACGGTCCCTTTCCACTCCTACTCCATCCATCTGTTACCCAGCTGCACAGTACAGCTCTCCTGGTACACAGTAACGTGAGACTTAATTAAATAACAGTGATAAAGGCCCATATAAAATGTTTATGACCGTATTAAGTTGTCCTATGTGCCAAGTGACTGGTACTTCCTACAGCTGGCAAGTATTTGACTTTGGGATTTAACCAAGGCTGCTCAAAGTGCACAGGCATGGCCCACTAGAGATCAGATACTGTGCCTGAGGCAAGGAAATGGCCTATGCACTGCAGTTTGTGTGCAAAAAGTGACGGCCTCCGAGTCTGTGGTCCAGTGGGAAATGTCTGTAGAGCTAAGTGTTAGGCATGGAAATGCATGTTCCTGAAAAGCTGCCCCTTAGCATTTACCCATATCCTGTGATTCCCTAAAAGATAGGGAGCACTGACTATACCCCGCCTTTTAATGGCAAACTCCTTTAGGTGTTGTTTCAGAGTAGCTGCGGTGGTGAAGGCTTGCGGTCAGCAGTGATTTGGTATTCAAGGCCAAACACAGGATGTTTCCTAAGTTTTCTGTGCTTGACCTTCCAGGATATGCAGATGAACATCCTAAAGAAGCCCCTCTCCAAGTTCTCACCTGAATGCCTATCCAGGCTGCCTATGAGGTACTGTGGTTGCATAGCTGGGTTTCTGGGTTCTGCTCATTACAAGCAGCTCACTTTGTAGTTGATTTCAAATTTCCATGAACAACTGTGAAGGCAGGCAACCAGCTGGCCCCTTAGCTGTGAGCCAAAGAGCACAGATTCTCAAGAAAGAGAAGTTGGGGAGAAAGCCACAGCAGGATTGGCATTCCAGTCTGAACTTTGGAGCTGCTGGAAGGGTCTGAAGGTCTCAAAGCACTGTGTTCTGGCAGCCCCCATTTCACAGAGAAAAAGAAGGATAGCCTGCAGGTCAAACAAATGTTTTCAGGACATTGTAGAGTTCCCAGCCACATACTGTGTGTCAAAACAAAGACCTAGAAGGTGTAGGCATTGGGCAGAATTGATGTGAGGCCAAGGGAAGCTCACAGGAAACAATGTGATAACATCCCCTACTATTAACGCTTAGAAACAGAACAAACAAACAAACATCAGTGACCTTGGGAAGTCACTTCACAGGCAAAAGTGCCAATAAGTACTGAGGTAGGGGGGCCAACTGTCTCACCCCCACAAACTCTGAACCCCCTGGAATTCTAGACAAGGGCCATGCTCCCAATCAGCTAAATAATAAGGGAAAGAAACTTGAAACTAGAGAAGGGAACGCTGTGGCTTCTAGGACCAGTTTGGCAGGGGCATTCACAGAGAGTGTGTGGAAGGTAGAAGGCTTCCCCAAGAAAGCACCAGTCAGGGAAGCAGGCTCATTTGTAAACTTGATGGAAAATCCAAGGAGCATAGGACACGCTTCCTGCTGAACCCGTTTAATAAGAAAACCCATGTTGCATCAACCACAGCTGGTGCGTGAGTGAGGAATGGCATCACACTGATAAATGGTATTATCCATTCCTCTTTGATGAAAAAAATAAATAAATGAAAGAGATATCTTGGGAGATGACCATTGATTTTTCCCAAAATAAGTCCAGGTACATGTGCTGAAGAGAGTGAATCTGCACTGGGTTTCCTCAGCAGATAACTTAATAGTGATAACATATGCAGGAGGAGAACATGAAGAAATACAGAAGGGAATCCATACGAGCCCTGATGTTGGTGGAAGATAGGCACCCAACTGCTAACTGAAAGGCCAGCCGTTCAAACCCACCAGCTGCTCTTTGGGAAAAAGATGACGCTTCCTGCGGCCATCAAGATCTGCTATTGCTAAGTGTTGCAGGGTCTGTTCCGACTCATGGAGACAGCCTCAGAAGCTCTGTAGAAGGTCACTGGGAATCGAGTCCATGGCAATGAGTTTTCAAGCACATGAAACCAAGTTTTGCAATATTTGTTGCACCATCAGGAGGCACTGAATCCTGGTTGTTGTTCTTGTTAGGTACCATTGAGTTGGTACCCACTCATAGTGACCCTACACACAACAGAACAAAACACTGCCCAGTCCTGTGCCAACCTCACAACCATTGCTACATTTGAACCCATTGCTGCTGCCACTGTGCCAATCCATCTCATTGGGGGTCTTCCTCTTTTTCTCTGACCCTACACTTTACCAAATATGATATTCTTCTCCAGGGACTGGTCCTTCCTGATAATATGTCCAAAGTATGAGAGACTAAGTCTGGCCATCCTGACTTCCAAGGCGCACTCTGGCTGTACTTCTTCCAACACAGATTGGTTTGTTCTTCTGGCAGTCCATGGTACTTTTAATATTCTCCTCTAACACCATAGCTCAAATGCATCAATTCTTCTATGGCCTTCCTTATTCACTGTTCAACTTTCATATGCATATGAGGCTACTGAAAAAAATCATGGCTTGAGTCAGGTGTACCTTTGTCCTCAAACTGACATCTTTGTTCTTGAACACTTTAAAGAGGTCTTGTGCAGCAGATATGCCTAATGCAATACGTCATTTGATTTCTTGACTGCTGCTTCCATGAGTGTTGGTGGTTGATCCTAGCAAAATAAAATCTTTGATTACTTCTATATTTTCTCCATTTACATGGACGTTCTTTACTGATCCAGTGGTGAGGATTTTTGTTTTCTTTACATTGTGGTGCAATCCATACTGTAGGCTGTGGTCTTTGATCTTCATCAGCAAGTATTTTAAGTCTTCTTGGATATCAACAAGAAAGGCTATATCATCTGCAGATTGCAGGTTGTTTATGAGTCTTCATCCAATCCTGATGCCAAGTTTTTCTTCACATAATCCAGCTTCTCAGATTATTTATACTGAATCCTAGCACAGTTTAAAAGTAACTGGAAAATGTCTTCCTGAGCAGCTTCCCTGTGGCTGTTGTCAAGGATCTATTAATCATAAACTAATTTATTGAGCCTTCACTGAATATAGACCCCATGTGCTAAGTGTTTTCAGTATACTCATTGTATCCCATCTCAATTCTTTGAAGCAGATACTTCGATTACCTCCTGTGATGGCCAATTGTATGAGTCAACTTAACTAGGTTGTAGTTCCCAGTTGTTTGACCAAACACTAGACAAACTATTGTTACATGAAGTTGTTATATGTAATTAAGTCAGATGGTCTTCAGTAATGCAGATTACCTTCCATGTTGTTATTGTTGTTAAATGCTATCGAGTGGGTTCTGACTCATAGCAACTCTGTATAGGGTTTCCAAGAAGCAACTGGTGAACTTGAACTGCCAACCTTGTGGTTCAAATCAACCTTGCTGTCCATCACATTAAGCCATAGTAGAATCAACCTGTCAGTTGAGTAAAAAGGAAATTTACCTAGAGTCTTCTGTCTCCATATTATAAATAGATATTTTTGCAAATGTCTCACCTCACCCTTTCTGTCACCTGACCTGCAAATTTGGGAAGAGATGGCCTGGCAGTAATGGGCTTCAATGTAACAACAACTGTGAGGATGGTGCAGGACTGGGCAGTGTTTTGTTCTGTTGTGCATAGGGTTGCTATGGGGTGGAACTGACTC
>NW_006408530.1:30812450-30815588 GCF_000296735.1 Chrysochloris asiatica
CTCCTAAGAAACCCTATACAGGGTCACTATGATTCAGGGACTGACTCAAAGGCACATAACAAGACCAACATATATATTTATAAATAAATATTTATACATTATTATCGTTAAGTATCGTTGAGTCAGTTCCAACTCATAGAGACCTTGTATAAGGTTTCTGAAGAGCAGATGGTGGGTTTGAACTGCCAAACTTGTGGTTCCCAGTCCAGTGCATTAACCCACAGTGCCACATCATGACTCCCCTATTATACATATGTATGTATATAGAGAGAGTCCTAGTGTGGCACTATATGATAAATGTACCACAAGGTCAGTTTGAACCACAAGGTCGGTGGTTCAAACTCACCAACTAGTCCTCGGAAACCCAACATTGGGTTGCTATGAATCGCAACCAACTCAACGGCACTTAACAACAACAAGATGTATATATATATTATACACACACTCAACCATAAGGTGGGTTTGAATTGCAAGGTTAGTTCAAATCCACCAGCTTCTACTTGATACCATATACTGGTTCGCTATGAGTCAGAACAGACTCAATGGCACTTAAGAACAGCATCGATAATATATACTGGTGTGGCACTTTGAGTTAATGCACTGGACTGTAAAGTTGGTTTGAACTGCAAGGTTGGTAGTTCAAGCTCACCAGCCACTCCTCGGAAACCCTAGATCATTCTAGAGTTCTCAGATAAAAACAAAATTTTTATCTTACAATTTTACTACTAATAATAGCAATACTATTTGTGTCTGCATGAAATATTATACATCTACCCACATTTTCATTTCTGTGTCAAGTTGAGTTCTCACTGGATTCCCAAAAATTCCTGGTGAGTGGTTGTTTATGGAGAATGGACTGAATAAACAAAAGATCACTTGGTGGTAGGAGGATGGGACTGTCATCTTTTACCCTATATCATTTTTCCTATATTACTTCCTTGCATGGGTATGTATTGATTTTGTATTTCATTAAAGTACAAAAATACAAGTTATAAAAATAATAAAATATACAATTAAATGCAAAGCATGTAAACTCTCTATGAGGTAGACCTCACAGGTGTCATTTCCCCCACATTCTATGTTTACCTTATTCTGCATAGTCGATAGTCAAGAACTAGAGTTCAAGCCTTCTAGCTCTTAGCTATTATTTAGTCCACTCCGCCAAGGGTGCCTGTTATTTATTGTTTTTAAGTGCCTTCAAGTTGGTTCCAAATCACAGAGACCCTTTATGAGGTTCCCAAAGAGCAGCTTACGAGCTTGAATTTTACCTTTTTGTTGAACTTTTTATAGCAATAATGGTGCTTTAACAGGACCAGTTAGATAGACTGGCTTTCTTCAAATGTCACTCATGGTTGGAGGGAAAGCCAGGGCTATCATGGACTGCCAGAAGAACAAACAAATGTGTGTTGGGAGAAGTACAGCCAGAATGCTCTTTAGAAGCCAGGATGGCTAGACTTCATCGCTCATACTTTGGACATAGCATCAGGAGGGACAAGTCCCTGGAAAAGGAATGCTTGGTAAAGTGGAGGGTCAGCAAAAAAAAAGAGGAGGACCCCCAGCAATACGGATTGGCACAGCAGCAGCAGCAATAGAATCAAGTGTAGCAATGCTTGTGAGGTTGGCATGAGATCAGGCAGTGCTTGGTTCTGTTGTGCATAGAGTCACCTAAAAACAACACCTAACAACAACCATCCTATTCAGTTGATGCTTCATGTATGTTCCACAAATGCACGTTATGGCCTCCTAAGCCCTGGGCACTCCTCTAGGGCCTGGAAAAATAAAAGTACTAAGAAATGGTCCCTGGGTTCCCAAAGAGTAAAGAGCTAGACAAGGAAAGAGAAGCACAAGACTGAGTGAGGACCAAAATGGCAGTGGTACAGTAGGGCAGGGTCCTTACCTGGAGGAGCTCTCACGTCAAGTATCTATCTGGAGTCCTGGTGTGACTCTGTAGGATAAGCAAAGGATTCAGCATAATGTGATCAGCAGATCTTCATTTAAATGAACTCTGAATAGAATTCAAAGGGTACCTATGCCTTGGTTGTGGGTAGGAGTTCTGAGGAACTAGACAACTGGTATTCCCAAATCAGTTTCTAACAAAGACCCACAATCAGCCAGCCTTTCTTCTTCAGAAGTGGCATCTCTAGGGTAGCAGTCCCTCCCCCTCAATCCTAAAGAATTTGTTTGGGGAGTGGGAATGTGTGCCCCTCCATCATTTCTTCTAATTATGGTGGAACAACTAATAAAGTTCACGGGTTCACTTATCTTTAAAGTACGTTTTTCTATTCGTTGTTGTTGTTCTTGTAAAGCAATCCTTTGACTTTTTGTTTGCCTTCTCCTTATCATTGTTTTCTCTGTGGGCCTAGGTTTATACAGTAGAGCCTTTAGAGATAAATCCATTCAGGAATTGTCCACCTCCCAGAAAAGTCCACCAAACAGATCTCCTTTGAGTAAAAGGCTCTACAAGTACAGGACAGCTGTAGGAACTAAACCAACTGCTCTCTGTGAGTAATAAGTCAAGCACAATAACAACAACAAAAAAAGAATTTATATGTGAGTAAATAAAAAAGTACTGCTACGAGGGTTCTAGTTTATACATGCACAGGTTATCCCAAACAACATGTGTATAAATAGGTCTCTGCGGTCTGTAGACGACTGCAGCAAGTTATCTCAGGAATACACTTCTCTCAGGCCCATTAGTAGTGGTAGTGTGCCATTCAGTTGGTTCTGACTCATAGTGATTCTGCATAGCGTTTCTGAGGCTATAAATCTTGTGGGAAAATAAAATCTCATCTTTCACTTACGGAGCAGCTGGTAGATTCAAACTACTGGCCTTGTGATTAGCAGCCCAACTCTCAGCTCATTAAACAACCAGGGTTCCTTCAGTCTCGTTGTTGTTGTTAGGTACCATCAAGTAGGTACCGACTCATAATGACCCTATGCACCACAGAATGAAACACTGCCCGGTTCTGGGCCAATGTCACAACTGTTGCCACGCTTGAGCCAATTGATGTTACCACTCTGTCAATCCATCTCATTGAAGGTCTTCCTCTTTTTCTCTTACCAAACATGATACCCTTACCAAACATGATATCCTTCTCCAGTGACTGGTCCCTCCTGACAATATGTCCAAAGTATGAG
>NW_006408530.1:30816308-30818738 GCF_000296735.1 Chrysochloris asiatica
ATTAAGTGTTCCAGAATACTCATACTTTGCAATGTTATCCATAGTTTGTCATGATCCACACATATGAAAGCTTTTGCATAGTCAATAAAGCATAGGTAAAACATCATTCTGGTATTCTCTGCTTTCAGCCAAGATCCATCTGACATCAGCAATGATATCCTTTATTCCACATCCTCTTCTGAATCCATCTTGAACCTCTGGAAGGTCTCTGTCAATGTATGCTTGCAGCAGTATTGTCTTTAGTAAAACTTTACTCATATGGAGATATCAAAGATCTTGCCCGATGATTTGCACATTCTGTTGGGTCACCTCTCTTTGGAATGGGCACAAATATGGATCTGTTCCAATCAGTTGACCAGGTAGTTGTCTTCCAAATTTCTTGGCAGAGATGAGTGAGTGCCTCCAGTGCTGCCTCACTTTCTTAAAAGATTTCAATTTGTATTCCATCAATTCCCAGTGCCTTGTTTTTTGCCAATTCCTTCAACGCACCTTGGACTTCTTCCTCTTATCATTGGCTGTTGATCATATGCTACCTCCTGAATCAGTTAACATAAATCATTTCTTTTTGGTACAGTGACCCTGCATATACCTTCCATCTTCTTTTGATGCTTTATGCATCATTCAATAATTTGCTCTGAGAATCCTTCAATAACGAAACTCGACCCTGCTGGTATTTAAATACCTGTGGCATAGCTTCCAGAATGACAGCAACTCACAAGCCAACACAGTACAACAAACTGACAGACAAGTGGTGGTCAGTCTCATTATGGTGTCTTTAAAAAAAAAAAAAAAAACAGTCCAATCATAATAATGTCCTCCTAGGAGATCTGCTGGTCCAATTAAATTTAAGTCCAGAAAGTAATGGTGATTGGGTTTGGGGATCCCAAAGGGATAGTCCTGATAGATTTTCTCAAAAGACACAGGACAATCATGGGGACTTATTATGAAGAAGTGTTAAGAAAACTGAAACTTTCATTGGTGAGAAAAAGGCCAAGAAAATTGTACCAAAGAATTTTTTCTTTCGTCATTACAATGTGCCAGCTCATTTTTCAAAGACTGTAAGGGCTGTCCTACAAGACTTTTGTTGGGAAACCTGACCCCATTCATCTATAGTCCTGATCATGTTCCTTGTTGCCCAAACTCTAAAAGCATTTAAAAGAAGCACTGTTTGAGTGCTTTGAGGATGCCCAAACTGCCATTTTGACATAGTGTAAATCAAAAAGCACAAACTTCTTCAGGAAAGGATTCTTGTTGTTGTTAAGTACCATCGAGTCGGTTTCAACCCATAGCAACCCTGTATGGATTACCAAGGAGTAGCTGGTGAATTTGAACCATTGGCTTTGTGGTTCAAAACAACCTTGTGGTCAAGTGCTCATTCTACAGCATCACACTAGGACTAGAGAGATGGAAACACCACTTTCAGAAGGGTGGTGGATATGTCATGAAACAGTGGCTTCATATTTTGATGTTTTTGTTTAATAAAGGTTTCTATGATTTTACAGCAATACTTTTTGAATTATCTTCATATTTCAAACTCAGACTAGTTCAATAAACTTTAGAGACAACTTTGAGTATTGAAGTGACCGTTGGAAAAAGTGAACTCAAAATATGATATTTCTACTACTGTAAAACACACAAGTAAAATTCAAAATGGCAACTAATAGCTACTCTTTGAGTCAAGCAGGTGAACTGAAAAACATACTGGTAAAGGGAACATGCTCCTGACATGCAAAAAGTTGGAAGTTTGCTTCTAGATAGATACATCAACACAAGAAAGCATTTCAAGTTTAGAGGTTATATGAGAGAGACAAATAAAAAAGGAAGAAGCATAGAAATATTTCATGTCTTTCCAAGTGTCCTCAACAAAAAAATAAGGCATCAAAGCTAATGGTTAACACTTTCAACAGCTTTGTTCCTTTACACAAAGTATAGTGCTTTGCTGAAAGTACATCTGAATAATCATTGCTCAAATAATACTCCAGTATGAATATTTTTGGAGTCCTGGTGTGGAACTGTAGGATAAGCACTGGACCACAAGGTCGGTTTAAACAGCAAAGTCAGTGGTTTGTACTCACCAGCCTTTCCTCAGAAAGTTATCGTTGTTAAGTGCCATAGAGTCAGTTCCAACTTATAGTGAAACCCTATACAGGGTCACTATGAGTCAGGACCAACTCAACAGCTCTTAACAATAACAAATGAATATTTTTTTTACTAGAATTAAGCTTTTGTTGCAAATGTATATGGGTCTATTGATATGTCCTATTTGTGTCTTTGAGAAGGGTCTCAACCAACAACTCTTCTTTTTTTTTAAGGCCAGAAAGTCTGAAATCACTGAGCCAGTGGCCAAAGCAACCAATCAATAACTCAGGCAAAACCATCTGACAAAACTTATACAACAAGGGAACAAACAAGATGGCGGATCGTGTGGAC
>NW_006408530.1:30829108-30831506 GCF_000296735.1 Chrysochloris asiatica
ACTGGCCCAGGATTGGGCAGTGTTTTGTTCTGCTGTGCATAAGGTCGCTATGGGTCAGTGCCGACTCGATGGCACCTAACAACAACAACAAAACAAAGATAATTAATAAACCTCATCAAAAGTAAAAATGATAAAGTCTCAGTGTACACTAAAATAGCAGCAAATAAGAAAATCCATAAATGAGAGGCGCTACAAAAATTAGAAAAAGAATAGCAAAAAAGAAAATTACAATAGTCACCAGAAGAAAAGACATAATAAAGACTTAAGCAGAAATGAATAAAAGAGAAAACCAGTAGAAAGAATCAAGAAGACTAGCAGACAGTTCTTTGAAAGATATAAATAAATTGGCAGACCACTGGCAAATCTAACAAAGGAGAAGATGCAATGAATAAGAAATGAAATAGGTAACAGCACCACAAAACCTGCTGAAATAAAAAGACAATAGCAGAATACTATGAGGATTGCAAAAGGAGCTCTGGTAGCATAGTGGTTACAAGTCCAGCTGTTAACCTCAAGGTCAGCGGTTCAAAACTACCATCTGTTCCATGGGAGAAAGATGAGGTTTTCTGCTCCCATACAGATTTACAGCCTCAGAATTCCTATTCAGGGTCGCTATGAGTTGGAACCCACTCCACGGCATACCACCACCACCATGAGAATTGAATTCCAATAAATACGAAAACCTGGAAGAAATGGATAAATTTCTAAGAATACTACCTACCTAAACTAACAGATTCCTGGTATGGTGCTGTAGGATAAGCATTGGATTGCTAATGGCAAGGTTGTCAGTTCAACCCCACCAGTCACTCCTCAGAAACCCTATACAGGGTCACTATGAGTCAGAACCAACTTTACGCTATTTAACAACACTAACTTAAACTAACAGAGCCTTGGTGGCATGGTGGGTTACATGTTTGGATGGTAACTTCAGGGTCAGAAGTTCAAATCCACCAGCCATTCCATAGGAGAAAGATGAGGTTTTTCTACTCCCATCAAAATTACAGCTTAAGAAATGCTATGCAGGGTCACTATGAGTTGGAACAGACTCGATGGCACACAACAACAACAGTAACCCAAACTAACACAATCTGAGGTAAAAAATTTGAACAGATGTGTCACAAAGGAAGAAATCGAACAGGTCATAAAAGAACTACCAACCAAAAATAGATGTTTCCTGGATGGCTTCATGGGCAAATACTACCGTACATTCTGAGAAGAGCTAACACAAATTCTGCTGAAGTTATTCAGGAACACAGACAAGGATGGGGTTCTCCAAAAGTCACTCTATGAAGAAAGTATAACCTTGACAGCAAAACCAGGCAAAGACTGCATGAAAAAAAGAAAAAGTCACAGAGTGAGATCCCATAAACAAAGACACAAAAATTCTCTACAAAATCCTACTCAACAGAATCCAACAGCATATCAAAAAAATAATCTATCATGATGAAGTGAGATTCACACCAGGTACTATGGTTCAATATTAGAAAAGCAGTAATTGTAATCTACCACATAAATAAAACATAGGGTCACTCAGAACCGACTTGACATCAGACAGGTAACAACAACAAAGCAATATTAGCAAAGTTTCAAAAACAAGAAAACAACAATAATCTACGAGCGGGTGCACAGGTAGACATTCAAGCAGTCTAGTACTATCTTACAGCACCACATCAGGACTCTAGTAGCCATTGGGGGAGGTGATGGTTGTGTATCGTGGAATCTGCTCCAACTCATAGCGACCCTGTATAGGGTTTCAGATGATGTCAAATCTTGACGGGAGCAGAAAGCCTCATCTTTCTCCTATGAAATGACTGGTAGATTCAAACTGCTGACCTTGTGGTTAGCAGCCCAGCCCATAATGCATCATGTTCCCAGGGATCCTTCCATTAGCTATTGTTGTTGTTAAGTGCCATCAAATTGGTTCTGACTCACAGTGGCCCTGTACAGGGTTTCTGAGGAGCAGCTGGTGAATTTGAACCACCGACCTTGTAGTCCAAACCAACTTTGTGTTCTAGCGTATTATCCCACAGCACCACACCAGGATTACAGTAAAAAGTCAAGAAAAGGTTTATACAAAAACTCAAGAATCATTTTTTGATGATCACCCAGGAGAGTAAATCACTAGATATCAGACACGTGTTAACTTGGGAGAAGGAAAGGCAACATAAAATTAGGTGGAGGTCAACACAAAATGATCAAAACAAAGGGAAACACTGGGAGGAGCACAAGAGTCAAAGATAATTTGGTAAATAATACTGCATACACAATCTTTTTTTTTTTTTAATTAAATGTTTTTATTTTGCATTGAGTGAAAGTTTACAGGGCACATCATCAGCTTCACATTCAACCATTCATATAGCTTGTTTCATTACATTGATTATTATCTCCTCCATATATC
>NW_006408530.1:30832346-30857868 GCF_000296735.1 Chrysochloris asiatica
TTTTGTGAACCTTTGTCTATTTACTCTTGGATCATATGAGCGAGACTAATATCCCTAGACATTTGATTTACATGGTGGGCAGGGTGCATATACAATCTTGCAGTAATGACATTACCAGAAAAGGGGCTAATCTCTAAAATATATACAAAATTTCAACACCTCAACAAGAAAAAACACCAAAAATCCATTTTTAAAAAGGGCAAAGGACATGAATACACACATTCAGGTGGCTAACAAACACATGAAGAAATGTTTGCCATTGGTAGCCATTGCTGTTGTTAAGTGCTGTTGAGTTAGTCCCAAGGAGCTGATGGTGGGTTTGAACCATCTGTCTTGGAGTTAGCAGTTCAGTGCTGATCCTAAAGCACAACATCAAGACGCCTTATTAACCATTGGTGGTGGTGGTTATGTGTTGGTTCTGACTCACAGCAACCCTGCACAGGGTTTCCAAGGCTGTAAATCTTTACAGGAACAGAAAGCCTCATCTGTTTCCTGTGGAATCGCTGGCAGTTTCAAACTGTTGACCTTGAGGTTAGAAACCCGCTTAGACAGATGCAAATCAAAACAAGGCTACATTATTTCACCTTGTGGTGTGGCACTGTAGGATCAACACTGGACTGTGAACCACAAAGTTGGCAGTTCAAACCCACTAGCTGCTCCTCAGAAACACTATTCAGGTCACTATGAGTCAGAACCAACTCGATGGCACTTAACAACAACAACAAGCATTAATAGGAGTCCTGGTGTGGCTCTGTAAAATAAGCACTGGTCTACTATTCCACAAGGTTGGCAGTTCAAACTCACTAGCTGCTCTTCGGAAACCCTATACAGGGTCACTATGAGTCAGAACTGACTTGATGGCACTTAGCAACAAAGCATTAATAGCAAAGTTTAAGAAAACAAAATACAACAATAATCTATGAGTGAATACAAAGATAGACATTCAAGATGAACAGGGGTGGGAAATCTAATAAGACTACACCTACACCCACTAATACATAAAGGTTTTACAGAGGATATTTCTATACATGGATTTTTATGTTCTGATAATATATCTATGAATATATCAGAATATACAGGGGCAAACTTATGGAAACGTCTTAATCCTAACTAAACACCTTGAGGGAATGAGTCACTGGGCCTGGTGGCTCTGGACTGCATTCTCAGAAAACCCCAAGATCAGTTAGCATGGCACAGACCACAAAGACATTGTTCTAAATCTTACTTTGGTGAGCAGCAACTGGCGTCTTAAAAGCTTGTGAGCAGCTATCTAAGGGGCAACTATTAGTTTATACCTGTTTGGAGAAAAGAAGAGCGAAGAAAATCAAAGACGCAAGGAAGTTATTAGTCCAAAAGATTAATCGATCATGTGAACTCCAGCCTCCACAAGCCTATGACCTGAACTACATGATGTCCAGCTGCCACTGCTGACCACTGCACCCACTCTGGATAAAGTGGGAGACAAATGTGGAACAAAACCCAGAATCATAAAAAAGAGAGAGCGAGACAGACCAGGCTTACTTGTCTGACAGAGATTCGTGGATCCCCCAAGACTACAGACTGAACTCACCCCTGTGAATCAACTTTCAGTCAAATGATAAACAGGCCCAGAAGGTGAAGAATCATACCCGGAAGGTTTGTATTCATTAGAACAATCTACCATATGAGATGGAAAGGGCAGCATTTACCCAGGACACCATAACACTCAGAAGGCAGGAATGGATAGGAAAGAGGAAGGATGAAAAGAAAAGGTAAACACAAGGAAGAGTGTTATTGCTGTGGGAAATCAATGTCACAAAATATGAATTGTTGCATGAGAAGCCAATTTCCTCTGTAAAATGTCACCCAAATCACAATAAGAAATAATGTAAAATAAACTTACAAACCACAGTACTACTTCTGACATGCATAAGGTCATACATGGGGTTACCATGTTCTCCTTGTTGTTAAGTGCCGTAGAGTTGATTCCAACCCATAGTAACCCTGTATAGGGTTTCCAAGGAGCAGCTGGTAAGCTTGAACCACATACCTTGCAGTTCAAACAACTTTGCAGTCTGACATATTAGTCCACAGCGCCACACCAGGACTCAGGGGTTACCGTGAGTCAGAGTTGATTCAACAGCATAAAAGCAAAAGAATCATTAGGAGGTTACCCTGGAAACTAAGTGTATTATTAGTTTCCTAGGGCTGCACAAGAGAATATTGAGACCAATTGGGTAGCTTGAAACAATAGATGTATTGTCTTACAGTTCTTCGGGCTAAAAAGAAAACTGTTGTCAAGTTTATTTCAATTTATAGACTCTATAGGATCGAATGCAGTAGAACTGCCCCATAGGGTTTCCAATGCTACAATCTTTACAGAAGCATACTGCCACATCTTTCTCCCATGGAGCAGCTGGTGAATAACTGATGTTTCAGTTCGGAGCCAAGCACTTAACCACTGTGCCACCATGACTTTTTCTGACTTTCCTTGGCTTGTAGATACATCACTCCAATATCTGCCTTCATTTCCCTGTGGTTATCTTCCTTCTGTGTCTTTGTTTGTCTTCTGTTTTGTAATTACACCAGTTATATTGGATTAGGGCTCGCCCACAACAAGTTAACAAGATGGTAATAATACCATCTTTAAAGACCCTATTTCAAAACAAGACCACATTCTCAAGGATTAGGACTCCAACCTATTTCTTTGAGGGAACACAATCCTACCCATAACACTAGATCAAATGTAAAAGAATGTATACAATGACAGATTGCAAAGTCACCTTGTCTCCAAATACATGTGTAAGGAGATTCTTAGTTGGCTTGGTCATTTTCTTCCATGCCCCCACTCCAATGTCCCATAGTCAGAAACCTCTTCTTGATAAATCCTTTGTAGATACAGTTTGAAAACTACATCCAGATTTTCAAGACCCCATACAAGGGATTCCCTTGCCCAAAACCATCTCTTTACCTTCCCCAAGGTCTGCAACTGGAGGACAGAATTCAATCCTTAATCCTGTCTAAAACAGTTGCCTTACACTTTAAAACTCTTTTGGAATTCTAGCATAAAGATTCCGGTGAAGACCAATCAGGAAACTGAAGATTAAGTGAGAAGATTTTTGTAGATAATAAAGTTTCAGCATATGCAATATATGTGGAATTTTTGGGTAGGGCTTCAAAGAAAATGTTCAGCAGTGGGGAAGGAGTATTCTCAGCTGGCATTCTTTCCTCATTCAACCTTTGTTCAGCCTCCTTCTTGAAATGCAGACATTATAGCTGGAGGTGTAGCAACTATTTTGCAACCAAAAGGGAAATGCCAAGAGAATCATACAAGTCTCAGTATAAATAATTTAATTTAGAAGGATCAGCACAAAGCTAATCCCTGTGAAGTGAAGGTTAATGATATCTCAAATGTTCAACTTTTCCAGTATGTTATATATACCCTTCACGATCCCTGATATCAATCACCACTCTCCCTCTCTCATGTCCCAGGATTCTGCAATATGTTGCAACATGTCACAGAACTCATGAGCTATCAAGGAAATGGTTCACACAATTTGTGGAGGCTGGAAAGTCCCAAATCCGTAGTTCAGAGTTCATTCTGGAGGATTCTCCTCACCCAAGTAGCTTCAGGAACTAAGGAAACTAAATTAGCAAGTCAGATGCCAGACTGCTGATGCAGACTGGTGGAGCTGGTAAATCAGGGCAGATGACAGATCACAAGTCCCACAAACAAGAGGTCATATGGAGATGACCCAGATACAGGATCCAGGGAAAGAGTGAACTTTGTCAAAGCATTCTCATATATTGGACTCAGACCAGGCCCCTAATATAAACAAAAGGTGGTGACTTGAATTACATCCTTCTTGTAAAATGGGGCATCCTTAATCCTTTGTTGTTGTTGTTATGTACCGTGGAGTCGGTTCCGACTCATAGTGACCCTGTAAAGGGTTTCCAAGGCTGTAAATCTTTACGGGAGTAGAAAGCCTCATCTTTCTCCTGCAGAACATCTGGTAGTTTCGAACTGCTGACACTGAGGCTCGCAGTCCGATTCGTAACCACTACGCTACCAGAACTCCTTAATCCTTAGTCCCACCTTAATCCTTAGTCCCACCTTAATCCTTACCTCTTTGTCCCACCTTAATCTTACTCCTTGGTGGTGGTAGTGGTGTGCTGTGGAGTCGGTTCCAACTCATAGCGACCCTACATAGGGTTTCTAAGGCTGCAAATCTTTACAGAGCAGAAAGCTTCATCTTTCTCCCGCTGAACGGCTGGTAGTTTCAAACTGTTGACCATGAAGTTAGTATCCCAACTTGTAATCACTAGTCTACTTGTTGTTGTTGTTATGTGCCATGGAGTCGGTTCTGACTCATAGAGACCCTGTACAGGGTTTCCAAGGCTATAAATCTTTACAGGTGCAGAAAGCCTCATCTTTCTCCCTCAGAACAGCTGGCAGTTTCAAACTGCTGACCTGAAGGTTTGCAGCCTGATTCGTAGTCACACTAGTCCCACCTTAATGCTTATTCCTTGTTGTTCAGTACCCTTAAGTCCATTCTGAATCATAGCACACCTGTGCACAATCGAAAAAACACCACCTGGTCCTGCAACATTCTCACAATTGTTGTTATGTTTGAGCCATTTGCTGCTGCCACTGTGTCACTCTATATCTTTGGGGGTCATCCTATTCTGTACTGACCCTCCACTGTACCAAGCATGATGTCCTTCTCCATGGGCTCTTCAATACTTTTAAGAGGTAATTAAAGTGTTAAAGTGGCAGATTTGCCTATGGCCTTTGATTTCTTGTGAATTGATTTCTGAGAATTGATTGTGAATCCAAATACAATGAAATCTTTGACAACTTTAATCTTTCCTCCATTTATATGATGCTATTTATCGGTCCAGTTGTGAGAATTTTCATTTTCTTTATACTGACGTGCAATCCATACTGAAGACTGTAGACTTTGATCTTCATTGGTAAACATTTCAACTCTTCTTTATTTCTAGAAAGAAAGGTTGTATCATTGACATATTGCAGGATGTTAATGAGTCTTCCACCAGTCTTGATGCCATGTTCTTCTTCTGATAGTCCAGTCTTCTCAGATTATTTGCTAGACATACAAACTGAATTAACCGGGTGAAGGGATACAACCCTGGCATACAACTTTCCAGATTTTAATCCATTCAGTATCCTTGAGTTCTGTTCAAACAACTAATGCTTTGTCTATGTACAGGTTCCTAATGAGCACAATTAAATACTCTGAAACACCCATTCTTTACAATGCTATCCATAGTTTACTATGATCCACATCATCAATTGCCTTGGCACAGTCAACAAAGCACACATAAACATCTTTCTGTGTTCTCTGCTTTCAGCCAAGGTTCATCTGATCTCTGCAATGATATCCTTGGTTCTGTGTCCTCTTCTGAATCCATCTTGAGTTTCTGGCAGCTTCCTGTCAATACACTGTTTCAATATACTGTTGCAACCATTTTTGTATTATCTTCAGCAAAGTTTTACTTGCATGTGATATTAATGATGTTATTCAATGGTTTCCACATTCTGTTGGATTACCTTTCTTTAAAATGGCTACAGATATGAATCTCTTCCAATTGGTTAGCTAGGCAAATGTCAAATTTCTTGGCACAGATGAGTGAACACCTCCAGGGTTTTATCAGTTTTCCGAAACATTCCCGTTTGTATTCCATCAGTTCCTGGAACCTTGTTTTTCATCAATGCCTTCAGTGCAACTTGGACTGTTTTTCATTAATGCTTTCAGTGCAACTTGGACTATCAATTCTTGATCGTATGCTATGCCTTGAAATGGCAGAAGACCAACCAATTGTTTTTGGTACAGTGACTCTGTGTGTTCTTTATAATTTCTTTGGATGCTTTCTGCATCATTCAATTATTTCACCCACTGTTGTTGTTTGTTGTTAAGTGCCATTAAGTAGGTTCCGACTCATAGTGACCCTCTATAGGGTTTCCAAGGAGCACCTGGTGAGTTTCAATCACTGATCTTGTGGTTCAAATCAACCTTGAGGTCAAGTGTTTATTCTATGGTACCACACCAGGACTCTCATAGAATCCTTCATTATTGCAAGTAGAAACTTAAATATTTTCTTTAATTGTTTCAGCTTGAAAACTGCTGCATATGTTCTTCCATTATGGTTTGCTAACTCCAGGTCTTTTCACATTTCATAATAATACTTGACTTTGTCTTCTCAAGCTGTTCTTTGGAATTCTCTGTTCAGCTCTTCACTTCTTACAGTCACTTTAGCTTCTCAACATTCAGTTGTAAGTTTCAGAATCACTTCAGACATCAACTTTGGTCTTATCTTTTTTAAGACCTTTTACTTTCTTCCTGTATGATGTTCTTAATGTCATCCCACAATTCTTCTGATCTTCGTTCATTAGAATCTAATTAATCAAATATGTTCTTGAGATGGTCTGTGAAGTGGAATATACTCAAGAATACTTAGCTTCTCCATCATCTCTTGCCACAGATGTAGTCAATTTGATTTCTGCGTATTCTATCTAGTGAGGTCCATGTGCAGTCACTCTTGATGTTGTTTAAAAAAAAAAAAAAGGTATTTGCAATGATTAAGTCATTGGTCTTGCAAAATTCTACCATGCTATTGGTCTCTAGCATCATCTTTATCACCAAGACCATATTTTCCAACTATCCATCCTTCCTCTTGGTTTCCAACTTTGGCATTTCAATCACCAGTAATTATCAGTACATCTTGATTGAATGTTTGATTAATTTCAGACTGAAGAAGTTGGTAGAATTCTTCAGTTTCATCATCTTTGGCTTCAGTGGTTGGTGTGTAATTTTGAATAATAGTCATATTAAGTAGTTTTCCTTGTAGGCATATGGATATTATCCTATCACAGACAGCACTGTGCTTCAAGATTCATCTTGAAATGCTCTTTTGACAATGAATGTGATTCCATTCCTCTTCAATTTGTCATTCCCAGCACAGTAAACCATAGGATAGTTTGATTCAAAATGGCGAATACCTGTCCATAGGAATCCTGCCTAGGATACCAATATTTATACATTCCATTTCATTTTTGATGAATTCCAATTTTCCTAGATTCATATTTCATACACTCCATGTTCTGATTATTGACTATTTGAAGCTGTTTCTTCCCATTTTCAGTCATGCTCCATCAGCAAACGCAGATCCCAGAAGTTTTGTTCTACCCATATCATTAAGGTTAACTCTACTTTAAGGACACAGCTTTCCCCAGCTGTGTTTTGAGTTCTTTCCAACCTGAGGGGTTCATCTTACAGTACTTTGTCTGGAACGGTTCCATTGCTAGTGATAAACTTCTCAGTGGCTGACCATTCAGAAGTGGTATGCCTCTCCTTCTTCCTAGTCTGTCTTAGTCTGGAATCTCTGCTGAAATGCGTCCACCAAGGATGACCCTGCTGGTATTTAAAATACCGGTGGCGTAGTTTCTAGGATCACAGCAAAATGCAATCAACACACAGCACTTAAGTATTTCAAATCTTAATCCGGCCTCATTATCAACTCATACCAAATAAGACCATAAATTTGTCAGGTTGTTGCTGTTGAGTCTGTTCCAACTCATAGCAATCCTGCGGAGGATTTCTGAGGAGCGCTGGTGAACTTGAACCACCAACCTTGTAGTTAATACCAGCCTTGCAGTCCAGAACCAACCCACAGCACCACACCAGGACCCCATAATTTTTCATAGAGACTAGAATTTACATCACAGAATGGAAGAATATGGACAAATGCTTAGTAATTAACTGCACTGCAGCCAACAAATTAAATCAGCAACTAAATACCCAAGGCTTTCTTCTTACATGAAAAAAATGAATTCTTATTGCGCTTAAGCTATTGTAATTTGGATTTTCAATCATCTGCTGCTGAACTCAAAACTCAAAGCTTTCCTGGACTTTCTATCCCAGAGGACAGCTGTAAGCCTACCTTGTGAATGAGAAAAGAATGAGCCCACCCACCTGTACACATGCAAACATATACTCATATATATATATATATATATACATGACAAACAAAAAGCTGGGGGCATGGCAGACAGATTTGTCTTGAACAACCTATCTCTATAAATGCTTCTCTTGGCTGAGACTGAGGCTGTACCTTGAGTCAGATCAGCCAATAGACTAATATGGCAGGAGCCAAGAAAGTGGAAATGTGAAGGATGATGGCAAAAGGCGCTGGGAAGGTCTAGAGGAGCAGAGTCATAAATGAACGTCTGTAGTGTTTGTGTTCAGTGGTAGAACTTCACTCTCCATGCAGAAGACCCAGGTTTGGTCCCTACTCAATGCACCTCAAGTGCAGCCACTGTTCATTCCTATGATGCTGAACAGGTTTCAGGAGAGCTTTCAGATTAAGATGAACTACTAAAAAAGACCTAAAGATCACTTCCAAAAACCTGATAGTGAAAGCCTTATGGATCACAAGGATCCAATCCTCTTTGTACATGGGGTCACCATGAGTCAGGGACTGACATATGAATCCCAAACCCTGGCATCCCTCCCATCCCTCACCTTCCTTCTTTCACAAGGACTAAAGCTCCAGTTCCCTACAGTGAATCCGCATTTGCATCCACCCTGCTCCTGAAGGGCTGCTGCAGGCGGAAAGTCGCTGGGAACCATCCTGCTTAGTCCTCCTTCAAGGTATCGATAGCATGGGAACTGAACATGGCAAGGTCTCCATTCTAATCTTCAGAGATTCCAAAACTAGCTGTCCACCATGAGACCAGGGTAATGGAGTAGACAGCACCCCAGACCTGGAAGCAGGAGCCCCCAAACCTAAATCTAGTCCAGTCTCTAACCAACATACTGAAAAGCCATTTAGCTGTTTGGCTTTCAGTGTCCTCATTTATAACCCTAAGACAGTGAGAATTAGCTCTCACCCTCTTGCTCCCTTTAAATTCTAAATTCTGATGGCCAGGTGAGCTGCTTAAATCCTCAGTCATCTCTCAACCCTCCTGGGGAAACAGCCATCATGCAAAATCTGAAAGTAAAGAGAGTTTTCCTAATCTTATTTGCTATAATTCTCTTTCACTCAAGATTTAAATATTGATTGTTTAAGAAGCTGCTGACAAAGTCAAAGTCCCTCATAATGATATCATAAATATTCTATAGATGTCACTACCCTTCTCATTTTAAGGTATTATGCACTTTTAAAAATCTTTTCTCATTTTACAAAGGATTTGCACTTGGGTTAACCTGGCTTTCCATTCCAAACTCTACAAACCTAATTAACTTGCTCTCCATAACCTACGGTGTTCCTTAGCCCTGCTCCTCAAACCACCAGGCTGTGTTATTTCATCACCAGCACCATGTCTCTGCCACTTACCATGCGTGCCAGGTGAATCTGCTGCTGCAGCAGTGAACTCTTCCTGCCACTGTGCAGTTTTCTAAATGGATCAAAGATCAGAGTCTACTTCCTGAAAAGTCTCCCTCTAGGCTCCAATTTTCCAGAACTTCATCCTTTGAAGATACCAGTTGGACAACTTTATTGTAAACAGAAAGCATATAATTTTGCGACCTCCAGGGAATATATTTATGAAGGCAAGCCATCCAGTCTGTCCTCCTTTTGTCTGTATACAGCCTTCCTCTACCCTCAAGGGAGTGCCCTATGAATTGAGCGGAGGCACAGGCCCTAAGGAAAAGCCCAAAGAGGAGGTGCCTGAATGGCACATTGTTATACTTTGCCAATTTCTTTGACTCAAGGACCACAGCTCAATTTCATAACCTTCCCCTTTCACTCCCTTTATCAATTTAGTTTTTCATTAAAACAGGCAAACCATTAGCAGGATTTTCAAAGCAAATGAACAGTCATCTTCTAAGCACCAACCACTGTGAAGGACACAGGGTCCACTATATGCAATGCACTATGGGGATGCAAACAGGACAGGCCCAGTTCCCATCTCTCTAACTCCCCAAGACCAAGAGAAACACAGGCCCTGACCTTAAGAGACTTACAACCCTGATACAGAGATAAGGTACATTAAGTAACGCCAGACCGGTACTGCATGTTATGTAATAATGTACTCACATGAATATTACTAAGTGTCCCTTGGTGGAATTTTAGCAGCCTCTTCCCCCTTCCATGCCTTCATAGTATTCTCAAGAACCAAAGCTATCCGTGCCCTGTTGAGAAGACTGTATTCTCCTACAATCAAGCAGCAGAGTCAAGGGCCCTTCTTTGAGCAGCTTGAGAAGCAACAGTTGATGAGTTAGGGCTGAGTTTTTGGCAGACATGCAGTAAGATATTATTCAAAGTCACAGACTTCACTTTCAGCATTTATTGACTTTATTTCTAGAGTAGAGAACAGATGGAAGGCCTCCTCACAGTGAAAACTCTTTAGAACATGAATCAGATCATTTATATGGCAAAACTGGCATGTTCCTAAAACACATATTATTTCTCTGCCCTTCTAGACCCATGATAGACATAACTAATCAATGACAGCACTCTTCCCTGCTAAGCACTCTGGCCTTAACATTGTTCTCAGCACAGCACTCTAGACAGTCACAACTAGTGGATCAGAGTCAGCATGTGAGATGAAGCCTCCCTCCATCCCTGTGAGTGAAAGAAATTGAGGACACCTGGTGATGCTCTCTGGGTCTCCTCCCCTTTGTAACACATGCTCACTCTCACCTCCTAGTCAGCACTTATCATGACTCTGTACTTGCATGTTCTCCTGTCTGTTTTTTCAAAGCAAATGCTATCTTCTGGTTCAAATTCTATCTCCTCCAAAGAAGTCTTCTCTGATGCCCCATATTTGTGTTCTTTAGCCACCAATGAATTAACCCCAACCCATGATGGCCCCATGTACAGAGAATAAAAGACTTCCAGGCCCTGCGCCATCCCCATGATCAACTGAGAATCAGACCCATTGTGGTCCTTGTGGTTTTAACTGACTGGTTTTCAGAAGTATATCACCAGACCTTTCTTCATAGTCCATCTGGAGGTGTACTTATGCATCAATGTAAAAGCTTTGTTCAAAAGAAACCTAACACAGAAGGACACTAGGAACATTATAAAGTACCAGGTGAAGAGAGATTGGGATTCTTTTTTTTTTTCCTTCAGTGAAAGAGTTGCTATTTTGTGGGTGGCTTAGAAATTCGGTATCAAGTAAAGGTTATCATTTCCTTTGTAGTCCACGCCCTCTATTTAGGAAGTTCATAGGTCTTTCAGTTACATCAAAGGAAGAAAAGAATTGCTTATTGTCATTAGAGGAAACTGTGAGGTTTCTTATATTTGCATGTATATAACACCAGTAGGGGAACCTCAGTGACTGTAGGATAAGCACAGCACAGCAAACCACTAGGGCAGCTGTTCAAGCCTACCACCTGATTTGAAGGAAAAAGATGAGACTTTCTGCTTCCAAAAAGCTTTGCAGCCTCAAAAATGCTATACAGGGATGCTGTGAGTTGAATCCAATCCGACTTAACAGCATTTAACAACAATAACAATATCAAAAGAGATTAAAGTGTCTGTACATTGGGAATAGCCCAAGCCAGACTGTGTACATGAAAATGGAAGAAAAAAATGACTTTTTCTAGAGAGACATTCATATTGAACTGTTTTCCCATCCCCTATTTCCAGTGGAGTTACTTAAGAGTGAATACCTGCTGCAAACTTTTACTCAAATCACTATTTATTAAAGAAAGAAAAAGAAACCATAAGCCCTAGGACTTTGGGAAATGTCTGGGTCCTGGAGTCTACCCTTAGTCAGGTCTCAGGGAGAGCGGGGAGAGGACTGTGAATGAGCTTACAGGAAAGTGGTAGAGGATCATTCCTCTGACCTGGTCCCACTAAAGATGAGGGGCTAGAACAGCAGGGTGACAGAGAGTAGAAGAGCCCCCAGCTGAGCTGACTGCCTAGCTTTCAGCAGTAGTATGTCCACGACAGTCCAGCTGGCAGTGGAGAGTGGCTCTTGGACAAACTATCCATGCTTTAGCTAGGCTGATGCAACTCTGGAGAGCCTGAAGAAGAGACTGGGAAATGAATCACAGCAAAAGGGACTTCATTCAACGACGGGTGAGATCAGAATCATGTTAACTGACTATTAAGAGAGAGATGACTGCATGGTGTGCCAAGCTGCTGGTGGTGATCGACTTCAATATGAATCTGGGGTCCCATTTATTTGGATGCACTTATCTCACCTACTGGCCTTCAGGGTTCAAACTGGAAATCATAAATGCTCATCCAGTTCTCTAAAGCAAATAGGACTCAGAGAGACAGAAAAGGTTGCTCAAGAGCACACCGAACATCAAATTTAAAGTCAAGAACAGCCCTAGGTCCACTGTTTCCAATTTAGCACGCACACTTCTCATTCAACTCAGCGGCAAGTCTTCATTGAATGCCAACAATCTGTTTAGCTCTGTGTTTGTGCTAAATGAGGAATTCAGATGTGACAGACATAGACATCCCCCTCCCAAGTTTATATCAAGATCAGGAGATGGATGAGGCATGGAGGTGGCATTGGGAATGAATCTTCTTCTCAGTTATACCACTGATACTTGTGGGGAAATAATATATAAAGGTGTCATTATCACTGGCCTAACTCAAGAGATGTCTGGCACCCCCTCTCAACCAAAGTAGACTTGCTGTTGTTAACTGCTGATAAGTCAGTTCTGACTTATAACAACTCTGTATAAGGTTTCTGAGGATTGGCTGATGGATTTGAACCACCAACCTTACGATTAACAGTCCAGTGCTTATCTTATGGCACCATACCCAGATTCCAAATAAAATACACACATTATTTCACTGTTGTTTTTATTAAGTGCTGTTGAGTGGGCTCCGATTCATATTGACCCTGGGTTTCTGAGGAGTGGTTCATCAACTGACTTTGTGTTTCAAACTGACTTTGCAGTCCACTGCTTACCCTACAGTGCCACACCAGGACTCCAGCATTATTACATAGCATATTGTTGGTATGTGCCGTGGAGTCGGTTCTGACTCATAGCGACCCTGTACAGGGTTTCCGAGGCTATAAATCTTTACGGGAACAGAAAGCCTCATCTTTCTTCTGCGGAACAGTTGGTAGTTTCAAACTGCCAACATTAAGGTTCACAGCCCGATTCGTAACCACTACACATTGTTTATGTGTGATTCTAATTTAGTTGGGCAGGGTCTTAGTTATCTAACACTGCTATGGTAGAAATACTACAGTGGATGCCAATAGCAACCAGAAATGTATTCTCTCACAGGATAGGAGGCTGGGAATCCTAATTCAGTGTACTGGCTTTCTTGAGGAAGGCTTTCTCTTTGTCAGCATCTGTGGTGGTAGCTGGTGATGGTTGTGTGCCGTGGAGTCAATTCTGACTCATAACAACCCTGCACAGGGTTCCTGAGGCTGTCCAACTTTACAGGATCAGAAAGCCTCCTCATCATTCTCCCACAGAACAGCTGGTAGTTTCGAATTGCTTACCGTGAGGGAAGCAACTTGACTTGTAACCACTTTGCAAGCAGAGCTCCTTGACAGCATCTGTAGGCCCAGTATTCCTGGGAGATCTCCATACACCTTGGCAAAAATCTTCCAAAGAATCTAGGACAAACTGACAAAAGTACTGCATGGCATATCCTTGGGAATCTCTCATACATCAGATCGGGAGTGTGGGGGTGGATTGAGGCTGGTGTGGCGTATCCCAGCCTTAATTCTCTTACTGGTTTATCATACTGATCATAGCATAGGGGAAAGCTACATATAAACTGTCAAACCTCTGAGAACCTTGGTCCAGTCAAGCTGACACAATCAACTTCTGAAAATTGAAATCCAACTGCAGAAAATAGCAACGCTATATGATACAATACAAAGATGAGCAGCATAAAGAAAACATTAACATGGTTAAATACTTGGTTACTAACCAATGTTTTGAATCCATTGGCAAAGAACAAGGCTCCAGGAACTGATGGAATACAAATTGAAATCTTTCAACAAACTGATGCAGTACTGAAGGCACTCACTCATCTATGCCAAGTAATTCAAAAGACAGCTACTTGGTCAAATGATTTATACAGGTCCATATTTGTGCCAATTCCAAAGAGAGGTGCCCCAATGGAATGTGGAAATCATCAGAAAATATCATTAATATCGCATGCAAGTAAAAGTTTGCTGAAGATAATTCAAAAACAGCTGAAACACTATATTAATGAGAACTGTCAGAGGTTCAAACTGGATTCAGATGACAACATGGAATGAGGGATATCATTGGTGATGTCACATGGATATTGGCTGAAAGCAGAAGCTACCAGAAAGATGTTTACATGTGCCTTATTAGCTATGCAACTGTGTAGATTATGACAAGCTATGGACATCATTACTTAGAATGAGTATTCCAGAACACTTAGTTGTGTTTATGAGGAACTTATACCAAGACCAAAAGGCAGTCATAGGAACAGAATAAGAGGAGACTGAATGGTTTAAAATTAGGAAAGGTGTGTTCCAGGGTTGTATTGTTTCAACATATTTATACAATCTGTATAAATATAAATCTGAGCAAATAAACTGAAAAGCTGGATTATATGAATAAAAGTGTGGCATCAGGATTGGAGAAGAACTCATTTAATAACTTACTATATGAATCAACCTTCCTTGCTGAAAATGAAAAGGACTTAAAATGCTTATTGATGAAAATCAAAGAGCATAGCCTTCAATATGGGATGCACATCAATATTGATAAAGAGATGATTAAGGGAACCTGATACAGCCCAGTGCCCCAGCCTCCACAATATCTTCCTTTAGTTCTCACACCCTTAACCCTGAGATGAGGGCTACTATGAGAACCCAGTGAAGCATAGGATAGAACTGGGGGTGGAGGTGAGAGTCAGCTGATGGGAAATTTACATTATTGATGTAAAGAAAACAAAAATCGTTACCACTGGCTCAATAAGCAACACCGTGATAAATGAAGAAAAGATTGAAGTTGTCAAAGACTTCATTTTGCTCAGGTCAACTATCAACACTCATGGTAACAGCAGTCAAGAAATCAAACAATATATTGCATTAGGCAAATCTGCTGCACAAGTCCTCTTCAAAGTGTTCATGAGCACAATTGTCAATTTAAGGACTAAGAAGCCTGACCCAAGCCAAGGAATTTTCAGTAGCTTCATATGCATGTCAAAGTTGGACAATGACTAAGGAAGATCATAGAAGAATTAATGCATTTGAGTTATGGTGTTGGAGAAGAATATTAAAAGTAACATGGACTGGTACAGGAACAATCAGTGTTGGAATACAGCCAGAATACTCCTTAGAAGCCAGGATGGCCAGACTTCATCTCTCATATTTCAGGCACATTATCAGAAGGGACCAATCCCTGGAGAAGGACATCATGCTAGGTAAAGTGGAGGGTCAGCAAAAAAGAGGAAGACTCCCAATGAGATGGATTGGCACAGTGGCAGCAGTAGTGGGCTCAAGCTTAACAATTGTAAGGATGGCGAAGGACCAGGATGTGTTTCATTCTGTTGTGTTAGGGTTGCTATTAGTCAGAACCAACTCTATGGTCTATGGCACCTAACAACAGAAAATAAGTGGAGGGTCAGCATAAAAGAGGAAGACCCCCAAAGAGATGTATTGGCACAGTGACAGCAACAATGGGCTTATGTGTAACAATGATTGTGAGGATGATGACCCAGGACCAGGCAGTACTTCATTCTGTAGTGCATAAGGTCAATATGAGTCGGAATGGACTCAATGGCACCTAACAACAACAAAGCAATACTTCAGGACGAAGGCCTGAGATCTATTCCAAAAGTTTGCAGGCATTGAAAGCTCTATGGAGCACAGTTGTACTCCAAATCCTACAGGGTCACCATGACTTGTAATGGACTTGCTGGCAATTAAGAGCTTCAACAGGGGAAGATGCATTGTAAGGTTTAAGGTGAAGATCAACTTCACCTGGGTCCTGGTAGCCAACAAACCACTGGACTGAGTAAACCATGCATTTCATTGAAAGGTGACTTTGAACCAGAGTTACCAGTACCACTAGGGCTATCCATTCATTACAGTAACTAGGTAGAGAAAACTGAACCTTCTGTAAAACTAAGCCACATAGTCAAGACATTCATATCTCAAGTTACTTTACAAACAGCATATTAAGGTTCAAGCTTCTCTGTCTTTCCTTCTGGTTTTACAGGTGTGTATTAAGAAGATAAGCAACTAAAACTTCGTAAGGAGATAAGAATTAAGTTCAATTTCCTCGTCTGGCCCTCAACTCTTCCTGAACAAAGTCATTTCCTGACGTATCCTAAGACACTGTTAATCATCCCCACCCCATTAAATCTATTTGCTTTCATTGCATGTTCCGAATTCAGCTGAACATGGGTAAAACACTGGATTTGCTTCCCATGAATTCCACCACTTAATAACTATTTCCTTCGTCTATTCTCCCTGACTTTCCTTTCATCTTCTCCTCCCTAATCCTTCACTTTCTTCATGATCTGGGATACAGCTCGCTCAAAAAGGTTGTGACAATGCCCTCTCTTCACATCAGCTGACTCCCACCTCCACCCCCATTTCTATCCTATGCTTCACTGGGTCTCCGCAGTAGACCTCATCTCAGGGTTAAGGGCGTGAGAACTAAAGGAAAATATTGTGGAGGCAGATGCACTGGGCTGTATCATGCTCCTGTCATCAGCTCTTTAAAGGGACTCTGTAACAACATTTTGAAGCAGGTGCAAAAAGTCACACCAAACACTTTTTTTCTGAAGCACAAGGTCAACAGGACAAGAACCAAGGGCTGGTGCAATCCTAGACATTCTCCTCATTGACTCTCTTTCACTGGCAGAGCATGAGAGTCCAGGGAGAAATTAGCTTCAGAATTATAGTGTGAGCACCTCAGCCTTCTTGAAAACAAATGCTGCAGAAATGCCCACTAGGCAGATCATTAAAACATCCTTACACACTGTTACAGGGAGGCCTCCGTGGGCCACAAATCTTGCCACAGAGCTTCAGTATCCATCCAGTCAGCATTTCCATAGTGTGTAGATGGCTTGTGAAGGATTTAGCAAAGTGGTTTTTCAAGCCTCCCTAGTGTACGAAGTGTCTGGTGGTAGTGGGCTCACTTGTCCAGGTCACATCCCTTCTCTGAACCTTAGTTTGCTCCTCTGTACAACTAAGAAGTAGACTGAAAGTTGACAAGACTAAATTGTAAGGAGATGGCTTCAAGGGCCCACTGCTCCTTCACTTCATCCCAAGGAGCCTAGATTACACTCTGGAGCATCAGACCTGAGGAACTGACTTAATATATAGTGTTCAGACCTTGAAGTTCCTGGGCAATGCAAATGTTTAATCACCTGAGTGCTACCCCAAAGGTTAGTGTTTTGGAAGTAAGGACTGATAATCTACTTCTGAAAAAAATCAGCCAATGACAATCCTTTGAAGCATAGATCTGCTCTGACAAACATGGAGTTGCCATGGATTAGAATCAATTGTACAGCAACCAGTTTTAGTCTGGTCTCAAGAAATTTGCCTAAGAGTCCCCAAACTCAAATAAACTATCTGGTGACAGAAAGTCCATTTAATGGTTAACCCACTTCCAAGGAGTCAATTCTGACCCAGTAGGGAAGACTACAACAACTACATTGGGTTACCAAGGCTGTAAACCTTTACTGGAGCAGAACGCCTCATCTTTCTCCCATCGAGTAGCTGGTGAATTTGAACCATCAACCTTGTGATTAACAATCCAACCCCACTATGCCACCAGGCAATGAAAATAGTTATCTGTTGATCTCAGCACAATCTGCTTTTCTCTTGAAAATAATCCCTACCCAGTTCACATAATAGCATTCCAGTGGCCATGCTTGTGACCCTGCCCCTTTCTGTTAATTGTGCCAAGGTCAGATACTTGATCCACAGGTAGTCAATCATATTTCCCCTCCCAAGGGTTGAGACTGCAAGTCAATTTTCACATAGAAGTGGAATTTCAACATATTTGGACCACACTGGGTTAAGAAAGAATACATATGCTCCCCCTCCATCTGTTCTTTCTGGACTTTGAGCTTTAAAATGAGGTGTTAATTCTAACAGAATTCCAACTGCTTATGTGTGTCTGCTCAACCCATCAGCCACCTGTCAGTTTATTGTACTATGGTGAATTGTGTGATGCTATCATGCTGGAAAGGAGCTCCAGTAGCATAGTGGTTACGAATTGGACTGTGAGCCTCAAGGTCAGCAGTTTGAAACTATCAGCTGTTCCGCAGGAGAAAGATGAGGCGTTCTGCTCCCATAAAGATTTACAGCTTCAGAAACCCTGTGCAGGGTCACTATGAGTCGGAACCGACTCCACGATACTTAACAAAAACAAAAAATCATGCTGGAGGACTCCTGGTATGAAACTATAGGGTCAGCACTGGACTGCAAACCACAGGGTCGGCAGTTCAAACCCACCCACTGTTCCTTGGACCCCCTATACAGGGTTGCTATGAGTTGGAACTGACTCAACAGTTCTTAACAACAGCAACATCATCACACTGGAAGCTATGTCACATATTTCAAATACGAAGTCACTCATGGTAAGCGGAGCTTCCAGACTACAACAGACTAGGAAGAAAGGCCTGGTGATCTACTTCCAAAATTTGACCAATGAAAAACCCTGTGGCTCACAACAGATTGTTGTCCAATATAGTGCCAGAAAGCGAATTTGATTAGCACAGGACTGTGAGCTACAAGGTTGGCTGTTGAAACCCACAAGCTGCTCCTTGGAAACCCTATACTCAATGGCACTTAACAACAACATGTTAGACAAAACAAAAAACAAAAAAAACTCATTGCTGTTGAGTCAAATTCCAACTCATAGAACTGTCCCCTAGAGTTTCCAAGGCTGTGATCTTTACAGAATTAGACTGCCACATCATCCCCTGGTGGAGTAGTTAGTGGTTTTAATCAAGGACCTTTCCGTTAGCTGTCATGATTGACCAAGTGGACCACTCCCCTGCTGACAGGGAGACGATGGCCTGGGTTTGCCTTTTATTAGCTGGTTATTCTTTCTATTACCTGTAACTAAAGACTCTTACTTCAAACTTAACAGCCGAGTTGAAGGCCACTTGAGTATGTATGGGAGCAGAGAGTCACAAGAGTCAGAAGTGAGACTGACAAGACTTGTGGCCTGAGAACCACTCTGTCCCTGAGATAATGCCCAGACATCTGCACCATGATCACCCCCAGATTCCCCTGTTCTGTGCTTCAAGCCAGCCTTTCAGTTCTTTCCATTATACCAAGTTTGCTATCACTAGTATTGCTCAGTAGCTTTGGGGAAAGAGCTGTTGGTAGGTGTTAGACTCACCTGAATCCCTGTGTGGGGCAAATGGTTAACTGCTCAGCTAATAACTGAAAGAGTGGAGTTCAAGTCCACACAGAGCCACGTCTGAAGAAAGACCTGCCAATCTGGTTCCTAAAGATCAGCCATTTGAAAATCCTATGGTGCTCATTTCTACTCTGATACATGTGAGTCAGAGTTAACTCAATGGCAACTGGTAGTGGCTTGAAACTCAAAACAGTGAACTAGAAAGACAGTCTAGTGGGTGGGTTGATTGAAAAGGGACTCAGACTCGGGATCAGGAGGCCCATCCCACTGATGAGCTGTCTACACTTGGGCAAGTCCCTTAACCTCTTTGGCTTTCACTTAACTCCCCTGTACAAATAAGAGGGAGGATCAGGTAATATCCATGATGCTATGACAAGCATGAGATGTCCTCCCTCTCTCCGTCCTCCAGTAATGCCTCCTGTCTCAGGGCCAGTTCCTCTGAGAATTATCCCAGAAAAGGTGCCTACTCTCCCAGATGCTGCCTGCCCCAATTGCAGGGAGTTCTGATTGGAATTCACCCCACACTTCTTTCTTCTACCTCCGACGATGCTCATTTGAATTGATGAGTTGAGGACTACCAGTCCGAGTCCAGCAATAGATGGTTGTGTGTTTATTGAAGCTGAGCACCAGGCATTCAATTCACATCAGTCTTGGTCCTCAGATTTGCATGACTGCACAGTCAGAGACAGGCACCTGCACTCGGAGCATCCCTTGCACAGCCGCATGCTCCGCTGAGCCAGCCCCAGCTGTTACAAGCCGCCTGTTTAAACAAGGCCTGCTGGGAGTTGAGCACAGCCGCTGAGGCAAAATTGTATGTTAGTGGTGGTTGCTCACACAGGCGAGCCCCTGCTGCTGGCCAGGCCTGTTGGGGCTACTCTTGGAGACATTGTAATGGGTGTGTGGCCACCAGGAGCATCCTCCCTTACAAGTTGGTGCATCTGCTAAGACAGCCTCAGAGCTGGGTCTCCGGATGCTCAGACTCCTCAGTAGGAAGACTCTCCGACCCGCAGTAGGGATATCCTCCCTGGACCTCCAGGATTTCCTCAAGTGAGAATGAAGATTTCAAATCCAAAGTTAATTTCACAGTTCTGTATCTTTGTGTCCCATCAACAAATAGTTGCTGAGGCCCCAACATGCTCTAGGTTAAGTGGAATGGGTGGAGGAGAGGGAAGAAATGGCATTGCTTGAGAGCAGCACTGGATAGAATTTTAATTTTATCCATCTCATTTCACTCAACCCAAGGGTGGGCATTATCCCCACTTTAATCTTGAGAAAAAATGAGATTCAAAGAAGTTAGTTAGCTTGTAAGAATGTTGGTGTTTGAACTCAGTTCTTGTGTTTCTGGCATTGTAATAGACCCTGTGTGTGTGTTGGGGGGTTGGGGGTGGGCGGGGTTAGGTGTAGGGGATCAAGACGTATTCAACATGAGTAATACTCACACTAAGAATCTGGCTAGAGTACCCAAAAAACACAGGCAGGAAAAGATAACAAACAATGATGCAGGGAGACCAGGAAGTATTGTAGAAAAAGCTTAAGCCCAAGGACTAAACAGAACTAAATTCACTCCTGCCCCAGCTTCTTGTTTTAAGACCCTGAACAAGTTACTCCATTCCGGGTCTTGTGTTTTCATACGTACAAGGGAGATAACAGCACCTATGTTACTGGGTTAACGCAATTGTTGTTTTTGGGTGCCGTTAAGTTGATTCCAATTCACAGTGACCCCAAGTGACAGAACAGAACTGCCCAATAGGGTTTTCTTGGCTGTAATCTTCAAAGGAGCAGATCACCAGGTCTTCCTCCTACAGAGCTGCTAGATGGGTTCGAACTGCCAGCCTTCCAGTTAGCAGCCAAGTGCTTAACTACTGTGCCATCAGGGTTCCTTGAGTAATGTAATAATGTATGTAAATTCAAGGTCTGTGGCTGGCACTCAAGAAATATCAAATCAATGGGGACAAATGCTAAAGAGGAGTAGAAGCAGAATCAGGGAAGCCACACTCCACTGACCACCATCCTCTGCCATTTGAGCTTCACAGTGAGGGCACCTTTATGTTGGTTTTGTTCATCCTTGAATCACCAGTGCCCAATAAACAACGAATGAACGAGGTGACAGAATAGGAGCACGTAACACTGTCTCTAATATGCCCCATAGCTGTTGGGTCACATTAACTGGAGAATCTCCTCATTAACTGTTTAGCTGCTAGAATTATAGCTGGGAACCAATGTCAAGCACCCAGCCTCTACATAGTCAAATGGTTAGAAGTTTAGGTTCTGGACTGCTGGGGTTTAATCCCCAATACCACATTTATTAGTTGTATAACTCTGGGCTATTTTTTTAAAGTGTTTTTGTGAATTGGGTGATAGTTTACACGGGAGAACATCAGTTTTACATCATTGTTTCATTGCAATCATTACAATCTCTTCCATGTATCATCATTTAACAGTATTTGCTTCCGGTTTTTTGTTTGTTTGTTTGTTTGTTTTGGTTTGTTGGTGTTTTTTTTTTGGAGGGGCAGGGATACACACAAAAATACTCAGGACTATATAATAATTTAAACAACCAAAGGGCACATTCTGTAAGCCTGGACTCTGGGCCTTTTTGAATCTCCATTCCCTCATCTGTAAAATGGGAACAATAACAATACCACTTCATTGGATTGTTGTGAATATTAAATGAATTAATATATATTAGTCCTGGTGTGGCATTGTAGGAAAAGCCCTGAACTTCTAACCCCAAGATCAATGGTTCTAAGCCACCAGCTGCTCCTTGGAAACTCTATACAGGATTGCTATGATTGGGCACTGACTCAATGACACTTAAAAACAACAACAAGCACTTAAAACCTGGGGACAGCAGTGACTCAGTGGTGGCATATCAGCCTCCTTGAGGGAGAGCTGGAGTTTTCATGTGGTGCTGCAGAGGTCGGCAGTTCAAACCTAGCAGCCGCTCATTAGAAACTCTATACAAGGTTGTTATGAGTCGGAACTGACTTGATGGCACTTAACAATACCACCACCAACAATGTGGGCAGTCTGGCCCATGCATTTCATGCACAGCTACCACCTTTCTGTCAGCAGAGACTTGCATGTGGCTACGATGTAGAATCAGCACTGGACTGCAAACCACAAGGTCGGTGGTTCAAACCTGCCAGCTGCTCCTCTGAACCCCTGTACTGGGTCATTATGAGTAAGAACTGACTCGACAACACTTTACAACAACAACATGATACTGAACAATTTTCAGTGCAGCAATCACTTCTGAAAATCAGCCAATAAGAACCCTTTAGATTGTCCTGGACAGACTGGTCAAAAAATGTAAAACAAACCAAAACCCAAATTCACAAAAAACTAGACTTATTGATCCGACAGGGACTGGAGGAGCCCCCAAGTTCCTCCTTAATGTGGCCTTAAGGCATTCTACTGACCTGGAAAAGGAGTGTGTTCCTCCAAACATTCAACTGTTGTGAGGAATGCAAATAATGTTCATGGAACACTGTATACAAACCCTTGAATACGAAATGAATTTGCTCTTTCAGCTTTCACCTAAGGCACAATGGAGTCCTGATGTGGTGCTGAAGGATAAGCACTGAACTGCTAACTGCTAGGTCATTGGTTCAAATCTACCAGTTGCTCCTTGGATACCCTATACTGGGTCACTATGAGTCAGAACTGACCAGATGGCACTTAACAACAACAACAGGGAGGTCAGACGTAGAAGGCAGTTGGAAGAAAACAATTTAAATTTATCACTGAAAAAATCATCATCCTATTAAAATATTAAAACGTTCCTTGTAAGTAAGATGAAATTATCATATTTAACTGTGCCACGGTTGCTATCAAAAGTTGTTGTTGTTAAGTGCTGTCAAGTCAGTTCCAGCCCATAGTGACCCTGTATAGGGTTTCCAAGGAGTGACTGGTGAACCGCCAGCCTTGCAGTTCAAACCAACTTTGCAGTCCAGTGCATCAACCTACAGCGCCACCCTAGCAAAGTAAAGCCAATGAAATATAACAGTTTAAAGATTAAAACGTTAGTTGGAATTCAGCTGAGGGCAGGATAGGAGAATTGAAGGGACAAGTCCTCCTTTCACCAAATGAACTACCTGCATATGAAAATTTCCCAGAATTGAAAAACCTGAGACTTCCAATTGAAAATCACCTGCTAAAGATACAGAATAAACAACGGGAAATCACCACTGTGAAATTTCATGTCATCAATGATAAAGAGAAGATTCTAGAGACTTCCAAAGAAACAAGCTACAGACAAAGGATGAGACTAAGTTGGCATTGACTTCTCAGCAGCAACACTGAAAATTAGAAAACAATGTACCAAGGCCATCAAAGTTCTGAAAACTATATTCTAAGAGAATATCCCAGGACTACTAAGGAGATTTACAGCCTCGGAAACCCTGTACAGGGTCGCTATGGGTCGGAACCGACTCGATGGCACTTAACAACAACAACAACACTCAGGAGAATGAAGATAAAGGGGTTTATAAGAAATATTTCCCAAAAAAGAGAACTAGGAAGACTGAGAAATTATGATTGTGTCAACTATGTTGAAAAGCATTTTTAAGCTCTGATAGAGACTTTAGGGATTTATTAGTAACAGATGCAAATTTAAAAAAAAAAAAAGTGAGGCAATTATTAACTATATGAAAAACAAAAAATTTCACAAAAAAAGAAATTGTAACTGGAGTACACTATTTGTCTCAGCTATGAATAATATTATATAGCCATAGTGATGCAAATACTGAATAATGACCTAATTAAAATCACAATGTAACTCTATGGCAGAATGTAAGAAGAAATATTAAGAAAGTAAAATACTCGAAATCTAACCTTGAGGAAAACAATAGATAAAATAAATACAAAAAAAATTTTTTTATTTGTAATATAGAACTGTTACATACATAGCTAGCAACTAAAGAAACAAGTAAAAAAAAATGTAAATGGTAACAGGTAAGGAGCAATGATAACTGGAGATGGGCATGGGTCAGGCAAGAACTGGCATTCCCCATTCTAACCCACAGAGTTCTAGCTTACTCTCAGCTGCCGTGTTCCTCAGCACTTTAAACAAAGAACAGAGTGAAAGTGGCATTGTGGGATAGTGCAAGCATCTCAGCCTCTGGCTCAGTGGGCTCTGAGACAGAGGGCAAGCAGAGGAAGCTGGAGGAAGACAGACAGCCCTGAAGGTCCCTCTGTGATAGATAAGAGAGGGGATTGATTACAGTTAAAAAGAAGAAATAGACTGGGCAGTCACAAAAACGCTCTCTTGGAGTTGGTCAGCTGGGACCTTCCAGGATTCAGTCAGCTTCTCTCTGAGCTGTTCCCAAACATGCCTGCTTGCTATAAAACCCAGAGTTCAGGGGACAAAACGTACCATCAACACTAATATAAAACACATAAAAATATCCAACCAAAGGAATGTCTTAAATAAAAGTGTTGTTGTTAAGCACTGCAGACTCGGTTTTGACTCATAGCAAAGCAGTAAAGGGTTTCTGAGGAGTGGCTGGCAAATTTGAACTGACGACCTTGAAGTCTGTTCATTATCCTGTAGCGCCACACCAGGAAACAGTCTATCTATATATAGAATAGTAGGTTTTTAGAAAAGATGTTTAGAAAGTTATTAAATGTCATGGAGAATTATATATAGTCTATTCAACTTCAGGGGAGCATGGTGGCTCTATATGATAAGCACTGGACTTTGAACCACATGGTCCAAAGCCCACCAGACACTTTACAGGAGAAAGATGAGGCTGTCTGCTCCCACAAAGATTTACAGCCTTTACAGGGTCACTAGAATAGGAACTGACTTGATAGCACAAAACAACAGCAATAAACTTCAGAAAATAAAATCCAACCATTGTTGTTGAATTTAATTTCAACTCATAGCTACCTTATAGGACACAGTAATGCTGCTCCATATGACTTTCTAGACAATATATCTTGACTGAAGCAGATGACACAGCATTCTGGCTGCATTTCTCCCACCATAGATTTGTTTGTTCTTTTGGAAGATTATTGTGCTTTCAACATTTTTCTCCAACTGAATGACTCAAATGCATCAATTCTTCTACGGTCTTCCTTATTCATTGTCCAACTTTCACATACATATGAGGCTACTAAAAAAACATGACTTGAGTCAGGCACACCTTAGACCCCAAAATGATATCTTTGCTCTTGAACACTTTAAAGAGGTTTTATGCTGTAGATTTGTCTAATGT
>NW_006408530.1:30884362-30888994 GCF_000296735.1 Chrysochloris asiatica
TATCAACACTCATGGAGGCAAGCAGCAGTTAAGAAATCAAACAATGTATTGCATTACGTAAATCTGCTACACAGGATCTCTATACAGTGTTCACAAGCAAAGTTGTCAGTTTGAGGAATTAAGTATACCTGACCCAAGCCATGCTATTTTCAGCAGCTTCATATGCATATGAAAGTTGGACAGTGAATAAGGAAGACCATACAAGAATTGATGCATTTGAGTTACAGTGTTAGAGATGAATATTAAAAGTTCCATGGACTGCTAGAAGAACAAACAACTCTGTGTTGGAAGAAATACAGTCAGAATGCTCCTTAGAAGTCAGGATAATGAGACTATCCAGTCCCTAGAGAAGGACATTATATTAGGAAACGTGGAAGGTCAGCAACAAAGAGGAAGGCCCCCAATGAGATGAAGTGGCTCAAGAGAAACAGTTGTGATGACGGTCCAGGACCAAGCAATGTTTTATTCTGTTGTCCATACAGTCTCTAGGAGTTGAATCCAATTAGACTGCACCTAAAAACAACAACGAAAACAATTTTAGCTCCCATGGACCCTGAGGACCAACCACACAACAGAGACATCCAGAGGCTGACTGTTTAAAATGACCTCAGGAAGTCACCAAGAATTTCCCTTCTTTTTCCCCTCACTCTATCCTCCTGCCAACCAAGTCTCCATTTCCAGGTTGGAGGCAGGGTCACTTAAGAGTAAAACAGCCCCTTTTAGACCCTCCTACTTTGAACGAGACACCAGGAAGCTGTCCTCAGAAGGTAGAGATGATTGGTAAACTCATTCACAATAAGGTACAGGATTCCTTCTGGGAAGATAAGAGACGAGTTCACCCCTAAGGAAGAACTCACCACCTAACTGAGTGAGCATGAAGGAGCTTTGTCTCCTCACTTTCTTCTGCTCTTATCTCACATATACTTGAATGGCTCGCCCTTCCCAACAGACTCTGAGCTCTCAGCTCTGAGCCAAGTCACTGGTCCATGTTTACAACTCTATGTTGGATCCCTCCAACCAGGGGTTCCTAGGACACCTCCAACCCAACAAACTCCAAATTGACATTTTGCTGTTGTTGTTAGCTGCCCTCAAGTTGGCCTCAGTAACCCATGCACCATGGGATCAACTATTGTGATCTATGGGGTTTTCATTGGCTACATTGTAGAACTAGATTGCCAGACCCTTTCCAGTCTGTCTTAATCTAAAAACTCTGTTGAAACCTGCTCGCATCATAGCAACAAGCAAACCTTCACTGACAGATGGGTAGTATCTGTACTTGAGGTGCTCTGGTGGAGTATAACACCAGGGTCTCTAGCACAGAAGGCAAAAAATGCCTATCACTGAACTACCACTGCCCTCTAAACTGACCCCTGTCCTTCCATTGGGATCCTGGTGTGGCGCTGCGTGTTAATGCACTGGACCACATGATCGGTTTGAACTGCAAGGTCAGCGGTTCAAGCTGCTCCTCAGAAACGCTATATATGGTCGCTATGAGTCGGAACTGACTCAATGGCACTTAACACAACAATCCTTCCATTGTCTTTACCCATTCTGGGCTGTAGGAGCTTCTGCCCTGAGAAATTGTGAGTCTGTATTCTTTTACTCATCTGCCTTTCCAGGTTTTTGGGTTTGCCCTGTAACCTCAATTGTCTGATGGATGGAAGAGAGCTGTTAACTTCTAATTTTTTCATCTTGTTTCTTGAAGGAAGGACACAAAGGATGACTTTCAAGCCCTTTACATGTCTGAGCAAACGCTATAAGTTACCTCCATTATCTTTAAAATTAGAATGATTGAATTTTTACACCTCTGGAGGTAAGGCATTTCTTTTGCTTCTTCAAGTAGTCTATTCCAGTGTTTCTCAACTCCTAGGGATTAAAAGCTTGTGTGTACAAAATCATCTACACTGAATTCAGAGGATTTAAGGGATATTTTTGACTGTTGATTTTTGCTACTTTCAGACTTCAGAAACTATCCCACAAGTGATGAGACTCCCCTGCAATGGTTCATAGCAAACAGCTTGTGAAGGTGTACCCCTTCTTCCCCCTTGCTAAATTCTGAATCCAAGGAAGTTCATTTATGTTTTTTTCTGGAAATAATCTTTTCTTTTTTATGAATGATCTGCCTATTTTTCTATTGAATGTATCTTTTTCTTACCAATTTCTAGCTGCTCGTTGTATGTTCTGGATGTTGACCTGTTAATTAGCCTATGTTAATTAGTAGTTATGACTGTTTTCGTCCATTCTTTTGATTTTGTTTTAATTATCTTTCACTATAACAGAGTTTGTTGTTGTTGTTAATTTTATCAAATCTGTCCACGTTTTTATTCTTGTATCTCAAGCTTCTAGAACACAGAATACTCAGTAGACACAAATGGATTGAACTAAATGAATAAGCAAACTTGTCCCAAAGGGAGATATCTGAACAGCATAGGGAAGATTTGGAGGGAGATATCTGAACAGCATAGGAAGATTTGGAGGGAGATATCTGAACAGCATAGGGAGATTTGGAGGGAGATATCTGAACAGCATAGGGAAGATTTGGATGTTGTGGAAGTGTGGAAGAAAGCCTTCCTAGTATAACACCTAGCCTGCTTTGCAAATGTCACTGTCATGAGCACATGGGAAGCTGCCGTCTGTCTTCTCCATTCATGCAGGCTTAGTCTCCAGAAAAGGTATAGAAACATGCCCATCATTTTCTACAATCTTTTCTCTATGGTCCTTTTGCCCTCAGAAACCTCATCTGCTAAATGAAATTTCTCAGGTGGGATGGAAGTGGTAAGCATTCACCCTGTTTCCAAGTACCTTAGAAACCTAAAGAATGTTAGGATAGGCACTGGACTGCTAACCTCAAGGTCAGCAGTTCAAACCTACCAGCTGCTCCTCAGAAACCCTATACAGAGTCAGTATGAGTTGGATCTGACCAGACGGCACTTAACAACCACAACACCAATATACACAATATGAGCTGGGACCTTACTCCTGACCTTAAAAAACAATGTTTCTTTTCTCACCTCATTCTGGCCAGTTCTGCTGCTCTAACATGATTGGACGTTTACTGAGGCCAATAAAACACATACTTGGTTTCATCTCAATAACTGTTACCTCTTCCATGTTACAACAGTTATCTCGCCTCTACCCTGTGGTTCTATTTTCATCCCATCCTCCTTCCCAATCCCTCTGAACCTTGTCCCCAGGTAAATGTTACCCTTTTGATCTTGAATGGCTGACCATTCCATGGTAAGCGTACCTCACTTGTGTTGTGCCCCCTGTACACCTATCCACTAGTTGGCTGAAAATTGGACCATGAGAGTGAGTTCCGTTCCAGACCTGAAGACTGTCTGAGGGCAACAGTCTTGGGTTCCTCCAGACTCTTTCTGACCAGTAAGCCTGGTCTTTTTTATAATTTTGAGTTTTGTTCCACATTGTCTCCCACTCTGATCCCTTCAGAGCAGTTGGTAGTGGTAGCTAGGAACCATCTGGTTTATCTGGTCTTAGAGTTGTGGAGGCTGATGCGCATGTGTCCTATTAGCCCATTGGATTAATTGATTTCAGGCAACTTCAGCTATCATCACTCTTCTTTCTTCTATGCATGTTAAGACCAATCGCTGCACGTTAGATGGCTCTTATAAGATCCCAGTTGCTACTCACCAAAGTAGGATGTAGAACACTGTCTTTGTGGATTACGTTATGCCAATTGACCATGATGTCCCTTGAGACTTGGGTTGAGTCCCCAGGCCCAGCAATTTGTTGCCTCCTGGTGTTTGGTAACATATAATAAGTTTTCATCATTTTATCTCCTGTATGCTCCCCCACATTCTCCCTCCTGTACCGTTCACTCTGTGTATCAGTGTATACACTGTTGTTGCAGGGTTGTGTTTGTTATTAAGTGCCATCAAGTCAGTTCCGACTTATAAAGATCCTACATACAACAGAATGAAACCCTGCTGGGTTCTGTTCCATCATTACAATTACTGCTACACTTGTGCCCGTTAGTGTTGCTGCCACTGTGCTAATCATTTTCCCTCCATTTTACCAAGTCTTTTTCCAGGGACTGGTAACTCCTGATAATATATCCAAAATATGAGAGACAAAGTCTGGTCACAATGGCTTCTAAGTAGTGTTCTGGTTGTACTTCTTCCAATATGGACCTATTTGTTCTTCTAGAAGTCCATGGTACCTTTAATATTCGTCTCCAACATCATAATTCAAATGCATCCATTCATCTACGGTCTCCCTTATTCACTGTCCAACTTTCACATGCATATAAGGCTACTGAAAATACCATGGTTTGAATCAGATGCACTTTAGGCCTCAAACTGATATATTTGCTCTTGAACACTTTAAAGAGATCTTGTGCAGCAGATTTGCCTAATGCAATACATCATATGATTTGTTGCTTCCATGAGCGTTGATGGTAGAACCAAGCAAAGGGAAGTCTTTGGCAATAGCTAGCTTTCCTCTGTTTATCATGATGTTATTTATTGGTCCAGTTGTGAGGATTGTGTATATAACAGTAGTTATTTTAAAATTGGGAAAGGTGTGAGACAGGGTTGTATTCTTTCACCATACTTATTCAACCTGTATGCTGAGCAAATAATACGAGAAGCTGGGTTCTGTGAAGAAAAACGTGGC
>NW_006408530.1:30889840-30900360 GCF_000296735.1 Chrysochloris asiatica
CCTTGCATTCCTCCCTGTTTCTTCACCTGTCTTGATCATTCTTCTGCCAACCTCCCTCTTACTGTATATTGCCTTCTCCTGTTATCCAAGTAAACACATATGTACATTTTAGCCCATGAATTATAATATCTTCCACTCTTAAAATAGGTATGAGTGGGCTTCAAAAAGTTTGTGGAAAAAATAAATTGAGAGTGGAATTTTTCCGCAAACTTTTTGAAGTTCCCTCCTATTGATAGCTAAACGCAAACTTACACTTACATGGCAAATTTGGACATTGTCTTTCTTATTTGAAGAAACTGTCGCCATAGATCTTATTCCCTGAGATTAATGTCAGGCAAAGGTGGGTGGATGATGATAAGGTTTAACCCTGGAAGGCTGGAGAGATGGCTTAGTCAATAACTGTTGTGTGCTCAAAACAAGTTACTACACTGATTTATCCTCAGTCAGATGCTAGAACATCCAAATGTCTCTGGCCAAAAGCCTGGACACACACAGTCACTGTAAAACCTTTGCCTTTGTTTCAGCCAATCTTTCTGAGTATTCTTCAGGCTTCTCCCCTAGGCTCCCTGCCTTCAAAGTTGTGAGTAGAGAACAACACAGGCTAGATTTTACTAGTCTTTTGCTCCCTCTGCTTCAGTAGAGGGTTTTCCCCAGCTTTACTCAGATTTTCATTTAAAAGATGATATTCTATTTACCACATGAAATTTCACTCTTTACAGGAATTGAAAAATTAGCCACCCAAATCCTATTCAATAAAGTAAATATTGGAAGAAGATAAACATCTGAGCTGCTTTTAAAAGACCATTGTATTTAAACAATCTCACTTTTCTTTACCTTAAGGAAGGCTCTGAATTCAGAGTGCTGGGAAGCTTTAATGGTGGAGCGGAGCTAGATATGAAAAGGCCATTCATTACTTCAGTCAGGAGGTATTGGGGCCTACTATTACTACGTGGTAGGTTCCTGTCCAAACCAGCTGTATCTACTGGTTTGCTGTCTTATTAGCAGCCTTGCAGGGTTGTCTTTATCCCCATTCTGAAAGGCCCCTACTCTTGCCTCCTTTTCACCAAGACTGAGTGGTCACCTCTCACTGAGTGGCCACAGCCACAGTTAGATGGATGGGCTGGGTCAGGGGAGCTGGACATCATCTTGGTTCCACCCTCCTTAACTTGCAGTGTGGTCTTAAACAAGTTGGTACCTCCTTTAGCCTCATTCTCTCCATTGCCAACTTTGAACTTACTACCTTCTTTGTGGTAATATTTGGTCAGCAACACTTAGACTCCTGATAACTTCATGTGGGTCCGAGTAACACTGCACTCCAAGCTTTCAATGACTGATTTGTCCCAAGTTGATTGCCAAGCCTTTCTTCAGGGTACCTCTGAGTGGACTCAACCTCCAACTTTCTGGCTAGCTGTGTGAAGTGTGCTACTTACACCACCAAGGGATACTAATCATAACACTAAAAGCAAAACCCAAACCACCGCCATTGAGTTAGTTGGTCTATTCTGACGCATAGCAACCACATAGGACATAGGGTTTCCAAAGCTACAACTCTTTATGGAAGCATACTGTCTCATCTTTCATCCATGAAATGGCTGGTGGGTTTGAACCACCAACCTTCTGGTTAACATCCCAACATTTAACCCACTGCACCACTAGGGTTCCTTAACAATAACACTTGTTGTTGTGTTTGTTAGGTACCGTTGAGTCGGTTCCAACTCAGCATCTGTGTTTAGGGTTTCTGAAACTTTTAAAACTTTGTGTAAGCAGAAAGCCTCATCTTCCTACCACAGAATGTCTAATGGATTTATTACTGATGGGCTTAGAACTTGGATAGTTCTAAGCCCAGTGCTTATCCGATGCATAGCCACTGCACTCCACAACCATAACACTAGTGTTTATTGTGTACTGAGGAACTGACCCGACATTTCTAAATGTATGTGTTGTATCACTGAATCTTCTAAATTCAATACTATTTTACCCCCACTTTATAAAAGCATGGGAGGATCAGTAGCTTGCCCAATCCACTGACTCTAAACCCTGTGTTCTTAACCCAAATCAAAACTAGACCACAGATAGGGAACAAAACAAAGCACTGGCTTTTTAAAAGTCAATTCTGCATCCATGGAAACTTTGGGTTGACACTGTCCCAAAAGGCCTGTCTCTACAGGTGTTTGTCCTGCGCTGGCTCCAGACTGAGCAAAGCACTTGAAAAGCTTGAGATCCTAGCAAAGCCATTGGAGCTCAGAAAGTCACTGAGAATTCCAGAAGTTTCCTTAGGAATTCCAGACATATTTACTTGAGGTACACGGAGCAAGAGAGTTACCTGTAACAAACAGATAAGTATTTTAACTAATATAGGATAACATGAGGTGCCTTGCTGAAATGCCTGTAGGTCCATAAACCTAGTACCAAACATAACCCTAAAAGAAATTCCTGGGATGGAGGGGTGGGGATTTCGATACAAAACATGAACTGACCAGCCTACAACAAGGCAGCCTACAAATGTGGAGTGGTGGGTTGCAGGTTGGTGGTATCTTTGTTTAGTAAGTTAGGATAAAGGGTTTCCTTTGTTTTCGTGTTTTTTTCTCCTGAAGTTTATGTTTCTAGATGACTATCTCCTGAGGAGCCCAGCAAATGGGCAAACACATTAGGGTAAAAACAAACATTTACACAGGCAGGGAAGTTGTTTCTCCCAAGCCCCCTAATTCAGAGGACTGACTCCATTTAAGGATCAAACAAGCTGGGGGTTTGGTTTTGTTTTTTGCTTTCCAGAGGAGTGTGAATTCTTTCCAGAATTCCCATACTCTAGAGAGCAGGAGCAAACTTTGATGACAAGATTCTTTCTTCTCTTTCCACAAATGAAAATCCAGTTCAGATGAGCAAAGCACATGCTAACTGTTGTCAGACTTAGGCTGCACCAACAAATGAATCTCAATAACTAGCCTTTTCTCTTCCCTTTTAGGCCATGTCCTTGAATTCTAGAAAGCTAGTCTAAGATCCAACTCCATATATCATTTTTTTTATTAATTTGGCTGGACTCTAGTCAGCGATTAGCCTTTAAGATGAACTATTCCTTCTCTTAAATTCATACAGCCCATGAAGACCTAAAATTACATTGCAAGCTCATTTTTTTCTCTCCCCAAACTGAAAGGCCCCTTTGGGATCATCTAGTCCAGTGTTTCATATCAAACCATGAGGAAATCAGGAAATCAATATACTAGTTTACAATAGGCATTTTTTTCACAAAGAATAGAAAATACAAAGAATTTCACATAGTCAAAATAAGTATTATGTTCACAAAACGTTTGTTTCAGTTATGTGTGTGGTTCTGACAGTTATACTGTAAGATAAGGATACTTCTTACTTTGAGTCCTGGTCTAAAAAGTTTGAAAACTGAAAAAAAAAAAAAAAAAAAGTCTGAAAACCTCTTGTTTGTATTGTGTGGTTGTTGTTGATAGTTGCCTTTTGCACTGATTCTGACTCATGCAGACTCCATATGCACAGAGCAGAACTGTACCACAGGATTTTCAAGCTATGACCTTTTAGAAGTAGATTACCAGGCCTATCTTCCGAGGCCCCTGTTGTTGTTATTTTAGTGCCGTCGAGTTGGTTTGATACACAGCCACACTGTATAGGGATCCAAGGAGCAGCAGGTGAATTGGAACTGGCACCTTGTGCTTCAAACTGAACTTGTGGTCCAGTGCTTTATTCCACAGTGCTACATCAGGACTCCTCTGTTGTTGCTGTTATTGTTGTTAAGTGCCGTTGAGTCCTTTCTGACCCATAGCAACCTTGCATAGAGTTTCCAAGGAGTGGTTGATAAGGTTGAACCTCCGACCTTGCAATTCAAACTGACCTCACAGTCCAGTGCATTAATCCACAACACCACACCAGGACTCCAGACTCCTCTAAATGGGTTCAAATCACCAATCTTTGACCAATAGAGGTGCACTTAACCTTTAGTGCCACCCAGAGACTCTCACTGTTATAACTGAGAAATTAAGGTCCCCAAGAGGGGCAATGACTTAGCTTGCATTCTGTTGCAGATCAAGAGGTAGGATAAAGATAGGCCTTCTCTACCCTCTTCCTGGAGTCCTGGTGTGGTGCTGCAGATTAATGCGCTGGACTGCAAGGTCAGCTTGAACCACAAGGTCAGTAGTTCAAGCTCATCGACTGCTCCTCAAAAACCTTATGGTGGTGGTTGTGTGCCACATAATGACCCTATATAGGGTTTCCAAGGCTGTCAATCTTTCCGGGAGCAGAAAGCCTCATCTTTGTCCTGCACAAAGGCTAGTTGGTAGTTTCAAACTGCTGACCTTGAGGTTATCAGCCCGCCTTGTACCCACTCACTCCCAGAACCAACTCAATGGCACTTAACAACAACAAATCCTCTTCCTAGCATACTCCCTCTTGCTGCCTCCCTCCCATTAGTTCTAAAACAAATAAGTACACCTTATATGTTGTAACTGTTGGTTGAAGAACCCCTAGTGGCGCCGTGAGTTGACCACTGGGTGGCTAACTACAAGTTCAATTGGACAGTTAAAGCCACCAGCAACTCTGCAGGAAAAAGATGAGGCTGTCGGCTCCCTTCAAGATTTAAAGTCTCAGAAAGCCTCAGGAGCAGTTCTCTGCTGTCCCGTAGATTAACTATGAATCAGAATCACCTCCAGGGCAGTAGGTTTGGTTTGGGGATATTGGTTGAAGGAATCCTGCATGGTGCCGCGGTTAAAGCTCTCCACTATTAACTGAAAGGTCAGCTACTCTGTGGAAGACAGCTGTGGCAGTCTGCTTCTGTAAAGATTTACAGCTTTACTGCCCTATGGGGCAGTTCTGCTCTGTGCTGCAAGGTTGCTAGGAGCCAGAGTTGACTCCAAAGCACTGGGTTTGTTTTTGTGGTGTTGGTTGCAAGTGTTTTCTATGTCAGCGTGTAGTTTCATCCAAATGGCAGAACCCTGGGAAGCACATGAAGTGATTTTTTTGGGGGGGTCACCCCACAGCATTGAGTGAGCCCTGGTGGCACTGTAGATTAAGCACCGGGCTGCTAACCACAAGGTCGGCAATTTTCAAACCCACCAGCTGCTCCTTGGAAAGCCTATACAGGGTCACTATGAGTCAGAACACACAGGAAGGCACTTAACAACAAGAACCCTGAGAGAATGCGTGCTGTGAGAGGGAGTGGGTGGAGGGGAACCTGCAGGCTTCCTGAGGGATGCTGGCTTTCAAAAGTCTACTCAGAAAAAGCAGTAAATAAAAAGAAAAAACCAGAGTCCAGCCTCCATCTCCTTATGCCAAGCACCTAGCTCATTTGAGCTCCTTCACACTGTGCCCCTGTATATTTACTGTGTATACAAAGTTGTTGTTACTTGCCATCAAGTTTGCTACAACTTACCCCATCCTATGCCAGCATCTCCACCTTGGAATACTCGAGTCCATTGTTGGAGCCATCGTGTGTTCTCAATGCCTTGCAACTAATTGTCAAAGGGGGGAAAAAATTAATAACAGGCATCTTACTTTAAGGGAATTTTTTACCCATCAAACCAAAAATTAATAGTAAAAACCTGGCCCTAAAAATTGTAAAACTTTTCACTTTCCCACCCCCACCCCAGTTTTAAGGAGTATTGGAGTTCTGATGTGCAACTGTAGGATAAGCACTGAACCCCAAAGTCAATTTGAACCTCAAGGTTGATGGTTCAAACCTAGCAGTCACTTCTTGGAAACCCTATGCAGGGTCGCTAAACTTGACAGCACTTAACAACAAGAGGAATATGAATAAAAGGGAAACTAAGGCCCAGTTTTGGTGTGGTGCTGTGGGCTAATGTGTCAGACTGCAAAGTCGTTTGAACTGCAAGGTCGGTGGTTCAAGCTCACCAGCTATTCCTTGGAAACCCTATACAGGGTCACTATGGGTTAGAATCAACTCAATGGCACTTAACAACAACAACAACAAAGGCCCAATTTAACTTGGTGATTAAATATTTACAAATCCCTTTGTGACAAAAACATGTGTTAACTATAAACAGCTCAGAGTTTCTCTAAAGCAAAAAAACAATAATAGTAACTTTAAGCAATTTCTCTTGAGGTGGTTGTGGTGGTGGTCATGTGCCATGGAGTCAGTTCCGACTCATAGAGACCCTGTGCAGGGTTTCCAAGGCTGTAAATCCTAACCGGACAAGAAAGCCTCATCTTTCTCCAGAACAACTGGTAGTTTGGAACTGTATTTAAATCATTTGAAAAAAACTCCCTACCACCCCTAAAAGTTTTTGTGTAAATGAATGGGGGAGGATCGCCAGGCCAGAAAACAGCTAGTAACCTGATCTCCGCTAACTTCAGTAAAGTGGGGGGCAGGGTTCAATCAATCACATTAAGATTGTTGTTGTTATTGTTAGGTGCCTGGAGGTGCAAGAGAATGAAACATGCAAAAGAACCAAGCACTGCCCCAACGTGCACCATCCTCACAATCCTTGTTTAGCTTGAGTCCATTGATACTGCACTTTGCCAATCCATCCTTTTTGGGGTCTTCCTCTTTTTCGCTGACCCCCCACTCTACCAAGCATGATGTCCGTATCTAGGGACATGTCGGAAGTATGAGAGATGAAGTCTGACCTTTCTGGCTTCTAAGCGGCCTTCTGGTTGTACTTCCAACACAGATTTTACTCACTAGTTGGTCTGCCTTTCTTCTCACTCCCCTTCTCTTAATAAGCTTCATTGTAACAAACCTACATTGAAACATTTGGTTTTCGTTGCTGTTGTTTTTTGAAAATCAGAATGGTAGCCTTATGTGCATATAGAATGACCAGCTCATAATAAACCTTATGTTTCAAGTCCCTTGAATTTTAATTCTTTTTAAACACAGCCTAGTAGACTCCTCTTCCATCCCTAGATTAGAAAACCATAGGGTTTCATTGGCTAGTTTTCAGAAGTCTATCACCAGACCTTTTTTTCTAGTCTTAATCTGGAAGCTCCCCTGAAACCTTTCCATCATGGGTGACCCTGCTGGTAATTTCAATGCCAGAAGCGAAGTTTCCAGTATCACAGTAACATGCAAGCCCCCACAGTATAACACTGACAGATGGGTGGTGAAGACATGCACTACCTCACTCAGTCCTCACCTGAAGCTGCTGGGATACCATTATCCTTTCACAACACCTACAGAGGCCTGGTATGGTGCTTCTGGGTAAGTACTAGACCACAAGGTCGGTTTGAACTGCAAGGTCGGTGGTTCAAACTCACCAGGCACTCCTGAGAAACCCTATACAGGGTCACTGTGAGTTGTTGGAACCTACTCAGTGGCACTTAACATTAACAACAGAGGCATAGACACTTAGCCAAGGCCATTCAGCTAGCCAGCATTCAGTTTCAAAGAATCAGGTTCAGACTAAGGTCCATAACAGTTCCACTCCTCCTCACGATCAATGACATAGCCCTCACAGAATGTTATCAGTAACGATTGGTGTTTTGAAAGAGTAAATGAGTGGATAAAGGAAGTAACCCACTGTGTCTTGCTGAAGAAGCTAAAAAAGACTTGCTAAAGCGGAGCAGGCCTAACCTGGAGGAACAAACAAGACCAACATTCTTCAGAGGAAGAAACAGATGCCCCAGCAAGGGAAAGAATCAGAGACATTTCTACCCTCTTTTGTTGTCACCCACTAGCCCTGCCACAACCTCTGTCTGGTGGCCTGGAGTATATAAGTTTCTAGCCCAGTCTTGAAGTCTGACATGCCATTCCCAAAGCCAATGCCTTTCCAAAATTCCTGTTGAGAAAACTCTTTAATATGAGGTTGAATCAAGGAAGAGAAAATTAACTCAGCTTTTCATCAAATGGGACCCCAGGGGTTGTCAAAGGCAGAATGTCAAGTTAAAACATACACTAGAAGGGAGAAGAAAAGGAAAGCCTGTCTCTGGGGGAGAGACCTTTTTTCTCTATTCTTCACTGTCAAGGAGGCAAAGCTGGTTTGGTTATTCTTTTTAACTCCCCTCGAGAAACTCTCAATATGATTGGCAAGAAATCCGAAATAACAAGATAAAGTGGTGATGTAAATGCCAGTGGAAACAGTAGATCCTTTGTGCCGACCTTGTCTAAAAAGTCTCAAAGTGGGAAGAAAAGCTGGGATTTGGACTTTGATGCAGAGCCCTTCCATGTAAAATCTACAGTATCCTTCCTATCGGAAATGCTTAAATGCTTTCCCTGCAGGTATTTTCAATCTGTCTCAACATTTGGCTGACTCCAGGCAGTTTTCTGCTTTCATTCACATTAACTACTTAAAGGGAAACTCCAGGGCAGCCTTTTGAGTCACATATTGAATTTAAAACAAAGGCTAAAGCACCAAAGAAAAGTTGGAGGGCCTGGAATACAATTATCTTATAAGAAAAACAAAACCTATATTGTTCACAAATACAAAACAATGGGAATGCATAGACTAGGACCTAAAAAGCTGGGAAAACCAGTGGAGGCAAAACTGCTTTGTAAACTGCAATTCCCCTCTTTAAAATTTTCAAAACTCAAAGATTCCATTGTCCTTTCTCAGTTTCAATTTCATAGTGGTTATGAATCAGGCTGCTAACCTTAAGGTCAACAGTTCGAAACTACCAGCTGTTCCACGGGAGGACTATGAGGCTTTCTGCTCCCATAAAGAATTACAGCCTCGGGAACCCTATAGAGAGTCGCTATGAGTCGGAATCAATTCCATGGCTCATAACCACCACAATAATCCTAAGGACTCCTGGTGTGGCATTGTGGGTTAATGCACTGGACTGCAAAGTCGGTTTGAACTGCAAGGTAGGTAGTTCAAGCTCACCAGCCGCTCCTCAGAAACCCATGAAACAGGGTTGCTATGGGTCGGAACAGACTCGATGGCACTTAACAACAACAACAAAAATCATTATATGGCGCTTTTGGGTAATGCACTAGACAGCAAGGTCAGTTTGAACTGCAAGGTCAGCGGTTCAGATTCACCAGCTGCTCCTCAGAAACCCAACAAAGAAACGCTATGAATTGGAACAGACTCAATGATACTTAATAATAACAACAACAATAATGATGAGGAGTCCTGCTGTAATGCTGTAGGATAAATACTAGACTACTAACCACAAGTTTGGTGCTTCAAACCCACGAATCACTCCTTCAAAAACCTATGCCGTTGTTGTTGTTGTTGTTGTTGTTATGTGCCTCGAGTCAGTTCCGACTCATAGAGACCTTGCATAGGGTTTCCAAGGAGTTGCTGGTGGCTTTGAACCACCAACTTTGTGGTTAGCAGTCTGTGTTTATCCTATGGAGCCACAAAGAAACCCAATACAGGGTCACTATGAGTGCAAAACGACTCAGCAGCAAACAATAATCATGAAGTACTTCCTTTGTCTAACCTCAATCTCTCCAGCTTGCAATATAACGTTCATTTTCGTGGGTGTGGTGCTGTGGATCAGCACTGGACTATGAACCACAAGGTCAGCAATTCAAACCCACCAGCTGCTCCTGGAAAACCCTATACAGGGTTGCTATGACTCGGAACCGACACAGCAGCACTTAACAACATCTTGAGTCTTACACTCAATAGAAAAAGAAGGATTTGCTTATATCACCTAAAGACCCCAAATGTGCCAGGAGTCGCTAAGATGATCTTCAGTTTCCAAGATCCATTGGAGAACTCAAAGATTCCACCTATAGTTGTGTCCCTAACTGATTTATCACAGGGAAGGGATACCAAGCACTGTCAACAAAGGCAAAAGACAAAGGGGCAAGGTCTAGAGGGAACAAGGCACTTGCATCCTTTCCCGTGGAATCACATAAAAGAAAAAAAATTTTAATGAAAAAAAAAAATTTTGAGTCCACTCCTACTCATGGGACCCCCATGTGTGTCAGAGTAGAACTATGTATGCTCCATGAGTGGCTGATTTCTCAGAAATAGATCACCAGGCCTTTCTTCTGAGACACCTTAGGTGGACTTGAACCTCCAGACTTTTAGTTAGCAGCCAACTGTTGAATAGTTCGCACCACTCATAGATCCCTGGAGTCGCATAACAAAAATAAACACACACACACACATTTACCACAGTCAGTTCCAACTGTGTTTCAGAGTAGAATTGTGCTCCATTGGATTTTCACAGCTGTGACCTTTCAGAAGTAGACTGTCAGACCCGTCTTCCAAGGTTGTTGTTGTTGCTAGGTGCCATTGACCCATAGCTACCTTATGCACAGCAGAAAGAAACACTGCCTGATCCTGAGCCAACTTCATTACTGTTGCCACGCTTGATCCATCGATGCTGCCACTTGGCCAATCCATCTCGTTGGGGGTCTTCCTCTTTCTCTCTGACCCTCCACCTTACCAAACATGATATCCTTCTTCAGAGACTGGTCCCTCCTGACGATAGGTCCAAAGTATGAGAGACGAAGTTTGGATCTATTAGTTCTTTTGGCAGCCCATGGCACTTTTCAATATTCTCCTCCAACACCATAACTCAAAGGCATCAATTCTTCTACGGTCTATCTTATTCACTGTCCAGCTTTTGCATGCATATGAGGTTAT
>NW_006408530.1:30912765-30940848 GCF_000296735.1 Chrysochloris asiatica
TGCTTTGTTTTTAAACTTTCTTTCCCTCTCTACAACCCTGTCCTGCCCTTTCCCATATTAAAAAAAAAAAAAAGTTCAGGGCATGTTCTTGGGCTGAGTATCTACGCACATGTATGACAGAAGAACCCACCAGTGGTGAGGGTGAGGGTGCCAACTCCCTTAGGCAACCCCCCCCGCCTCTAGTCACCAAAATGGAAGTGCACAAACAGTGGGGGGTAGGGGGGCAATGACCAGATACCAAAATAAAAAATCATAACAAAGCAAAACTGACAAAGTATATTGTCCACCTTTGCTCCAAGGTTCCCACAGTGTTTTTCTGTGGTGTTTCTGCTCCCCCACTTGGTCTTGACGTTTGGTCTCACCCAAGATGTCAGCTCAGGGCCCACGTGCCCGGCAGATTCAAAAGTGCATGGTTTCTTACTTCACCTTCAAGTTCCACTAGCTATAAGCCTTCAAACTTTTAAAATATTCCTAGCTATGTGGTTCTGAGTTTTGGAGCTCTGCCCTGGATCTGCTTTGCCTAGTATTCTGTAGTATGGCTGACGGCGAACATCACTGCACCTGCACCCTAGTCGCCATCAAGCACCGCCTCCGAATGTTGTTGTTTTTAAGTGCCTTTAAGTTGGTTATGACTCATAGCGATACTGTATAGGGCTTCCAAGGAGCAGCTGGTGAGTTTGAACCACCAACCGTGCAGCCGAGTGCTTATCCTACAGCACCATACCAGGAATCCACAGATTGAATAAATATGGTGAAAGGATACAATTTTGATGCACACTCTTCCTGACTTTAAACCTCTTGGTTTATGTAGTTTCCACAGGAGCACTTCAAGTGTTGTGGAATTCCCATTCTTTACAAAGTTACCCATAATTTGATATGATCCACAAAGTCAAATGCCTTTGTATAGTCAATAAAACACAGGTATTTTCTGCTTTCAGTCAAGATTCACCTGACATCAGTGATGATGTTCCTCATTCCATGTCCTCTTCTGAATTGGGCTTGAATTTCTGGCAGGTCTCCATGGATGTCATGCTGCAACCATTTTTAAATCATCGTCAGCAAAATGTGTGTGGTATTGATGATATTATCTGCTAATTTCTGTATTCTGTCAAATCAAATTTCTTTGAGATGGCACAAATATGGATCTCTTCCCATCAGTAGTCCAGAGAACTGTCTTCCAAATTTCATGACAAAAACAAGCGAGCACTTACAACATTGCACTTGTGTGTTGAAATATATCCACTGGTATTGTGTTAATTCCTGGTGACTTGCTGTTGTTTTTTTGCCAATACCCTCAGTACAATTTGAACTTATTCTGTCAGTACCTTCAGTTCCTGGTTACATGCTACCTCCTGAAATGATCTAAAAGAGTCAACAAAACGTTTTTGTTACAGTGACCCTGTGTGTTCCTTTCATCTTACTTTGATACTTGTGCAATATTTTTCCCATAGAATTCTTCAATACTGCAATTTGAGGCTTGAAATATTTTCTTCAATTCTGCCAGCTTGATAAATGTTGAGTGTATTGGGAAAAAATATGTTATTGCATACAAAAATTTTCAGAGTTATATGGTCCAAGGCTGGGTCAGTGCTTCAAGATTGGCATCAAGGCCTTTCTGGTGGTGACAACTCTCTCTCCCTGCCACCCCATGTGATTATGCTCTTGCAAAGGCTCTCCTTCAACCATCTCCAGAGCAGCTGGTAGATTTGAACCACTGACCTTTCGGTTAGCAGCCCAATCCTTAACCCTCTGTACCACCAGGATTCTTTTCCTTCTGTAAACCATGTTTTATTAAGGAAGAAAACATTTCCCCAAAGCATCCAGGTTAATGGTCCCCCACTGGCAAAAACTGGATCAAAGTGCAAGCTTTAGTTGTAAAGTGGTAGTTGTGGTTGTGTGTCATGGAGTCAGTCCTTCAGTCCATTCTGACACACTTCTTCTCTCTCCCTATGGCCCTTCCCCACCTGGCACTAGAGCTACCAGGTACTTCTGAGACAACTGGGGTACTGTCTTCTGCCATTGGACCTGGGCCTGGCTTCATTGGTACATCCCTTACTCCAAATCAAAGTCATAAATTCAAATGCTTCCAGATGCATAGTCTGTACACAAGGAATAGTTTCCTGCCATATTAAAAACAAAAAAGCAATCCATGGACCATAGCAAGTGATACTTAATCTCAGTGTTGGGAACAAAAGGGAATGGTGAGGAGTGTGGGAAAACTCAAAAATCATGTCCCCTTCCAATGAGAACAGTAAAGAGTTGTCATGCAGAAATATAGTCACAAGACTGCCAGATCATCCTATTTACCTGAAGAAGTCAAAAACCAAGAATATTTTCTTCATAAAAAGATTTAAATATTGACACCATTGCTTTACAAAAGTGTGCATGCCAAGCACATGTCCCTGGACCTTGCATGCACAATAGACTAGCAGTTTGCAACCACAGTTTGAGGTCTTCCCTTAAGTAAAGTGGTGGTGGTGGTCGTGTGCCACTCAGTTCCAACCCATAGTGGCCCTGTATGGGGTTACTGAGGAGAAGCTGGGTTTGAACCACCAACCTTGCAGTTAGCAGTCCAGTGCTGATTCTACACACAAGGACTCCATAACATCATACTTGCTGGTGGTGGTTGTGTGCCACTGAGTTGGTTCTGACTCGTAGCGACCTTAGATAGAGTTTCCAAGACTGTAAATCATTATGGTAGCAGAAAACCTCATCTTTCTCCCATGGAGTAGATTAGAACTGCTGACCTTGCAATTAGCAGTCCAGCTCTTAATTCACTATGCTAACACAAGGAAAAAGAGGAAGACCCCCCAGAGCAATGGAATGGCAAAAGTGGCACATCAATGGGCTAAACATGGCAACAATTGTGAGGTTGGCCCAGGACCAGGCAGTGTTTCGTTCTTTTGTACATAGGGTTGTTATGACTCGGTACTGACTTGACGGCACCTAACAACAACAACAAACACATGGAAACATATTTCTCTCCCTAGTGAGTGGTTTTACTTGGTCTAGCAAGACCATCTCTTCACCTTAAGGCTTTTCTTAGCTACTGATCCTACCCATGACCCGTTCTTCATTCTTGGATAACTTTAGTCCATGTGATTCCTGGCTACTCCATGGTTCATAATTGGCAGTGCAGACGGAAGGCACAGCCCTTTAAGAAAGTATGTTCTTTGTACTCGTGTAACCATCTGCCAGGTCTGCAGGGCCAAGGCCCCATCTTGGATCCCCGGTCCAGAGTCTGTGTTCTCTAGGGACACTGTCACTGGGTACCATGGTTGGGATCCACTATTAATCCATACCACCCCACTTCCACTGGGCCCTTGCTGCCTCTTACTATTCCCATCCCACAATGGTTCCTCCATATCCTTGGCCCTCTTCTAAAGCACCCAGGTCCCCCAAAGTTCCCCAGAGTCAGCTGACAATGAAGATAAAGATGGCAATGACAAGCTGAGAATAGTCTGTTGAGAGTCTGTCATGTGTTGGGCTCTTGGCTTTACCTCATTTAAATAGTTCTTCAAAGTAGATATATTGTTACCTCCATTTATAGAATCTGATAATCATTGAAAATACATAAATGGTCTAAGATTAGAGGCCAGCAAATGTCAGAGGCAAGGAGCAAATCTATGCCCACTGGTTCCAAAGTCTCACTTTTCCCCCTCTAACCTGTGAACTGGTTCTTCCAGGTCACTTCCCCTCCTCCCAGGATACTCCCTCCTGTCCTCATTCACTCCTTCTCCATCACCCCCAAATGCTCCTATCATCCATATCTCAGAAGAGTAATCCTTTCTTCCTGGGGCTAAGACCCCACACTCTGCCCCTCATTGCTTCCTCTGTGTCCCCCTCTAATCTTTTTGTGGTTTTTGATTCTTTGGTTTCTCCCGTCTACTCAATATTTCCATAAGCCCTACACCCACTGGTGTTTCCCTCTGTCTACAGGCAAGAACTGGGTTTTACTATGTTGGGCTAGATGGGGGAGGGGAACTGAGGCTAGAACACAAGCAAAGGACTCATCTCAAGTTTCTCTCAGATGTTGATCCTCACAACAACCCATTCGGAGTAGGTATTATGGGTCTTGCTTTTCAGTTTAGGAAATTAAAAATCAGAGAAGGTAAGACATTTGTCCATAGTCACACAGTTATGTGTTGTTGTTCTTAAGTGCTGTAAAGTCGATTCCAACTCATAGCAACCCTACATAATGTTTTCGAGAAACAGCTGGTGGGTTTGAACCACCAACCTTGTAAGCAGTCCAGTGTTTCTCCTGCAACACCACCCCAGGGTTCCAGGTAGTCACATAGCTGTGATTTAATCCCAGTTGCCTGACCTCACAACCCTGATTTTTTCATAACATTAAACCATTTCAGTGGAGGTTGAATAATTGCAAATGCTGAAACAGAGGCACAGGACAGAACACTAAGAACCACACTCTCTCTTCTGAGTTCACCTGTGACTCCTAGCCAACCCTCCCCAGACGATTTTCTGAGGCCAAATCACAGCCATTTAAGGCTGTTGTTGCTGTTGAGTGTTGCTGAGTTTGTTCCAACTCATAGCGACCTTGCACAGGGTTTCCGAGAGGCAGGTGGTGGGTTTACACCACCAACTTTGCCGTTAGCAAGTCCACACAAGAACCTCATTTAAAGGCATGGTGGGAGCCATAGTCTCTAATTTTCAAGTCCTCCTTCTCACACACACACACACACATACACACCCCAAACCAGTGACATCGAGTCGATTCCAACTTGTATCTGACTTACAAGACACAGTAGAACTGCTCCTTTGGGTTTCTTTCTCCCAAGGAGCAACTGTTGGGTTTGAGCCACTGACCTTGCAGTTAGCAGTCCAGTGCTTGTCCCAAAGTACCACACAAGGATTGCTTCCTTCCCACAAGTGCGCTGGAACGATCCCTGAACTGGGAACTAAATGGACGTGGTAGGTCTGATTCCACTGAGAGAAGAGGAGAGAAAGAAGACAGAGGGCTTCTGATTTGTGCCAGCTGTAAAGGCCCAAATTCTTACTAAGGTGTTCTTCGGACACAGTTAAACGTAGGTTTAGCGTTTAAGAATCCTACTTGTGAAAGAACTGACAAATGACTGCAGGGTTACGTAGCTCATATGACTATTAAGATTTCCAGGAACTAGTCTGGATCATCTTTCAAATCACCATATTATAATACTGTATCTGGAGCTCTAGGATACGCACTGGGCTGTGAACCACAAGGTCAGTGGTTCAAACCCACCAGCCGCTTCTCAGAAACCCTATACAGTTTCACTATGAGTCAGAACCAACTGGATGGTACTTAACAACAACTGTAGTAGTGGACTGTTAACAGCAAGGTTGGCAGTTTAAACCTGCCAGATGCTCTGAAAAAGAAAGATGAGGCTGGCTGTCTGTTTCTGTACAGAGTTACAGTCTTAGAAAACCATCCATAGGGTTGCTATGAGTCGGAATTGACTCCGCAGCAGTGGGCTTGCTTGGGGGTTATATTTCATTTGGGAGCAGTGGTGGTATGGTGGTAGAATTCTCATGTTCCATTTAGGAGATACAGGTTCGATTCCTAGTGAAAACATGATAAGCACTGCACCGCTAACCATAAGGTGAACAGGTCAAACCCACCAGCCACTCCTTGGAAACCCCATACACGATCACTATGAATTGGAATTGACTTGACAGCACTTAACAGCAACAAGCACTAAATGCACAGCCACTACATGCCTGTCAGTGCAGGATTGAGTGTTACTATAATGATGAACAGTTTTCAACAGAAATTCTAGACTAGGAAGAAAAGCCTGGTGATCGATCCACTTCTGAAAATCAGCCAATAAAATTCCTATGTATCACACCAGTCTGATCCAAAACTCATTCACTTGCGCATGAGGTAGCCATGAGTCAGGACAGTTCAACAGCAGCTAGCAACTTAGGGTTGCCATGAGTCAGGGGTTGCTTTGACCACTGTAGGATAAGCACTGGACTGCTAACAGCAAGGTTGGCGGTTCAAATCCACAAGTCACTCCTCAGAAACCCCATGCTGGGTTGCTATGAGTTAGAACTGACTCGATGGCACTTAACAACAACAGATTTTTATAGGGTCCTGATGCGGCACTATAGGATAAGCACTGGACTTGTAACCATAAGTCCAGCAGTTCAAACCCACCAGCAGATCCTCAGAAACTCTATACAGGGTCACTGTGAGCTGGAACTGACTCCATGGCACTTAACAACAAGTCTTGACTAATCTAACGAAGCTGTTTGAATGTCTAAGTAGCAATTCAGTTGAACTGTTTTAATTCACCTGGAAAAAATACAGTCCAAAATGTTCTTAGTGTTTGTACATGTGTTTTGATACTAAAAGCAGAAGCAGGTCAGACAAGCTATTGGAGCAATGTTCGTATTGCAAGTCCACACAGATAACATCTTCAGATAAGATGAGGTAAGAACCAGAAAGCCAGGCCTGCAATCACGGAAAGAATTGTTGCTGCAAGACTCTGGGCTATTTAAAAAAGAAGACTAAGAAAGGAAGAAAAGAGTCACGATTCTATCACTCAACTTTCAAGCATTGGCTTCTGCCTGGTCTTCTGCTTCACTTTAGGAACATTTGCATGAAACTCATTGTTAAACAGAGCAGCTACTATATAGCAAAGGAATTACTGTGGGAATTCTAGCTTCCAGACTATCAGCAGCTATTGCTTTGATGTCTCTTAATTTGCAGTGTTTAGGGAAGAATACTGTCTCCCCTCCTAGAACACCTGTTCCTTAAAGCTTCTTCCCTTGGCTGGAATAATTTTCCATTTATGAAATGTCCTCTTTTCAAGTTGTCTTTGCAAACCCCATATTGCACATTTAAAGTTCATGACCCCTTTTTCCTCTTTCTGTTCCCAGTTCTCCTGCTCCCACAATTTCTAAACGGCTGGGCAGGAAAAAAGGTAGATGAGCAGAGCTGCAGGAGCACCGAGGCTCCCTAGTTATCCTCCTCTGGGATAAATGTTCCCTAATTGTTAGAACCAATTACCCGGGAGTTTCTCTCCAATTCCACCTGGGCTCACAGTCTGGCTTCACTTCCATTCCCTTATTAAGGAAACAATGAAAGGAACACGACGGAATATTCTGGTGCGGACAACGATCTCAATCAATAAATTACTTCCTCTCCCAGCGACTTTTATGGGTCAGAAGAAACCATATGGCCTGAGCCTGCGACTCTGGGTCAGCATCAGCAAACAGAGGGCTTCCACCTTTCACTCTGATTGTATTTAAAGGCTGTAAGGTGCCCAGTTCAAACTTATTTCATCATGACCCTACATGCCAACTACATGCAATTTGCTCTCAATTGCCACCTACCACCCCTCCTTCCCAGCTCTGGTGGCCTCTGCTTCGGACCTTTTACTCTGTGCTAGGAGTCCTGGAGGGCAATAGAATAAGCACTCAGCTGCAAGGTCAGTTTGAACCACAAGGTTGATGGTTCAAACTCACCAGCCTCTCCCCGGAAACCCAAAGACAGTCACTATGAGTAGGAACCTACTCAACAGCACTTAACAATAGCCAAGATTTATCCTAGAGTCCTGGTGTGGCATAGGGTAAACACTCGACTGCAAGGTCAATTTGAACTGCAAGGTTGATGGTTCAAACTCACCAGCTGCTTCTTGGAAACTCTATACAAGGTCACTATAAGTCAGAACCAACTGGACAGCACTTAACAACAACAGGTTTTTCCTATGTAAGCCTGGTGTGGCACTGTAGAATCAGCACTAGACTGCAAATCACGAGGTCAGCAGTTCAAACCCACCAGCTACTCCTCGGAAACTATACAGGGTCGCTCTGAGTTGGAACGGATTCATTGTCACTTCACAACAATAGTCTGCCTCTGCCAATATCTTTCCAATGCACCCTGATGGTGGTGGGGGCGGGGGGGGGGGATGTTAGCCTGCCTCAAAAAACAAATAAACTCATTGCCATCAACCCTATTCTAACTCACAACAACCATATAGAGGGGTTCTGAGACTGTAAATATTAACAGGAGCAGATACCCTCATCTTTCTCCCATGGAGTGGCTGATGGTTTTGAACTGCCAACGTGTGGTTAGCAGTCCAACACCAGGGCTCCTTATTACCCTGACCAGTGGAGTATGAGTACTCTATAAACTAGGTAAACACAGGGTTACTTTTGCATACGGATTAATCTATAATGAACCTCATCCATTGATGCGGCACAATTCAAAAAGAGAAGAAATAGCTGCAAACATTCATTAGCCATAGGAATGTGTAATGTACAAAGTATGAATCTAAGAAAATTGAAAGTTTTCAAAAATGAAACGAAACAATTAAAGATCGATATCCTTGAAGGAGCCCTAGTAGTGAGGCAGGCAGGTCTGTAGAAATAGACACTGGCCCCCGATGTCCCCCAGGCTCAGAGCTCATTCCTGGAGCAAGGTTCACATGGCAGGAAATAAGCAACAGACCACCTCAGCCTCATGTGATTCCCCAGGCTAATCTCCAGTCCCTGACCCACCTCTGGGAGGGAACAGAGCCCAGAGCTAATGTTCACCTGCTTCCGCTTCTGTAACTCCTTGATTGTATGCTCATACATCCTTCCCTGTCATGTGTTTGAACCAACCAATCCCAGGCAGCCCCGTGAAGCTGTTGGCTCCCCACCACCCCCCAACCAATCCCAAAAGAACTCATGCACCTCCTATTCCCTATAAAATATCCTCACACAGAGAACACAGGGCTCAGCCTCTGGATACCAATCCACTGAGCCATGCGCTAGCACAATAAAGCCCTTCCTTTGTTACAACCCGCGTGGCGTTGGCAACTCCTTCAGAGTGATTCTGGTAACAGTTGCATAGTGGACTATGAGCTGGGCTACTAACTACAAGGTCAGCAGTTCAAATCTACCAGTTGCTACGCAGGAGAAAAATGAGGCTTTCTGCTCCTGTAAAGATTTATAGCCTCGGAACTGACTCAGCGGCAAACCACCATCAGGCATCATGAGCTGAAATGGACTGGTATTAGCTATTTCTAACCAGACAATCATATGGTTGACTACACTGGCAATGAGAAATTGAAGAGGAATGGCATCACATTCTTTGTCAAAAAAAGCATTTCAAGATTTATTTTGAAGTACAACGTTGTCTGAAATAGGATAATATTCATACACCTACAAGGAAGACTAGTTAATAACACTATTATTCAAATTTGCACATCAACCTCTAAAGCCAATGATGATGAAATGGGAAGAATTCTACCAACTTCTTCAGTCTGAAATTGATCAAGCATGCAATCAAGATGCACAGATAATTACTGGGGATTAGAATGTGAAAGTTGGAAACAAAGAGGAAGGATAGGTGGTTGGAAATTTTGGCCTTGGTGATAGAAATGATGCTGTACATAACATGATAGAATTTTGAAAGATCAATGACTTATTCGTTGCAATACCTAAAGCGCCACATCAGGACTCCTTATCCTAGCATGTTGTTTCTATTGTTATGTGCTGTCTATTCAGTTCCAACTCACAGGGACCCTGTATAGGGTTTCCTAGAAAAGGCTGGTGAGCTTGAACTGCTGACCTTGCAGTCCAGCATTACCCACAATACCACACCAGGACTCCTATCCTAGCATAGTCCATACATATGATAGGCAATTGTTGTTGTTGTAAAGTGCTAGTTGGTTCTGACTCACAGAGGCTGTGTTTGAAGTACTGACCTTTTGGTTAGTAGTCCAGTGCTTATCCTATTGTGCCACACTAGGACTTCATATAATATCTTTTGTTCCTGTGATGTGCCACTGAGTCTGTTCCTACTCATAACGATCCTATATAGATTTTTCAAGGACCAGATGGTGGATTTGAACTTCCGACCTTGCGGTTCAAAACGACCTTGTAGTGAAGTGCTTATCTTATAGCATCAATATGAAGTATGACAATTACAGCATCTATTTGTGGTGCTGTGGGCTAATAAGCTGCAAGCTTGGCTTGAATTGTAAGGTAGGGGGTTCAAGCTAACCAGCTGCTCCTCGTAAACCCTATTTGTTTAGAACCAACTCAACAACAACAACAACAACTATAGATAGTATATTATTGTTATAGTTAAGTACCATCGAGTCGGTTCTGACTCATAGTAACCCTGTATATAGTTTCCGAGGCTTTAAATGTTTGCTGGAACAGAAAGCCTCATCTTTCTTCCATGAAGCAGCTGGTGAACTCAAACTGACCTTGTGGTTTGCAGTCCTGTGCTTAAGTATGGAGCAGGGTCACTTGTAATATATCTAGATACTGTATCTGTTGTTGCTGTTGTTAAGCGCCATTGAGTCGGTTCCGACCCATAGTGATCCTGTATAGGTTTCCAAGGAGCAACTGGTAAGCTTGAACCATGACCTTGCGGTTCAAATGATTTTACAGTCCAGTGCGTTAGCCCACAGCACCACACCAGGACTCTATATATAGATACTATATCTAGGTAGATATTAATAAGCCAATATGACCACATTGTCTATTTGGTCATAATTTAATCCCTAGTTCTGAGCATAATTTTGGCACATAGTATATATTTTTGTTGTGTGCCATCTAGTCAATTCTGACTCATAGTGACCCTGTATAGGGTTTACCAGAACGACTGGTGGGTTTGAACTAACAACATTGCAATTACCACTCCAGTGCTTATCCTACAGCACCACGGATTACCTAAGTCTTAAATTCACATAATATTTAACTTAGTATTAAAATATTCAGAATGTCAAGCTGTTTAGTATTCCTCCTCACTGCCATAGAGTCTATTTTTGTCTCATGGCGACCCTGTAAGACAAAGCAGACCTGTTCCTTAGGGTTTCTGAGACTGTAAACCATCAGAGGAAGCAGACTGCCTCATCTTTCTCCTAGCGAGCAGCTGGTGGGTTTGAACTGTCAACTTCGCAGATACCAGTCCAGTGTTTATCCCACAATGCCACATGAGAGCTCTTTTGGTTTGATAGTTAGCAGCCCAACATTTAAACTACCATGCCACCAGGGCTCTTTTGTTTAGCTAAGTGCCATCAAGTCGGTTCCGACTCATAGTGACCCTGTATTAGGCTTCTGAGGAGCAGTTGGTGGGTTTGAACAGCTGACCTTGTGGTGAACAGTCCAATGTTTATCCTTCAGTGCCATATTGGTGATATATTGTTGTTGTTAAATGCTTTCGAGTTGGTTCCAACTGATAGTGACTCTGTATAAGGTTTCTGAGAATGGCTGGTGGGATAGGAAACCAGGGCTATTTTGGATGCCAATGACAAACTCAATTCAAACTATGCAATTAAGATAAAAGAAAATGAAAGGAGAAGGAAGGAAAAATAGAGGAAATTGGTACATGTAGTCGAACAGTTCAGAAGTAGACTTCAGGTAGGACTGTACCCAGGGACTCAAACACAAGCATCAAAATCATTTCTATCCACTCGTCAGTTCAATTTTCCTTTCTTAGGCTCTCGTCATCCTTATAACTCTTACTCACAGAGAAAAGACAGTGTCTTTTTCTGTTTAGTTTAGCCACAAGTCCCCAGAAGAACTCAGATTTATACCTGATGGAGCTACACAGCCATCTCTGACCTAATCACTGAGGCTAGAGGCACTCCAACTGGGGAGGTTGGTTATGTGCCTTTGCAAAGAGAGATTGCTCAATTTTCTTCCCATACTACCTGGAATGGATTCCCTCTTTTTTTCTTAAAGAAAAAAAAAAAAAAAAAGGGGGGGGGGGGAAGTAGGTGTGGTTATTAGATGAAGCAGAGAAGAGAAACCTTGTTGGACAAAAGTTCTGGCTGCAACCGTTCACAGGCAGGAAAATGTCCAACTGTCCCCTGTGAGTCCTGAAACCCTAGAAGTGAGAATCCTAAATCTATGAATCCCATCCCATTAGTCTTTTCCTCTGTCTGCCTATGCTTAGGGACTCCTTGGGGGAAAAACCCTGAGAGGGCAATCATCTTCAGTCAAGGACATCCCCCCCCACCCGCCCCCACCCCCATTCCCTACTGCAAAGTCCCAGCTCCATTCCCACAGTCCCCCAAACAGGATCTTCCTTCAGTGTGCAGTGCCTGTGTTATACTGTACCAGAGGTGGGAGGAACCAGCCTGAGGCCACGCCCTCTAACTCATGGGCTCATTTGTCCCACTCACATTTCTGTTCCATTGCCTGACCTCCCACTCTGGGTGCTTGTCGTTTCCTAATCTAGTGCCATTTTTCAGCTCTTGATAATGGACCTTCCCCCCTTTACATGCTAAGTGGAAATCTAAGTGTGTGAGAACATCAATCACAGTCCTGCAATGGGTATGAAAGATGGCCTCAATTCTCACTCATCATCACAAAATTGGTAATGTGTTCAGAGAAGTTGGGCCCATTTATGAGAGGCTATGATCTGTGACAGACTAAATGACATGTTTCCAAATGCTCCTGCTGGGCCAACAAGGAGGGGAACAGAGCCATTTGAGTCCATTTCAGCACTGGATCTTCTGCCCCTGACTTGGATTCTGATGACATAGTAACTCCACAGTACAGCAATTGTGGAGTCCCTGGGGCATGCACAATGTTAACACTGCTAAATGAAAGGTTGGAGGTTCAAGTTCATACAACAAGTGCCTCAGCTGAAAGGCCTAACCATCTACCTCTCAAAAGACTCAGCCACTGAAAACTCTACAGAGCACAGTTCTGCTCTGACACACATGGGCTTCCCATGAGTCACAACTGACTCCGTGGTAACTGATTTGGTGACTTCTATTGCACAACTTTCAAGTGGGGCAAAGTGGGTCCTTTATTTCACATTCAGTGGTGTAAGAACCATCAAAGTTGATTCCAAATCTCTGAAGCAATCTCTGTTTGGCAGCATTTGTAAACCTATAGGACTCAAAAGAAAGATATAGTAAGATAAATCAAAAAGTATTGCTATTAGAGTTTCACTTCATACCAGCCAGGTATACTTCAAACAAAGCATATATGGCTGCAGACAAGTTCTCTCAGTAACACACTTGAGTCTCATCATCACCCTGCTCCCACCCCAAAAAGCACAGTGCTGTCCTATCAATTCAGACTCACAGCAGACCGATAAAACATAGTGCAACTGCTCCATAGGGTTTCTGAGACTGTACATTTTTACTGGAATAGACACCTCATCTTTCTTCTACAGAGTGACTGGCGGGTTTGAATCCACCAACGTTGGAGTGAGCAGCCCAGTGCCTAATTCAGTGCACCACCAAGGCTTTTGGTCTCATCAGGGTGTCTTAAAAAAAAAAAAAAGTCCACTCTAAACAGTGGCTTCCTAGGGGATCTTCTGGGGGTGCAGTTAAATTCAAGGCACAGAGGTCAGCTCAGAAGGTTATGGAAACTATTTTTCAAAATTCCAAAGGGATGTTTTGGTAGATTTTCTGGAAGGACACAGGATGATCAAAGGAGGTGTTATTGTTGTTGTTAAGCGTCATCAAATTGAGTCTAACCCATAGCGACCCTTGTATAGGGTTTCCAAGGAGCAGCTGGTGAGCTTGAACCACCAACCTTGCAGTTCAACCAGCTTTGCAGTCTGGTGCATTAACCCACAGCGCCACACCAGGACTCCAAAGGGGGCGGGGGTGGGCTATTATGAAGAAGTGTTAAGAAAATTGAAAACTGCATTGATGAGAAAAAGGACAGGAGTTTTTTTCTATCATGACAATGCACCTGCTCATTCTGCAAGGAATTTCATTGAGAAACCTTATCCTACCCACCTTAAAGCTCCGATTGTGCCCCTTCAGACTTATTTTTGCTCCCCAAATACAAAGACCATTTCAAAGGAACTTGATTTGAATTCCTCCAAGATGTCCTGGTGTGGAGCTGTGGGTTAATGAGCCAGACTGCAAAGTCATTTTAACTGCAAGGTCAGTGGTTCAAGCTCACCAGCTGCTCCTCAGAAACCCTATGCAGGGTTGCTATGGGTTGGAACCGACTCAATGGCATTTCACAACAACAAGAAGATGTCAAAACTACCATTTTGACGTGATATAAATCAAAGAATTCTTCAGGAAAGGTTTGTTTGTTGTTGTGTGCCATTGTTGTTGTTGTTAAGTACCGTGGAGTCGGTTCCGACTCATAGCGACCCTGCACAGGGTTTCCGAGGCTGCAAATCTTTACAGGAGCAGAAAGCCTCATATTTCTCCCACGGAACAGCTGGTAGTTTCAAACTGCCAACCTTGAGGTTAGCAGCCCAATTCATAAACACTAGAGAGATGGAAACACCACCTTCAGAAGTGTTTAGACCTAGCTGGAGGAGATGCTGAAAAATACTCGCTTTCCATTTTAGTACTTTTGTTTAATAAAGCAGTCTATGATTTTATAGCAATACTTATTGACTTGCCATCATAGAGCCCCTGGACGGAGCCTGCAAACTGACAGCCCCCGGGTAGAATATGATTCACAGGCAAGTTTTGTTGGGTTATCATAGTATTTACAAATAAGGAGAGTTCACCTACATAAAAGTCCAGCTATTGAACATCTTGCAATTCAAAAGGTCAGATAAAGCAGGCCAACATTCCAACATAGCAGTCCTCAATTGAAACTACAACTGCTCCTTTAAGATAGGTGTAAACTCAACAGTTGGCTACAGTTCACACAACCACCTATTGTCTTCCAATTCCATTACTCAATTGCTACCCTCCCCCACAGACATTTGCATCTGCAACTCTTGATTGTGCAGGCTCTTCATTTCACCTAGGGTTCAAAGGAGGCCCAAAGAAGTGGAAAGACTTGCTCAGTTCAGACTGATAGTCTATGTTGACTTTTCGTTCAATTCCAATGTTCCCCAAATCCTCGGCAGCCATCTCTATAGTCACTTCATTCTGCATTCCTTAACCCATAGATCTGTTCTTTGTCACTAGTTTTGTCCTTCAAGACTGTCATAAAGATGCAATCAAACAATATGTCACCTTTCAAGATTGGCTCAGCATGCCTTTGAGATGCATTCAGGTGTTACCAATATCTAACTCATTCCTGTTTGTTACTGAGCGCTATTCCCTTGTATGGATATACCTGTTTGTTTGCAGATGGAAATTCTTGACTGAGTGTGAAGAGGAGTTTTTGTTTTGTTTTTGAGGGGTAGAGCCCATATGGATCCCTTGTGTGGTACTGCAGGCCAAAGCACTGGACCACAAGGTCTGTTTGAACCCAGGGTTCAAACAACAATAGGTTAACAACAATAATAGAGGCGATAGGATGCAAGAGTTGGCTCAGATTTTTCTAAAAAGTTGATTGTTAAATTTTCAGAAATTTTGTCAGTCAGTTGTAAACTAGCCATTAACAAGTTAAATCAAATTAAGTAAAGATACTAAACAGTCCAAATGCATCACTTTCTAATTATGTTACTATCTTTTACAGCTGTCTGTGTTTTCTGGAAGTGTTTTCATCCAGGGTCTGTGTACTGGGGGGTGGGGAGGCAGCGATACTAAATAATGGTGTGCCCTGTATATCTTTTCCCAGCTTTGTGCTCACTTTGGTATCTTTAAATCCACCACAATGGGACTATTCACACCACAGAAATCAGCATGTGCCACAAATCAGGACTTTTTTTTCTTTTACCAGAGAGCCAGTTGTCAGCATTTGCTGGCACACAACTGCATGGAGGAAGGCAGAGAGAACTCCATGCACCCTTGACTCACTCCCACACAAAGCACCCCTCAGCATGTCTGATGGTTGTAAGTTGAGTCAAGTTTCTCCCCTGTAGGAGGGGAGGAGTTACACACAGTAAAAACCTGACAAGCTATATCCACCTATGTAGTATTAGTATGGCGCTAGATGGCTAACTGCAAGATTGCTGGTTCAAACCCACCAAGTGTTCCTCAGAAACTCTATATAAGTTACTTTGAGTTGGAACCAACTCAACAGAACTTAACAGCAACAACATTTGCTTAAAAGCATCCAGACACAGAGTGGTGTGGTGGGAAACACCCTGAGCTAGCACAAACATGCTGAGTCACTGTTCTGCCTTTACCACAAAAGACCTTCTGGTAGGGTCATGGGACAGGATACTTTCCTTTACCACCCACCGTCCACACAGCATCAGTCCTGCCTGTGAAGCCCTCCTCCTCAAACCCCACCTATCTTCCCAGTCCTGCACCTCCTCAGTAAAAGGAAAGACCAGGTGGGATTCCACCAGTCCTCCGTCAGTTTGTTGTACTGTGGTGACTTGCGTGTTGCAGTGTTTCTGGAAGCTATGCCACATGTATTTTAAATACCAGCAGGGACACTCATGGTAGACATGTTTCAGCTGAACTTCCAGATGAAGCCAGACTAGGAAGAAAAAGAAACAAACTACTTCCAAATATTTAGTCACTAAAAACCTTATGAATAGCAGTGGAACACTGTCAGCATCAGAATATTGAATATTGAAACATGATGAAGACCACCAGAATATTGTCAAATATAGTGCAGGAAGATGAGCCCCTGAGGCTGGAAGGATTCAAAATATGACTGGGGAAGAGATGCATCCTCAAAGTAGAGTTGACCGGGATGACGGGAATGGAGTAAAGCCTTTGGGACCTTCATTTGCTAATGGGGCCTAATGCAAAATGAATAGAAACAGCTGTAAACACCCATTAATAATCAGAACATGGAACGTATGAAGTATGAATCCAGGAAAATTGGAAATTGTCAAAAATGAAATGGAACACATAAACATGGATATCCTAGGCATTAGTAAGCTGAAATAGACTGGTTTTGACCATTTTGAATCTAAAAATCACATGGTTTATTATACTGGAAATGACAAATTGAAGAGGAATAGCATCACATTCATCATCAAAAAGAATAAGTCAAGATCTGTCCTGAAGTACAGAGCTGTCTGTGATAGGATTAGATCCACGCACCTATAAGAAAGACCAGTTACTATCAGTATTATTCAAATTAACATACCAACCACTAAAGCCAGTGATGATGAAACTGAAGAATTGAACTAACTTCTTCAGTCTGAAATTGATCAAACATGAAATCAATATGTATTTATAATTATTGGTGATTGGAATACAAAGGTTGGAAACGAAAGAGGAAAGATCAGTAGTTGGAAAATATGGCCTTGGTGATAGAAGTGATGCTAGAGATCACATGATAGGATTTTGCAAGACCAATGACTTCTTCATTGAAAATATATTTTTAAAACAACATAAAAGATGACTACATACATGGGCCTCAACAGATGGAATACATGGAAATCAAAATTATTACATCTGTGGAAACAGACAGTAGAAATGCTTCATATCAGCCAAAACAAGGCCAGAAGCAGACTGTGGAACAGACCGATAGCTCATATGCAATCAATGAAGAAAATTACACAAGTCCACAAGAGCCAAAATATAACCTTGAATATATCCCACCTCATCTCAAGAAAAGATTTAATGAATTAGTTAGTAAAGACCAAAGACCAGAAGAGTTGTGGAATAACATTAAGAACATTATACAGGAAGAAAGCAAAAGGTCATTAAGACGACAAGAAAGAAGGAATAGACCAAATTACACGTAAGAAGATACTCTGACACTTGCTTTCCAGCTTAGAGATGCTAAAGCATGGAAGAAATGAGGAAGTAAAAGAGCTGAATAGAAAATTTCAAAAGGCGGTTCAACAAGACAAAGTCAAATATTATAATAAAATATGCAAAGATCTGGAGTTAGAAAATCAAAAGAGAAGAACACATTCAACATTTGGCAAGCTGATGAAACTGAAGAAAAATTCAAGCCTCAATTTGCAATATTGAACAATTCTATGGTAAAATATTGAATGATGAAGCATGCATCAAAAGAAGATGACAATCCCCACCCCCCCCCAAAAAAAAAAAAAAAGCTAAAGAGGATAGAGAGAAACTCTGTTAACTGATGGTATGTGGAGGGGATTATAATCATGTAATGAAACAGGTATATGAATGTTTGAATGTGAAACCGATGGTGTGCCCTGAAAACTTTCACTCAATCCACAATAAAAACCTTAAAAAAAAAAAAGAAGATGGCAAAAATACACATAGTCACTGTACCAGAAAGAAATGGTCTAACGTTCAATGATTTGAAGAGGTATCATGTGATCAAGAGCAAATGATACTGAAGGAAGAAGTCCAAGATGTATTGAAGGCATTGATAAAGAACAGGCTTCAGGAATCGATGGAATAAGCATTTAATTTTTTCAACAAACAAATGCAGCATTGCAGGCACTCAACTATGCCAAGAAATCTGGAAGACAACTACCTGGCCAACTGACTGGAAGATATCAACATTTGTGCCCATTCCAAAGAGCAGTGACCCAGCAGAATGTATAAATCATTGGACAATATCAATAATATGTGCAAGTAAAATTTTGCTAAAGATAATTCAAAAATGCATGCAACCATACATTAACAGAGAAATTCTAGAGTTTCAAGCAGATTCAGAAGAGGACATGGAATGAGGGATACAATTGCTAACATCAGATGAATCTTGGCTGAAAGCAGAGAATCCCAGAAAGATGTTTACCTATGCTTTATTGACTAGTCAAAGGCTTTCAATTGTGTGGATCATGACAAACTATGGACAACACTATAGAATATGAGTATTCCAGAACACTTAATTACACTCATGAGGAACCTGTACATAAACAAAGAGGCAGTTGTTCAAATAGAACAAGGGTGCACGGAATGGATTAAAATTAGAAAGGTGTGCACCAGGTTTGTGTTTTTTCACAATACTTATTCAATCTGTATGCTGAGCAAATAATTCAAGAAACTGGACTATATAAAGAAAAATACGGCATCAGGATTGGAGGAAGATTCCTTAATAACCTGCAATCTGTAGATGAGACAACATTGCTTGCTGAAAGAGAAGAGAACTTAAAAATACTTACTGATGAAGATCAAAGACCACAACCTTCAGTATGGGTTGCACCTCAATGTAAAGAATGTAAAGAAAACAAAAATCCTCACCATGAACATCATGATAAATGAAGAAAAGATTGAAGTTGTCAAAGCCTTCATTTTGTTCAGTTCATCCATCAACACTCATGGAATCAGCAGTCAAGAAATCAAACCATATATTTCATTAGGCAAATCTGCTGCACAAGATCTCTTTTAAAGTGTTCAAGAGAAGATGTCAGTTTGAAGACTAAGTTGCACCTGATCCAAGGCACGATACTTTCAACAACCTCACATGCATGTGAAAGTTGGATAGTGAATAAGGAAGACCGTAGAAGAATTGATGCATTTGAGTTATGGTGTTGGAGGTGAATATTCAAAATACCATGGGCTGCCAGAAGAACAAAGAGATCTATGTTGGAAAAAGTGAAGCCAGAATGGTCCTTGGAAGCCAGGATGGCCAGACTTGGCCTCTCATACTTTGGACAGATTCTCAGGAGGGACCAGTCCCTGGAGAAGGATATCATGTCTGGTAAAATGGAGGGTTGGAGAAAAAGAGGAAGACCCCAAAAGAGATGAATTGGCACAGTGGCAGCAGCAATGAACTCACATGTAGCTATGTTTGTGAGATTGGTGTAGGACCAAAGAGTGTTTTGTTCTGTTGTGCATAGGGTCACTGTGAGTCAATACCAATTCAATGACATCTAAGAACAACAAGAAGAAGGTGGGATCCGTTTTCAAATGGTGGTCCACAGACTCAGTGACTCCAGAGCATGAGATTATTTGTGCTTACTTAGATGAAATCCATATGAAATTGTTCACTACAGATTAGTAAGTAAACACAACTAAACCAGAGTTTACCTTCCTTAATGGGTAATCTGACCCAGGGATGGAGGGGGTTTTCCACTAACGCTGGTCTACATTTATACTTCATTTTTATATTTTACAAAGGAAAGATCACATAAGATTTCATTTGAGAGGTAAAAGAGGCTTTTGCTGCTAAAAGAAAACATTTGAATACCAGTGATTAATGGTGAAGAATCCTTCATCTGGATTTAGCAATAGGAGTCTCCTACCTGGCCTCTCAGTATAGTGGTTACGAATCGAGCTGTTAATCTCACAGTCAGCAGTTCGAAACTACCAGCAGTTCTGCGGAAGAAAGATGAGACTGTCTGTTCCGAAAAGATTTACAGCCTCAGAAATACAGTTCAGGGTCACTATGGGTTGGAACCAATTCGATGGCAGAAGGCACTTAACAATAACCTGGCCTCTCAGCTTCTACTCTTGTTCTCCCACCACCCCACCCCACCCCCACCAGCCACAATGATACTGATGACACTCGGGACAATTTTCCCTCCAAAACCCTTTAGCAACTTCTCACAGCAGTCAGAATGAAATCTTAAATCCTCAAACAAGCCCTTTACATTTGTACTTGATCCATTCCAGTTCCATGTCTGATAGTCCTGTCTCTCTCCCTCCATTCCTGTCTCACTGGCCTTGCTCGTCCTCCAAAATTCCAAGCACATTTGTATCCCCAGGGTCTTTGCACCTACCATTTCTACTTTGTGGTATGCTCATCCTCTGAATACTCTCAAGATTTTTTCCCCTAAAAAATGTAGCCAATCAATAAAATGAAAGTATAAACTGTCAAATGTGAAACTGAACATCTCCTCTGTAAACCTTCACTCAATTCACAATGTTGTTTTAAGTGCCACTGAGTCAGTTCCAACTCTTAATGCCCTATATAGGGTTTCTGAGGAGCGGCTAGTGAACTTGAACCATGAACCTTGCAATTCAAACCTACACCTTGCAGTCCAGCGCATTAACCCGTAGCGCCACCCCAGAACTCCCAATTCACAATAAAAGTTTAAAACATATGGCTCTGTAGGATAAACACTAAGCTGCTAACCACAGGCCAGCGGTTCAAATCCACCAGCCCTTCCTTGGAAACACTATACAGGGTCGCTATGAGTCAGAACTGACTCTATGGCACTTGGCAACAACAACATACAACCAATATCACCCATAAGGAAAGTTTCCCCATGCCTCCCTCTACTAGTACCTTTGTCTATAACTTTCCTCTTAAGCTACAATGTGTGTGTTATGGTTTATAAAAAGAAATGTGTTCACTTTAGAAAATAATAGAAAAAACCACTACTTATTATCCCAATACAAACAACTAACAATTAGTTATACTTCTTTCTGGTATTTTCCTCCTTTTAACTTATTATTGTGGATTTGGTGAAAGTTTACAGAGCAGATCATCAGCTGCAACAATTCATACATATTTTGTTTCACTTCACTGATTCCAATCCCCACAATGCGACATGGCATATCCCACTTCCTCCCTGTGTTTCATACTTCCCTTCCTCCTTCTTTCCTAACCCTTCTGAACTTTATCCTTGGGTAAATGATCTCAGATGGTTGATTACTCCAAGGTGTGTGTACCTTCCTAGTGTTATTGTTCCCCTTACAGACCTCTCTATTGTTTGACTGAAAACTGAGTTCATTTCCAGACCTGAAGGGTGACTAAGACCATAGTCTCCAGAGTTCAACTAGTCTCTATCCGACCAATAAGCCTGGTCTTCTTTATGATTTTGAATTTCGTTCCACATAAGTCTACCCACGGCCTTCAAGTGTGATCCCTTTCAGAACAGTTGGTAGTAGCTGGGCACCATCTAGTTCTTCGGGTCTCAGGTTATATAGACTGATGTTCTCATGGTCCATTAGTCCATTGAAGTAATTGTTTCCATGTGTCTTTTACTTCTTCTCTCTTCTTTCCTCTAAACCCAAAACTAACCCACTCTCATTGAATTGATTCTGACTCATATCAATTTTATATAGGGTTTCCATGACTGCAAATATTTATGGGAGCAGAAAACCTCATCTCTCTTCCTCAGAGCAAGTGATGGTTTTTGGAGCCAACCATTCATTAGCAGCTCAATGCCTGTCCCACAGTGGCACCAGGGCTCCTTTTCCTCTGGATACGGAGGAGGCAGACCATTGTTTGTGTGGACTTTCGTTACACCAGTTGACTTTAGTGTCACCCCAGACAATGGTCCTGAGTTCCCACACCCCGTGACTTATTCCTTCAAGGTGTCTATGATTTCTAAGAAGTTTTCATAACTCTGCCTCTTGTATGCTCCACTACATTCATGGAAATATTTACAGCAAAGAAAAATAGCCATGTACAAATGTTGTTGCTGTTGTTAAGTTCCTTCTAGTTGGTTCTGACTCATAGCAGCCCTGTATATATAGGATCTCCAAGGATCAGCTATTAGGTTTATACTGCTGAGTTTTGGTTAGCAGTTCAAGGCTTACCCTATATTGCCACATCAGAACTCCCAAGACTGATAATAGTGACTGACATATGGTGACACAATGGCTGTTGACATATGCAAAAACCATGTGGGGTCATGTCTGATGTCTGACTTCCTCTGGCTTCACAGGGGAAAGGAAAATCAAACTCAAAATCAGCCCTATGACATGGAGGTCAGACATACCTCCACCCTACAATGTTCTTTACCCTATTCTGACACCAGCCATCCTTCCCACAGCCCTCTCTGCTTTACATCTGGGTTCAATAATCCATTGGAATGGCCACACAAAAGTGACAATAATACACATGATCATGGAGTTTATTAAGGAAGTGAACAGGGTACAACTCAGAATCATAAGCAACTCAGGATGCAGCAGTTCTCCAGTCAGAAATGCCTCTTATCTGCTATACTGCAAGCACACCTCACTCTTGTCTTCAGCCTCAACCATGTGGTCCCACAGCCTCAGTCCATGGGCCTAGAAGTCCTCGGCTGCTCTGTCTCTCCATGTCTTGACCTCTTTTCCATGTCACCACTTTTCCAACTAGGGATATCATGAGCCACTCACGTTCTTCCTTCTTGAAGGTTCTGGGACCATCCATTCCTGCTTCTGAAATGACTCCTTTTAGACATAGTGGGATGGCAAAATCAACCAATCCCAGTCTTAAAGTCCTGTACACCTTATTTGTACGATCCCACCCAGGTGTAGTGCTGCGCAAGACTGCAAAGCTGTTTGAACTGCAAGGCAGTGGTTAAAGCTCACCAGCTGCTCCTTGGAAACCCTTATACAGGGTCGCTATGGGTCAGAATCAACTCAACAGCACTTAACAACAACAACAACCCAATCACTTGGTGGGAATTAAGTAACTGTTGGATAGAAAGACCATAACAAGGAAGGTATCACAATATGTACTTTTTAGGTGAATATCATTTACAGTAAAGGTAAATACACTTGTACAAACATCCTCTGTCAACCCTATATATATGTGGATATAGTGCCACCCCACACTCATTCAACCTTTGTCACTATCTATGCATCCACTCTTAGATGAACACTATTGCAGGATTGTATATATGACAGTATTTACCTCTGTTGACTTTAACTCTTGTACTCCTCCCAGGATCTTCCCCAGCCTCCATCAATTTTTTGCTAACATCCTTCTTATTGTATTATTGGTGTTGTTAAGTGCCGTCAAGTGGTTCAAACCAACTTTGCAGTCCAGTGCATTGACTCACAGCACCATACCAGGACTCCCTCTTATTGTACATTGCCTTCCAATTCAACAACGTTAATGAGTGTCTACCCTTTAGCCAGTGAATCACCCTGCCCCCCTCCTTCGCACCCCTGGTAACCATCAAAGACTTTTTTTTTAGTGTAAAAACTTTTCTTGACTTTTTACAATAGTGGTTTCATACAATATTTGTCCTTTTGTGATTGACTTACTTATTTCACTCAGTTTAAGTTCTCTAGGTTCATCCATGTTATAAGGTATTTCAGCGATTCCTCATTATTCCATTGTGTATATGTACCATAGTTTGTTTATCTGTTCTTCTGGTTTTAGACATTTAGGTTGCCTCCATCTCTTTGATATTGTGAACAGTACTGCAATGAACATGGGCATGCATATATCTATTTGCTTCATGGCTCTTATTTCTCTAGGATTTTACCAAGCAAAGAGATTGCTAGGTCAAATAGTACATTTATTTCTAACTTTTTGAGGAAGCACCATACTGTTTTCCACCGTTTTAGAGTTCCATCAGCAGTGTATGAGGGTTCCAGTCTCTCCACACTCTCATCAACATTTGTTGTTTTCTGTTTTTTGAACTTTGCCATTAATGCTGGGGTAAAATGATATCTCTTTGTTGTTTTGATTTGCATCTCTCTAATCGGAGCCCTGGTGTAGCGGTGTGGGCTAATGTGTCAGACTGCAAAGTCAGTTTAACTGCAAGGTCGATGGTTCAAGCTCACCAGCTGCTCCTTGGAAACCCTATACAGGGTCGCTATGGGTCGGAACCAACTCAACAGCACTTAACAACAACAACAAATGGCCAGTGATTGTGAGCATTTCTTCTATGTTTGTTGGTTGCTTTAATGTCTTCTTTGATGAACTGTCTGTTCATATCCTCTGCCTATTTTTCAGTTGGATTATTTGTCTTTGCCTTATTGTAGCGTCGATCTTAGCCCTTCAAAGATCAGATGTCCATAGGTGTATGGATTTACTTCTAGTTATTTCAATTATATTCCCTTAGTCTATGTATCTGCCATTGTATAAGTACCAGGCTGTTTTCACTACTATGGCTGTGTAGTAGGTATTGAGAACTGGAAATGAGAGGATTCCTACCATGTCCTTCTTTAGTAGTGCTTTGTTTATCTGGGGTCTCTTTCCATATAAAATTGGTGATTAGTTTTTCCATCTCTTTAAAGATTGATGTTGGAATCTGGATTAGGATTGTGTTATATCTGTAGATTGCTTTGGGCACTATTGACATTTTCACAATGTCTTCATTGTGAAATATACATGATACAATATACATGAGTATGATATAGTTTTCCAATTATTTTGTTTTTGTTTTCTTGTAGTAATGTTTTGTAGTTTTCGTTATATATGTCTTTATATCGCTTGTTAGATTTAGTCCTAAGAATTTCATCTTTTGGGTGACAATTGTAAATAGTATCAAGCTCACCAGCCACTTCTCAGAAACCCTATAAAGAGTCACTATGGGTCAAAACTGACTCCACGGTACTTAACAACAAATGTCCTGGTGGGGTGCTATGGGATAAAGCACTAAACCGTAAGGTCAGTTTGAACCACAAGGTCAGCAGTTCAAACTCACCAGCTGCTCCTTGGAAACCCTACACAGGGCTGCTATGAGTTAGAACCACCTCAACAGCACTTAACAATACCACCAAAAACAAATTTCCCAATGTGGGGCTGTGGGCTAATGTGCTAGACTGTAAGGTCGGTTTGAACTTCAGACTTGGCAGTTCAAGCTCAACCACTGCTCCTCAAAAACCCTATGCAGGGTCGTTATGAGTCAGAACAGACTCAATGGTACTTAATAACAACAACAACAAATATGATAGCTGTAATTGCATAGTTCCCTTGGCAGGGCCAGACCAAATGATTTCAAGGGCCTTATAGGAAGTGCAGCCAGAGTGCTCCTTAGAGGCCAGGATGGCCAAACTTCGTCTCTCATACTTTGGATATATTCTCAGGAGGGAGCAGTCGCTGGAGAAGGATATCATGTTTGGTAAAGTGGAGGGTCAGAGAAAAAGAGGAAGACCCCCAATGAGATGGATTGGCCAAGTGGCAGCATCGATGGACTCTCAAGTGTGGCAAAAGTAGTGATGTTGGCCCAGGATCGGGCAGTGTTTCATTCTGCTGTGCATAAGGTCGCTATGGGTCGGTACTGACTCGCTGGCACCTAACAAGAACAATAATATGGCCTGTGGGGAATTCTGGTGTGGTGCTGCAGGATGATGCACTGGACAGTGTAGGGTCACTATGAGTCAGAACTGACTTAGCAGCACTTAACAACAACAATACGGCCAGCCTGGAGGTTCCCCCACCCCTGCTTTAAAAGAACCAATTTCTTGTTTTGTTGATTCTATTGTGTTTTTTTGTTTTGTTTTCTGTTTTATTTACTTGCTTTCTAACCATTATTATTTCTTTTCTTCTGATGGCAGTAGGCTTTGCTGCTTTTTTCCTTCATTGTTGGAGATAATTGGGCTAAGGCATTGATTTTCATTCTTTCCTCTTTTTAGATGTGCACCTTTAATCCTAGAAAGTGCCCCTCTGAGCACTGCTTTTGCTATGTTGCAAAAGTTTTGGTATGCAGGTTTTCATTCTTATTTAATTCAAGGACATTTTTAATTTCTTCTATCAGTTTGTGATACTGTGATGGCTTGTGTGTTGCTGTGATATTAGAAGCTATGCGACCAGGATTTTAAATACCAGCAGGGGTACCCATGATGGGCAGATTTCAGCTAAGCTTCCAGACTAAGACAGACTAGGAGGAAGGAGAGGCAGACTACTTCTTAATGGCCAGCCAATGGAAGCCTTATGAATAGCAGCAAAACATTGCCTGATAATGTGCCAGACAATGAACTCCTCAGTTTTATGTAAGGCACTCAAAACTTTGAACTGCATCCTCAAAGTAGGGTTTTGATGACGAGAATGGAGTAAAGCTTTCAGGACCTTCATTTGTTTATAGGGCACATCTCAAAATGAGAAGAAACAGCTGTAAACATCCATTAAAAGGCAGAATGTGGAATGTATAAAGTATGAATCTAGGAAAGTTGGAAGTGAAGTAGTCAAAAATTAAATGGAATGCATAAATATCAATATCCTAAGGATTAGTGAGCTGAAATGGGTTTGAATCAGACAATCATATGGTTGACTATGTTGGGAACAATAAATTTAAGAGGAATGGTGCCACGTTCCTTATCAAAATGAGCATTTCAAGATCTATCTTGAAGCACAATGCTGTCTGTTATAGGATAATATCCAAATGCAAACAAGGAAGACCAGTTAGTATGACTATTATTCAAATTTACATACCAACTACTAAAGCCAGGTGGTGATGAAAATTAAGAATTCTCCCAAATTCAGACTGAAATTGATCACACATGCAATCAAGTTGCATTGGAAATTGCTGGTTACTGAAATGTGAATGGTGGAAACAAAGAGGTAGGATCAGTAGTTGAAAAATATGGCCTTGGTAATAGACACTATGGTGGAAATCGCATGATAGAATTTTGCAAGACCAACAACTTATTCATTACAGATACCTGTACACCTAGACTCACTAGATGGAATACTAGTGCCTTTAATCCATTACATTCAGTGTCATTATCAGTAGGTATGAATTGACTGCTATCATTTTGCTGTGTTTTTGTGTGTGTGTGTGATGCTGTTGGTTTCTATACTCCACATACTTTTCTGTGCTGAGTTCATTTTGGTTGTGGGTTTTCTTGTCTCTTTCTTTGTTGCAGTTGTTTTAGCATTTACAAAAGATTTATTATTTTCCTTTTTTATTTTGAGGAGGACTATTAATTTTCTTTTTAGTTATTCTATAATTTATTAATTTCTTCCTAAATTTAAAACAATCTGTTGAGATGTTCTTGTAATTTCCCTACCTCTACTCTGTGACTTATCCATCTCTTTGTCTTTTCATCTTACATTTTGATAGATATCTTTAACTTTCAAATTCTTCTTCTAACATTTCCCTTTTTGTTGTCATATTTTTCAACTCCAACCACTCATTTTGGTTTCTGGAATACAAACACAGAGTCCAGATTCACCTGGTACCACGGACTCCTGCATTTGGGATGGTGATAAAGAAATGTAAACCAGGTTGGTCCTCACCTTTGTCAAATTCCCACTTTAAAAAGATACACTTGCCATAGAGTCAATCCTACTCATAACAAGCCCACATGGAAAGATGTAGAACTGTGCTCCCTAAGGAACCAGGTCTCCAGGCGCCTCTGTATGGACTTGAACCTCCAACCTTTTGATTAGCATTCAAGCAAATTATCTGTTTGTACTAACCAAGGACTACTCTATCCACTCAGGATGAAATTTTCTCAAATTTACCATCCAGCTCGCAGATATGTGCTTATTGTCTGCATTTCCCTTTTGCTTATCCATAAACGTCTATGCTGTTTTTCTCTTAAATTTTTTAAATTGGAAAATAGATACTTTATTATCATTCTGTCAGAGACGTGTGTTTTCAATTTGACCTCAGTATTCAGCAGTCCATATCCCATATGTGTGTGTGTATAGAGAGAGAGAGAGAGAGAAAGAGAGCTCTGGTAGCATAGTGGTTACGAATCGGGCCGCCAACCTTAAGGTCAGCGGTTCGAAACTACCAGCTTCTCCACGGGAGAAAGATGAGGTTTTCTACTCCCATAAAGATTTATACCCTTGGAA
>NW_006408530.1:30940991-30949552 GCF_000296735.1 Chrysochloris asiatica
CTTAAGGTCAGCAGTTCAAAACTACCAGCTGTTCTGTGGGAGAAAGATGAGGCTTTCTGCTCCTGTAAAGATTTACAGCTTCAGAAACCCTGCACAGGGTCACTATGAGTCAGAACCAACTCCACAGCAAACAACAACACACACATATATATATATATATATTACTTGCTGATTGTCTAACTTCCCTCTACTTGAGTGTGAGGGCAAAGATTTCTACATTTTGGTAACTTCTACATCCTCAGTTACTAGGAGATTACGTGGCACATAGTAGGTGCTCAATATTAGATGGACAAATGGATAAACATAAGAAGGATGGGAGGTTCCTCCATATTCTGTTTTCTACTTCTTAAATTTTCATTTCCCAAGTTCACTGATGCCAGCTTGCCTTCTCTTGAGCCATAACCCTTTCACCCACTCCATCATTTGCCAACCTTTATTCTTTCCTGGCAGCTTTACTTTTTCCTGGCTCAGTCCTAATTTTCCTCCTCCTTTCTACTGCCTGGCATTGTCTCCAGTCTTTCTTTCTATGAGGTAAAAACTGAACTTTCACTGAGTCAAGTATAGTCACTACATTAGTAGAAACTGGAGAAACACAGTTTTATCTTTTCTGGAAGAACTATAATTTAACTAACTCTCTTTTAAAAATCAAGATTCTTATTGAGATTCAAATTTAAATTATGTTTGAAAAAAAAATCAAAGAAAAATCAAATTACCAGAGTTCCAGGAGCAGGTGGGTTAAGAAGAAAAGATCTAGGGTGTGGGAGTCTGAGGGATTATGTAAAGGGAAAGAGGACTCAAGTTTAGGACAAAGAAAAGTCAAATTAACAGTGTTTACTTTCAACCTTTCTTCCCAGATCCTCCTCTCCTGCATCCCTGAGTAAATAACAACAACAAACAAACAGAGCTAAATTAGAAAAGCAGAAAATCATTATTCTTTTCTAGTTTGTTCCAGCAGTAGGTGAACAAATAATATTACATGTTCTTATGAAGTTAGTCTAGTGGGTGATCCAGACCATAAACAAGTAAACAAACAGATATTTACAAATTAGAGCAGGTGTTATAACGAACCACACGGTCAGGAGTTCAAAACCACCAGCTGCTCCTCTGAAACCCTATACAGGGTCTCTATGCATCAACTCGATGACACTTCACAACAAGAACAATAAGGGACATGAGTAGGATCAGTCTAGAAGTTAACAAAGGCAGTGAAGACTCCTCTGAGAAAGTCTCTAGTGAACGTTTTTTTGGTTGTCTCCCAAGCATTCATTTCCCTTTTCTCTAACAAAAGAGTATTCTTCCTTTTCTGGGATTTAAACCCGCCCCCCCACACAGCCGTGGGGCTCAGTATGTGTGACACCGCCCTCAGATCCAGGGATGGGTCCAGATTGGCTTAAGTGAATCTAATCCCTCCCCACACACTTATCCTCCTCCCAAGACATAGACATGAGCATGAGACTCAATTTAGGCCAATTAATGTAAATGAATCCTGGACTTGAACAGAGGCTGCCCAGAAGTGACCCTCTTTTTGCTCTTGGAGATTGTGGTATGAGGATGCAAGTCTGGAACTGTGACAGCCATTTTGTGACCATAAGGAAAGAAAAGGGTGAAAACAAAGTCTTTAATGATATAGATCAAGAGACTCTGGGAGCCAGAACTATTTCTGGACTTGCTAGAACTATAAGGCAGTAAATTCCTTTTATTATTTAGAGTAGTTTGAGTAGGATTTTCTTGCTTGCAATCAAAACAAAGGAGTCTTTCCTCCTAAGGTATTGATAGTTAAGTTAAAGTCACTGAGCTAACTGGAAGAGACAAGAAACTAAAAGCATTCCAGGCTTAGGAACCAGTCCTGAGAAATCCCTGGGGGCAGAAAAATCTTAATGTGTTCAAGGAACAAAGAGGTGACCAGTTTGGAAGCCATGGCATGAGGGAGTAAGCTAAGTATGCATCAACAAGCAAGGCTGAGATCATGCCTTCTGAGTCATCGGATGGAATATGGCTGTTTGAATTTTGTTCTAAGAGAATAAAAAGTCCCATTTTTATTTATGTTTCCTAATGATGTGGTTACCAAGTGGAGAATGGAAGGATACCGGCAAGAGGAAAAAAGCTATCAGAAAGAGCCTATGTAGTTGTCCAGGCAAGAAAAGGTGGTCGTGGGGATTCCTGAGCCCACGGACAAGGACATAGCCACGGATCACTAGAGCTGAGAGGGAAGCATCCAGCTGATATGAAGTGAGGGGAGACACAGGAATGCCCAAACTTGTAGATAGTACCCATTCAACCTAGCTTACATGGCTTGATGATCACAGCTTGACTAGAAGAAGATTAAAAAAAAATTTTTTGATAAAGGAAACAAGTATAAATTGCTACAATTTGATTAACGTGACCTATACTTGTGGATGCAGTAGCTCAAACTACCAACTGAGAGGGAAAGAGTCTTCATATCAAGTATCAATCCTATGCCCTTTGTATACAGGGCTGATAGGCATAGGCAACGCATACATTAGCTACCTAAAATGGGAAGCTATAAAAGCATGAAGCTCTGGTAGCATAGTGGTTAAGAATCGGGCTGCGACAGAGGGCCTGGAGGAAGGTAGAATCTCCAGTGAGTAGTATCCAATCTGTCTAGGTGGGGCTGATGCAATGAAATGCAGACGGGTCTCTTGTGATACAATAGTGAATAATTGTTATCAGGACTGATTGTGAGGGTCAGAAATGTAAACGTAGACATTTTATAGCAAGGAGGGGAGTGATTAACTTTTCAGTCTAGGAGTGGAGGTCCCTAGGACCATCAGGGGAGAAGAGCAGAGAGCAGGACCCTACCCAGAGAAGCAGTGATGGCTGAAATGGAGCCAGAGATGATGATGTGGAACAATGGAGCAGCTGGAGACTTTAGATCCAGAGAGGGAGAGTGACTGTGTGCTGAAGACCTGGGGGTATGGGGAAGAATTGCATGGAGGGGACTGTAACCATGGCAATGAGACAATATACGGTACAATGAATGTAAAACTAATGTTCTCCCATGTAAACTATCACATAATTCACAGTAAAACATTTAAGAAAAAAAAAAAAAAAGAATTGAGCTGCAAGGTCAGCAGTTCGAAACTACCAGCTGTTCCATGGGAGAAAGATGGGGCTTTCTGCTCCCATAAAGATTTGGTAACCCTGTGCAGGGTCACTATGAGTCGGAACCGACTCCACAGAACATAACAACAACAACAACATAAAGGCACGAAGTGACTGGCTTACAAGTTTTCAAGAAGGAGTTTAGTTTCGGAGTGTGCAGGGGGAGGTACTGAATAGTTTTCATCTTATCTAGACGGGTCTGGTGAAAACAGATGGGGATAAGATGCTTATGATTCAATAGCGAGTAATTGTTATCTTAACTAATTGTAATTGTCACACTGTAAAGGTTGAAGTTTTGTAACAAAAAGGGGGTAGTTGTTAATCTTACAGTCCAGGAACAGAGAATCCTAGGACCATCAAGAGAGATGAGTATAAGCAGAATGTGGGACCCTATCCAGAGAAGCAGCAACACCAGAGATGGATGCAAAGATGATGATATGGAAAGATACAGCAGCTAAGGACTCTGGATTCATGGAAAGAGAACAGCTGTGTGCTGGCGGCCAGTAGGCAGGCTTGCAGAATGTGCCCTTTGGTTGTTGAATGATTATCTATTCCTGAGTGTTTTGTATACATTCCCCACACCCTCCCCCCCGCAAAAAAAAAGAGGGAATAAAAGCAAATACTGTTGAATGGCGATTCATGGAGGCGATTATAATCATTGCAATGAAATGATGAGTGTAAAACTGATGTTCTCCCATGTAAACTATCACTCAATTCACAATAAAAACTTTAAAAAGAAAGAAAAGGTGCTGGGCTAAGATGGTGGGAATGGGGGTGGTAACAAGAAGCTGGATCATTTTGCAGTCATTAAGTTGTTCATTTATTTAACCAGAAATGAAGAGTTTCTGGGCATCGCTGTGTTAAAATTGAAGACTTAAAGATAAAAATATATTTTCCATAATCACAAGATTTCAATTTAGAGAGAAACATCCAGGAAAAACTATTTTTGTATAATGATAATACAAAAAAAAATTGTGATTAAGGTAAGTGCAAGATGCAGTGGATTGGAACAACAGTGTTCTATGGGTAGATACATGGACAGATTACACAGGCTGAATGGGTGTGGGAGGAAGAGTGGGAGTATACCCACAAATATATAAGGGTTTGAAAGAAGCTACTTGTACATGGGTATTTACCTGTCCTGCAAACATAACCATAAATGTGGTAGAGCATACAGGGGCAAAATGATGAAAATTTCTTCAATATTATCAAACCTCTTAAGGCAATGAGTTGCTGGGTCTGGGGGCTCAGGACCGAAGTCTCATGGGACACCATGATCATTTGGTATAACATAGTCCAGAAAGACAATGTTCTGCATCCTACTTTGGTAAGTAGCATCTGGGATATTAAAAGCGGATGAGAAGACATGTAACCTGCAACCATTGGTGTCTCCATTTGCAGAAGAAAGAGTGATGAAAATTGAAGGTACTTGGAATCAGTTAGTTCAGTGAACAAATGCAGGAGTGGGGAAACTTTTTTCTGCCAAAATTTATATCATCTGCGGGCCATATAAAATTATCAACTTAAAAATCAGCCTGCTATATTTGGTCAAACATTTAATTAACTCACCCTAATGTGATGGCTGGAACTGCAGTTGCCTTGGCAGGGCTAGAACAAATTATTTGGCAGGCCTTATTCGTCCTATAAGGAGCTCAGGTAACATAGTGGTTATGAATCAGGCTGCGAACCTTAAGGTCAGCAGTTCAGAACTACCAGCTGTTCTGCGGGAGAAAGATGAGGCTTTTTGCTCCTGTAAAGGTTTACAGCCTAAGAAACCCTGTACAGGATAGCTATGAGACAGTTCCAACTCCATGGCACAAAACCACCACCACCACCACCATATGTCCTGTGGGTGGACGTTCCCCACCCCTGAAACATGTGAACATCAATCTCCCTGAGTCTGAAACCAGTAGAACTAGATGGTACCTGGCTACCAAAACCTCTAAGAGGGACCACATTAGAAAGTTCTGAACAAAGTGGGAGAAAATATGGAACCAAAGTCAAAAATATATATAACAGGATTACTGGTCAGAAAGAGACTAGAAGAACCCTAGAGTATGGACCTCGACCACCCTTCAGGTCTGGAAAGGAACTCAACCTTGTAGCCCAATTTTCAGGCAAGCAGTAGATAGGTATATAGTGGGGACAGCAACACTAGTAAGGTATGCTCACCATGGAATGGTCAATCATTCAAAATCAAACATTTACCTAAGAACAAAGTTGAGAAGGTGGGTGGGATGGAAATAGGAACCACAGGGGGGAAGTGGGATAACTGATGTTGCATGGTGGAGATTAGAATCACTGAGATTAAACAAAGTGTATGATTTGTTGAATGTAAAACTGATGATCTTGTATGTAAACCTTCACTAAATTCACAGTCATATATTAAAAAAAAAAAAAGAAAAGAAAAGAGAGAGAGAGAAAAAATGGGGGAAAGAAAGAATGCAAAGGAAAAAAAAAAAGATGCAGCGAGGACACTGGAGAATGAAACCCTAAAGTGGTCTGAACAAGGATATTCTATATAGGGTACCTCAAACCACAGTCCAAGAAGCTTAAAAGAGTTTGTGCTCAGGGAATACATGTCAACTACCTCTAGAGCTCCAGTTATAAGGAGGGGCTGTGGCAGAAACAATTTCAATAACCACTTGCTGTCAGCTGGATTCCAACTCATGGTAACCCAGGTATGTCAGAGTAGAATTGTGTGCCATAGGTCTTTAATAGCTGGGTTTTGGGGAGTAGATCCCCAGGCCTTTCTTCCAAGGTGCCTCTGGGTAAACTCCAACTTCCAACCTTTGGATTAGAACCAAGTACATTAGCAATTTGCACCACTCATGGAATCCTTGGCAGAAATATTAGTGCTCACCAAACATTCCCCACATTTTCCAGCCACCTTGTATTTAGGTAATAAAGTCTGGTCAATGGACTATGCTTGCAGGTTGAAACATAGAAGACTTGGTGCCAGACCTTCTAGCTCTCTTTTCCTCCCTTATGGCAATGGTGGGGAAACTGTACCATGCTGAAATGTCAAAGCCACATGGTCAATGTCACCTGGATCACAAAGTCACTTCCTAGAGAATCAGCCAGACCTGCAGCCCACTTTGCATAAATGTGAACTAAATCTTTATTGTGTGAAACCACTGAGATTTTGGAAACTATTAGTATTTGACTTACCCTGATTAATACACTAAATGATGGGGGTTAAACTGGCAGGAAGGCAGGGACAAGACCACAGAGAGACTTGCCTGTCATGTGTCCTGCTTAAGACTAGACTTTAACTGGTAGACATTTAATAGTCATCAAACGGCAATGATGGAAGTGACATTATCAGATCCCTATGTCAGCAGTGGGGTGGATAGTAAAGGCTGTTGGGGTTTGTGCTGAAAAGAGTTCTTAATAGCAGGGAGATGAGAAATGAGCTTGCTGAAATAGTCCATGAGGAAGATGATAACAGCCTGACCTAGGGCAATGGGGCCAGTATAGAAGGGACAGATATTTTAGGCGGGAGAATGTAGAGATTGTAAGTGACTGAACACTTAAAGAAGACACAGGAGTAAAGTTTTGACTCCTTTAACCCTCTACTTCCTTAGCTCTGATAATAAACAACATTAATCACTACAACACTAAGAGAGGACCTGAAAGAGAAGCTGAAGAGGAGGGCTCAGTGGCTTCCTGGTAAAATGGAGAAATACTGTCATCTGAGTCAAAGGAGCCAGGGGACCACATTCTGGTCCCTGTGACTCAGGTAACCTCACTATCCACCTCCCTGGACTTCAGTATCCCCATCTGTAAAATGAGGGAGTTGGGCTTAAAGATCATCAAAGTCTATTTCCATTTTAATGTTCCATAACTCTCAAAAGGGGATACCAGTGGACCGTGAAGAAAGTGTGTGAGGAGTCCAACTCGGACCAACAAGGAGAAGAAAGGAAAGGAAGGGAGAGACAGAGAAAAGACCAGGGCAGTATTGTTCAAAATGAGATGATCATTAATTCATAAATCCACCTAGGCCAGAATTCAGTTAGTAGGTTAATTTGGTCCCAGTTAATGACATTTTTTTCACTTACTGAGTTTGTGTTTTTAGTTGCTGATATTCTGATTATCCTAATTTACAATCAATAGTAGGGATTTTGGAAAATATGAACGCAAATACCATAATTCAAGATAGCATCTTAGATGTAACGAGGGGATAGGTTCATGGACATATAAAAGAGATGAAGCAGTAGATGCTAGGAGAAGTGAGGACATGACTGTGATCATCTCAAACAAGTCAACAAAACTGAGTTGAGAGTAGGACGTACGGACAGGCAAATATAAAAACTGAATTGTATTCACCTGGCAGTGATGTGTTTGCTCTCAGCCTTCCAGGGTGGCAACTGTTATAAAGACATTTTTCCAGTAACAGCAGGAAACCATGAAAGTGCCAGTCATTTTCAACAACGTACAATTCTCTGATAGAACAATAAGGCTTTTCCAGAATAAGTACAAAAACTGCAAATGCTTCCCAATAGAAAATTGATGAATTTTCTTGCTAACAGGAATGGAGAAGTCAAAACTAGAGGCATCAGAAAATATATACTCCTCACAGAAAAATAGGTATATGCCACACTATTGTCAAGAAGCTTGCAAAATCAGCTGCAAAGGGATAATGACTAGACACTTCACCAAAAAAGATATCCCATCAGCCAACAAACATGAAGAAATGCTCATGATCATTGCCATTAGATAAATGCAAACCAAATCAACAATGAGCTATTATCTCATGCCGGCATTATCAGCAAAGTTCAAAAAACAGAAAATAAGAAATGCTGCCAAGGATGTAGAAAGATTGCTGGTGGGACTGTAAAATGATGCAACCCCTGTGGAAAACAGTTTGGTGATTACTCAAAAAGTTGGAAATAGAAATATTCTATGAGTCAGGAATCTCTCTACTTGGTAAAATCCTAGAGCAATAGGAGCCATAAAGCAAATAGATATATGCATGACTGTGGTCATTGCAACACTGTTCACAATAACAAATAGATGTTTCTCATCAATTAAAGAATGGATAAACAAACATTGGTACATATACACAATACAATATTATGTGATATTAAAAAATAAAGATGAATCTGCAAAATACCTTATAACATGGATGAACCTAGAGGCCATTATGCTAAATGAAAAAAGTTAAACACAAAAGGACAAATACTGTATGAGAGCACTATTGTAAAATGTCAATAAAAGGTTTTTACATTAAAATAAACTTTCTTAGCATAAACAAGATGGCGGATCGGGTGAAAGTGCAGTAAAGGAGCTCCACAAGCAACAACACAAAATACCTGAACAAGCAGGCTCAGGGGATGGTCCCAGAACTCTGAACCACATATCAAGGAATATTTACAAGGTTGGAAGGCTTACAGCTAGGGGATTTTGTGGCAGAAGCAAGAAATCCATTGCTTTCT
>NW_006408530.1:30975013-30975924 GCF_000296735.1 Chrysochloris asiatica
TAATATTTGGCTTTATCTTCTCAAGCTGATCTTTGAAATTTTCTGTTCAGCTCTTGAACCTCCTCAGTTCTTCCATTTGCTTTAGCATCTCTACGCTGGAGAGCAAGTGTCTCTTCTGACATCCATTTTGACCTTTTCCTTCTTTCTTGTCTTCTTAAGGAGTTTTTGCTTTCTTCATGTATTATGTTCTTGATGTCATCCCACAACTCTTTTGGTCCTCAGATTTTAGTGTTTAATGTATCAAATCTGTTCTTCAGATGATCCCTAAATTCAGATGGGATATATTCAAGGTCATATTTTGGCTCCCGTGGACTTGTTTTCATTTTCTTCGGCTTCAGTTTGAATTTGCATATGAATAATTGATGGTCTGTTCCACAGTCTGTCCCTGGCCTTGCTTTCACTGATGATATGGAGCTTTTCCATCACTTCTTTCCATAGATGTAGTCAATTTGATTTCGATGTATTCCATCTGGAGAGGTCCTGTGTATAGTCATCTCTTACGCTGTCTAAAGAAGGTATTTGAAATGAACAAATCATTGATTTTGCAGAATTCTATCATGTATTCTCCAGCATCATTAGTATCACCAAGGCCATATTTTCCAACTCTTGCTCCATCTTCTTTGTTCCCAATCACCAGTAATGATGATCTCCCAATCACCTTTGCATTCCAATCTCCAGTAATGATCAATACATTTTGATTGCATGTTTGATCAATTTCAGATTGAAGAAGTTGGTAGATTCTTCTATTTCCTCCTCACTGGCTTTAGTGGTTGGTGCATAAATTTGAATAATAATGGTATTAACTGGGCTTCCCTATGTTGTTGTTGTTGTTAAGTGCCATCGAGTCGGGTCCGACCCATAGCGACCCTGTACAGGGTTTCCGAGGGTGTAAATCTTTACGGGAGTAGAAA
>NW_006408530.1:30976024-30989446 GCF_000296735.1 Chrysochloris asiatica
AGATGGTGTAAAGCCGATGTTCTCCCATGTAAAAGATCACTCAATTCACAGTAAAACAACAATAACAACAATTACTTCAATGGATTAACGGACCATAAGAACATCAGTCTACATGATCCTGAGTCTAGAAGAACTAGATTGTGCCACCTACTACTGCTCTGAAAGGGATCACATTAAAAGATCTTGAATAGAGTTGGAGGAAAATGTGGAACAAAACTCAAAATCATAAAAAAAACACGACCAGGCTTATTGATCAGGTGAAGTCTTGTTGAACCCTGGAGATTATGGTCCTTAGTTACCCTTCTGGTCTGGAAATGAACTCAGTTGTCAATCAAACAATAAGACAGGTCTAGGTTGGTTTGAACCACAAGGTGGGCGGTTCAAACTCATTCACCAACCACTCTTCAGAAACCCTATACTGGGTCACTCTGAGTCAGAACAGACTAGAAGGCACTTAACAACAACAATAACATAAGGGAATCAATAGCCCTAGGGAGGTACACACATCTTGAAATAATCAACCATTTTAAATCAAAGGGGCAGCGTTTACCCAAGAACAAAGTTCTGGAAAACAGGAAATAGAGGGAAGAAGTAGGATAAATGATATTGTATTGTGGTGAGTACAATTAATGGCATTTAGCAAAAATGTGTATGAATTATTGAACAGAATGCTGATCTACTATGTAAACCTTCACTCAATTCACAATCATAAAAAATTTTTTAAATGTATTTTCATTATAAAAATTAAGAAAGAAAACCAGCTGCAAAGTGAATGATAAAACATTATATTTAGAGGGAAAGCAGACAAACTGCTGGCAAAATTTCTATATCAATGAACATTGGTAGATGTTCCATAAAAGTGGTGGTGGTGGTTGTGTGCCACTGAGTTAGTTCTGACTCATAGTGATTCTGTATAGGGTTTTTGAGGCTGTAAATCTTTAGGGGAACAGAAAGCCTCATCTTTCTCCCATGGAGTAACTGGTAGATTTGAACTACTAACCCTGTGATTAGCAGCCTAGCTCATAATCCACTATGTTACAAGGGCTTCTTGTTCTGTAAGAATAGTGATGTACAATGTGGCAGAAGTAGTATGTCTGTACAGATATTCTGCCTTATATATGAACAAATTTCAGTTTTTGTGGTACACATATTTGAAATGGCATATTTGATTACTTTTTCCTTCCCAACATCCTTTTACTACTGAAATAGAATTTACCTGATGACTATTTGCTTATTACTGAAAACTCATTCTTTAAGTGAAGACAAATTTCACTTTACTAACAATATTTGTGAGCCATGATGGAAAAACCTTGGCATCAGTTCTGATAATATTCCATCTTTGTGTGCATAAATGTTTCCAGTGAGTTAAAAAGGATGTGTCTGAATACCAATCTGTTAACTGCTTCATTTGATTCCATTTTGAAGGCCTTCCTCACAAAGCAATCTCTGAGATGGTAATTAGCATATGGGGTGTTTTCAGGGCATATGCTTGGAATCAGCACCTGATGGAAGAAAGGGAAGGAGGAAATATTGGCAGAGGAAGAAGCTGAGCTGCAATATATTCCAATGAAGTCCTCAACTACCCCCAGGGGTGTTCTGGGCCTGAGGTATAGCTCTTTAAGTTCAGATGAATGGAGATAAGACCTAACATTTATACCCCTCCTTGATCAGTCATTAGATGTACGCTGTCCTTGGACTAATAATTATCTCAGCCAAGGCAATCCCCAAGAAGGGCTGACATCTTCCAGTAACCCTCCCAGCAGCTCATGGGTAGGGTGGGAACCCAAGTCTTTCATTCCTGAAGGGGTATGTCTTGGCAGTGGACATCACAACATCTACTACAAAAGAAATAGTAATTACTAGAAATGATGAAATTGCAGTCCCTGATAGACATTTGTTTTCTGCTAATGAGGAAGGAGATTTTGAAATGAGAGATGAGATTTAAAATGATTTCTTCATGATCATTACTCTGATTTCAAATGGTTTGCTATAATGGCATATGTAATAATTAAGATTTTGTGTCAAATTGGTTGGGGCTGGGTTCTCTGTGGTTCTCAGTTAAGACACAGAAAGGCCCCATAGTAAGACCTAATATAATGTAATTACCTCTATGATGAGATCTGTTATGACCAGCAACCAATTGGCTGGAAGATTCCGTCAGAGAGTGACCTGGAGGGTTTTTCATTTTAGCAAATTAAAGGAGAGAAAAGTGGGAAGACAGAGAGGCACCTGCTACCCTCTTTCTCTGAGAATGGAAGAGCTGGGAGTGGAGTGTGTCCTTTGGATCTTGGGTCCCTGCTCTGTGATGCTACTAGATCCAGAGGAAGATTGATGTCCAAGAGCATGGAGATATCCAAGCAACGTGGAGCTGAAATGGTACAGATGCTGAAATGGTACAAAGACCCTTCTCAAGAGCCAACAGAGAGAAAGCCTTCCTTTAGAAGTGACACGCTGAACGTGGGCTTTTAGCCTCCTAAACTGTGAGAGAAGACATTTCTGTTTGTTAAAGGAATCCACTTGATAACTAAGAGAGTATATTTGGGCAACCTGGACCCAGGGTCAAGTGAAAGAAGCTATCTGGATTTTCTCTCAGGATTGAAATATGGTACAAACAATTTTAAAAAGCACTTAAATTATTCTGTCCATTTTTATCAACACTCTGCTTTATTGTCTTCATAGCTCTTCACTGTCACTACCTCATACATTTATTTATCTCTTTATGGTGGGTCTCCCCAACAAAAATGTAAGCTCACTCAGTTAAGCTCTCTTCACCTTAACTCCCAAGCTCCTAGAACAATGCCAAACATGTAGTAGGTACCATAAAACCTGTGAAAGCTGGAACTTGCCAGAACAGTCTTGTTTTTCCAGGTCTTGCAAGTTTTCTCCCTTTGATGGGTTGCAGTCTTAGCACTTTTCTGTCATTCCTTTTAACTAATACATTGAGTTTTCCTTCTCTGACTGCCCTTCACAAATTTATTGTGGTGGTGGTGGTGGTGGTCACTGAGTCGGTTCTGACTCTTAGCGACCCTATATAGAGTTTCTAAGGCTGTAAATTTTACAGGAGCAGGAATTCTCCTATTCCTCCCACAGAGCGAATGATAGATTCTAACTACTGGTATAGGGTGAGCAGCCCAGTTCGCAATCCAGTAAGCTACCAAGTTTGGTGTACTCACTAAATATTTGTTGAATAAGTGAATGAATGAAGCTTTTACTTATCCATCTACTTATCCATTATGTACCTCTGTACATCCAACCATCCCTCCATTTGAGTGTGATAAATTTATCCACTGGCAAAGCACTGAATAGCATCTTCCAAGAAAGGCTTCTCCATACTTTGTTAGTAATAAGCTTTGTTATCTAATTGTCAGATTCATTGTCAGTCGCAACAAACTGGCTACTGGAGGGGTCATCTTTATAGTCATTTCCCAGCTCTTTCAGGTGCTGAAGACAGAAGGACAGCAAAAGAGAGAGCCTCAAACAGACATTGCCGGGAACTTGTTTGGTTGGTGTGGTGCTCTGGGTTTATGCACTAGATTGCAAGGTCAGTTTGTACTTCTAGGTCGGTGGTTCAAGCACACCAGCCACTCCTTGGGAACTCTACTATACAGGGTCGCTATGAGTCAGAACCGACTCCACAGTACTTAATAACAACAAAAACCTCCCAAATACCAACCCATAGCAGCCCTGTATAGTAGGGTTTCCAAGGAGTGCATGGTGAGCCTGAACGGCTGACCTTGCAGTTCAAGCCAACTTTGCAGTCCAGTGCATTAACCCACAGTGCCAGCCCAAATTACACTTTGGTACAAAATGGTACATATCTGATGCCCAGTAATAACTTCTTTGTTCTGCTCTCCTCCTGCTCAAGATCGCTCCATTTATTATCTAATCTGACTTAGGTATTTTCGACCATCTTTTCATGTTCCTCCACACACATTTTCTTAAAAGCCAGCTGTGCAATTTAGACATCCCTGGAGATTATTGACCAGGCTGGGTTTGCATTTATGAGCACATAACTGAAACTGACATGGCCTTTGCAGAATTAATAGCTCTTGGAGCAATTTGCTTTCACAGCATTTTACAAACAGCTTCATAATACATCTGAGGGCAAGGCAGGTTTTAATTACTGTCACTAATAGCTAAGTAATCAGAGGTGAAACAATTAAGTGGCTGGACCAATAGGTACGATGGTGGAAGATGAACTTGGAGTCTGTGTAGGTTCAAGGTGATAGAAGTTACCACCTGTCTTTGGGGTGATGTTGGGGAGCTGAGATGGGTCTTTTGTTAGCACTGAGCACCAGGGATTACTCACTGCTAGCAAACTTGGTTTGCATGCATGCAATATCATTTTGAAACACTCAGTGCTTCCTTCCTCCAACCTCTCTGTATAGTTTCTCCTCTTCTTTAATTTTGCTTGCTCGACTTATAAAGCCAAGCAGCTGCCGGTGTGGAGAAGAAGTGCACCATTCAGATTCATAGTTTACAGTTCATAAAGTAAGCCTGTCTAATCCCTTTATATCGTTGGATTACTCTCCCCAAGCAGATTTTCCCAGCTTTCATCATGAGAGTGGGCTCCTTGCCAAGAAAGCTCTCATACCAGCTCAAGTCCACCTGGCCCTTCCCGATTATCAATTCCTCTATCTTAGGCCATTAAAAGGGCTTTCAGACCAAATATTTGTACAGCCATTTCGTAAAGTCAAACACAAATTCTTTGTTCCACAAAGTAACTAATCTCCACTCAAGATTCTGTTCTAACTTGTTATCAGGAAAAAAAGAGAAACTTTGATCAGTTTTTGCCTTGATATCGTCTAATTAGATAAAATCAATTTATTTAAAGTTTAAATAATAACCACGGTCAGATCAGAGGATTTAGGTTAACACTGGATGTCTGTGAGTATAATGCCACCTTACAGTTTATTGTGTTTGGAGGATAGGTTAAGGTAAGAAAGGCATCATGAATTCCTATATGCTCCATAAACTCTATATCAATTAAAGTTTAAATTGATTTTTTAAAAATTGTTCATGGTTATTTGCTGCCTAACTCCCTGCACAGGTCTATTGAAGGGAACTGGCTTAAATTTCAAAGGGAAGGAGTCCTGTGTGTCTACAAACAGGTCTGTTTCACACACACTCCTCTGTCAATCACATCCGATACTCTGAGCAGGTGGAAATGCTCCCAGGGAGCCTGTACAAAGCACCTTGCCATTCAGTCGATTATTTTGATCCTTCCTTGACTAAACAACTGTAAGCAAGTAATCAGGGAGTGTGTCAGAGTCCCTCTTAAACTCGGGTACCCAAACTCAAGGTATTTAATGTTTATGTTCATTGGACAGGCAAACACCCAGACATGTACTTTTAACATTAATTCTGTTTAAATTGTTATAGGAAATGAAAGGCTTTTCTGTACATTTTCTCTTTTTCCATAGAACTTTCAGGAGATTGAGTGAAGGAGTACTCAAAATGTAGAGATTACGCTCAGGAGCGATATGTTAGGTGCATATCACTATGGTAAATAGTGTTGGTGTGGAGCTGGACTGCTAACCCAGGGGTCGATGGTTCAAATGCAACAGCTGCTCCTTGGAAACCCTTTATAAAGGGTCACTATAAGTTGGAACTGACTTGACAGCACTTAACAACAACTATAATCTGTTAATTGGAATCCTGGTGTGATGCTGGAGGATAAGCACCAGACTGTTAACCACAAGGTCAGCAGTTCAAGCCACCAGACACTCCTTGGAAACCCTATACAGGGCTGCTATGAGGTGGAATTGACTCGCCAGCACTCAACAACAACAACATCTATGGCATGCTACAGTGGTTTGTGTGTTGCTATTTCAAATGCCCATAGGATCACCATGGTGGACACGTTTCTGCAGAACTTCAAGACTAGGAAGAAAGGTTTGGCTATCTGCTTCTGAAAATTCACCAATGAAAACTCTTTGGATTACAATGGACTATTTTCCCCTATAGTGCTAGAAGATGAGCCCCTTAAGTTAGAAGGCACTCAAAACACACAGTAGCCACAGTAATAAACATGAGCATTTCTGTGTTCATAAAGATGGTAAGGACTGGGCAGTACTTTGTTCTACTATACACAGATAACCATGAGTCAGTACCAACTCAATGGCAACTAACAGTAACAGCCGTTCAAAATTGACTCTTAGAATGTGTCATCATAGAGAAACAATGTTAGGGGAGAGCCTTGCCAACATGGCCTTTCATTGTTTTTCTTCCTCCAGCCTTCTAGAAGACAGGCAGCAGGAATGGCCTACCATCCCACTGTCAAAAGCTTACACCTCAGGTTTAAATTTAATCGTTCCAATGAGCAGGGAACTTTGAGAAGGTTTAGAAAATGCCTTGCAAAGTGGCTGGGTGACAATATGTTATTGTTGTTGTCATTAAGTGCTTTTGAGGCTATTCTGATTCATAGCAACCCTGTATAGAGTTTCCAAGTAGCAGCTGGTAGGTTTGAACTGCCGACCTTGTGGTTCACAGTTCTGTGCTTATCCTATTGCAACATACCTGAAGTTCTGGTTCAGAGTGTAGCCTCTTTTAAATGTAAGTCCCTAAAAGATGAGGACTCTTTTATTTTATGAAGAGAGTGGCACCTAACAAGGAGTCTATACAGATAAGCTCAGTTGGCTTCAGCTGCCATTCATAGAAGTCAGCTTGGCTGGCTTGTGCCCACACTCTCAAGTTTCACTTTGCATTTCTGGGTTCATCAAATCCTCAGAGTCAACACTGAAAGTCAAAGTGAAACCCCCCATGAAGAAAACCACAAATTTTTACCTGTTTTAATGTTCATGTTTTGAGAAACTCTAACCTTCTAACTTTAAATCAGTTCAGTTCACTCCACACTCACCTTTGGAGTCTATCAAATGCCTTGACTAAACCACTACCCATCCTGATGCATAGGAGCCCTATTAAGAAACACTAGCTTCACATTTGGTATTTTTTGTTCAATAACTTGTTTCTGAGGCTGTAAGTCTTTATGGGAGCAGAAAGTATTTTTTGTTCAATAACTTGTTTCTGAGGCTGTAAGTCTTTATGGTTAACAGGCCAGGGCTCCTTACTTCAACTAAAGTGCCATCAAATTTCACTGAACTCAGAAATGCTCAGTAGAAGGTCTCAAATTAAATTCAAAACCTTCCTGCTGATTTAGAAATGATTAAAAAGTACTGCCTGAATGTGTAACAAATACAGAGTTAGTCAAACAGTATTGCTGCTAGGGTTATAGTTCATACATATTACAAACAAAATATGTTTACATATGTCTCTGTCATCAGTGCATGACTGAAGACAAGTTCTCTCTGTAACATACTTTTCTTTGTGTCCTTAAGGTCCCTTAAAAAGTAACAAATAAAAAGCCCAGTTAAAACAGTGGCTTCCAAGGGCATCCGTGGTACCAGCTCAATTCAAGGCAAAGAAATCAGGTCAGAAGATTACAACAACTGTTTGTTCTTATAATTCTAAGAGAGTAATCTTGGTAGGTTTTCTCAATGATCACAGAGGCTCATTGTAAAGAAATGCAAAGAAAATTGAAAATGGCATTGGTGAGGAAAAGGCCAGGAAAGTTGCACTCAGGAATTTTTTGCCATCATGACAATGTACCTACCTGCTCACTCTTCAAGAGTAGCAAGGGCTGTCCTGTGAGAATTTCATAGGAAACCTTACCCCATCCACTCTACAGCCCTGGCCTAGCCCCTTCAGATTTCATTTTCTTCCCCAAACTCAAAGAACATTGAAAAGAAACACGATTTGAGTCCCCCCAAAGATGCCAAAACTGCTCTTTTGAAAACATGGAAACACAGCCTTCTGATTGTATAGACCTAGACAGCGGATGTATCAAGAAACAATAGTTTCACAGTTGGTATTTTTGTTCAAGAAAGGATGCTATGATTTTGTAGCAACACTTCGTGACTTACCCTTTGTAATTATTTAGTGGATTCAAGTGGAAAACCAGGGCACTTCTACGTTTGATTTGTGAAAACTTGAATACACAAAGACCCTAAAACAAATGTCAAAAGAAACTAAATGTATCTGTTAATATATATAAAATAACACTGCCAAACAAAATCAAATGAAAAATAACATTCCAAAAAATTTGGATGTATAGAGAAGGAGGAAGAAGAAAGTTGAAGACAGAAAAAAGCCAAAGATGGGTGTCTTTTTCACCTATTACTAAAAAGGGTAGAATAAGTCTTATTTGGAAAGTTCATCGGACTTGAAATGCTCAAATCAGACCTAAGGCCGAATGTGTCGTTTCAATTTACCTGGGGCTGAATATGTTTAAATCCATTTACCTGGGGCCATCTTCTTCACACCTGGGCAGCATCCATCAGTGCTGTTCTGTCTGTGTCCACCTGGAGAGTCTAGGGCAGGGACCAACCCAGGTTCCGTAAGGCCTCAAAGGAGATAAGAACTAGAGGAGAACTAGGAAGAAAAACCAAGGTCCTGTCGCTAGGAATGTACAAACAGTAACGCAAGAGTGGCCTGAGTCAAGGACAAATGTCAAGGTCACAGAGTTAGAGCTGGGTCAGATAGAAATAGTTCCAGAAGGTTACAATGAAAAAAGGAGTCTGTTGTGGGGGAGGTAGGGGCACTTCCTAAAAGATTGTTTAAACTATTGCTGTCATCTGCAGGTGGATGGTTTGACTGGAGGGGAGGGGGGGAGGGTCCAGCTGGCCAAAAGAAAAGAGAACCTGGAACCCTGGTCACACTGGGGAGTGACTGTGGTACAGTGCCTGCTAATGACAAACTGGTGGTCCTTGTGTAAGAATGCAACCAATCCAACCCCTGAATTCAAAACCTGGCAACCTACAGGCCCACCCTGCCCTTTGTGGAAATGGGAACATATAGATGCTTCACTCTCCACTTATTTTCAAAGAAAATTATAGACCTGGGCTTTAGTTACAGGTCCCTGGGTGGCACAAATGGTTTGCGCTCAGCTGCTAACAGAAAAGTTGGCAGTTTGACTCACTCAGTGGCTCCAGGGAAGAAAAGACAGGCAACCTGCTTGCATGAAGATTTACAGCCAAGAAAACCTTATGGAACTCACTTCTACCTTGTAACACTGGGGGTTGCCATGAGTCAGTATAAATTCAATGCCAATGAGTTTGTTGTTTCTTGGGGGGGTGGGGTGGGGGTGGCTATTGTTCTTTGTCTTCAATGATAAAATTCAAAGGGCTACAAGCAGGAATTCCACCTGGATGCGAATGAGAGCAAGCCGATTGTTCGACTGTATTGCATTGCCCATTTATTCAGATGCCAACCCACTTAGTGGAGATTTTACAAGGACCGTGGCTTCTACCTCTCTGTCCTTGAGTCTAGTCCAATGTCTGGCCCTTGGTAAACATTAAATCAAAGTGTTCAACTCAGTGATCAAAGGGATGGATGGTCATAGGTAGATAGTATTTGACACTTAGCATCTGGAAGGCTTTAGGATGTTTTTGAGACATTTGTCTCCAGAGTCAATTAAACATCATCAATTTCTGATAAGCATCCTGAGTACCATGCTTGTTTTTCCTAAAAGAAGTGTTTCCTGTCTGGAAACACACAAGGAAGTGTCTATGACCAGCCCATCTTCCCGCCTTTTTGCTTGTATAACAAAACCATTTCTCTTTTTGCCTAAAAAATATGTGTGTTTCCAAGCTGCAAAGAAACCGTTGAAAAATAAACCACAGAACAGCATTTTAATGAGAACATGATTACCTAACACCCCACTGTGGTTTCAGATGGCCTGGTGCCAACCTTCCAAACTGCTACCAGAAGCCCAAAGTATGAAAAGGAAGGAGAAAGACAGACATAGAAGAAGATGAAGAAAAAAAAAGATGATTAGCATCTTCTAGTGAAGGTAGCTTTCTTGGATGTCTTCCAAAAAGATTTCTCTAGAAGGACATAGGCTGTTGGTGCCTGCAGTTGAACACAAGTTTCTTCCTGTTTTGAAAAGTTTGAGAGGGTAAAGGGGGGCCACCCTTGACTTACTTAGTACATGATGTCCTGAACTAGGTGTTTTCAGCTCTGAAGCTCTGCTGTACGTCGCTGTATCTAATCAAACTTGCCTTCTGCGTACCCACTTGCTATTTCTGTAGCCTAGGTTACAAGACCGCAGGTGTTGATGCTACGGAGTGAGAGCTCTCTGGCCCCTCAGAACAAAGTCAGAGTGGGGATTGTTCTTCTCTGCCTGGCAGCTTTGTGAAGAGCACCTGGTATGTATGGAGCGCCAACAAGAGCACCAGAACTCGCCTTGGGGTGACTTCTTGGGGGATGTCCTTGTCTTGATTGTCAACTAGCCCAGCAGTGAAGCATTTGGGGTTACGGTTTCATTTCCACTTTGGGTTTCCTGACTTAACTCCTAAACCACCTTCTGCAGTTGTCTGCCCCACCAGTTTAACATCTAAGTGGTTTTGTGAGTCGGTAAGAAAAAGCAGATAACAGAACTGAAAATCACTAGAATGGAATTCCTTCATCCACAGATAAGGAAATCGATGCCGAGAGAAAATTTAAGGGTTCATTCAGGAGCACACAATTACTCAGCAACAGAAACAAAAGGACCTCTGCCATCCTGATTTCCAGGTGGTGGATATTATGTGGAGCTGTGGACTAATGCGCTGGACTTCACAGTCAGTTTGAACTGCAAGGTCAGTGGTTCAAGCTCATCAGCCACTCCTCAGAAACCCTACACAGGGTCACTATGAGTTGGAACTGACTCGATGGCACTTAACAACAACAACTCCATACCTCCAATTCCTTTCAGCAACGCAGTAATTTATTTAAGAACCTCCTGTACACTACGTGCTGGACACAGTCTGGCATACAGCAAGTGTTCCATACATGCTACTCTCCTTCCTTGCCAAGTGCTGGGCACTGTATTAACCCCTGAGGAGGGTAAGTGAAAATAAAGGACAAATTCTGTTCTCAAGCAGTTACAATATCCGACAGGTAACAACAGCGTGCATATATTAGATATGTTGTTGGTATGTGCTGTGGAGTTGGTTCCAACTCATAGCAACACTGTACAGGGTTTCCGAGACTGTATATCTTTATGGGAGCAGAAAGCCTCATCTTTCTCCCACGGAACAGTTGGTAGTTTCGAACTGCTGACCCTGAGGTTAGCAGCTCAATTCATAACCACTACATTAGATAGAGAAACAATAAATGCTCATGCAAAGTAGGGTACAAAATGTTGAAAAACAAGAGTATTTGAAAAACAAAATGCTCCTCCACTTCACTCCCTAACAGCCACTTGCTTTAGTCTTAGGTTGCCTCTTTCAGGAAGCCTTTACAGGTTTGGTTTCAACTGGATTGGAAGTGCCTGTGCTCCTCTCTGGACCCCGGTGACCTCTGTGAGGACAGGTTCCTGATGTGCCTCGTGTCCTGCTGGAATCCTATGTCAAGTGCCAGGAACACTTTAGGGACTCAGCAAACATTTGTAGAAAGAAGGAGCTCAGTGACCATTGGGAGCTTTTAACCAGACAGCGGGACTAGCTAGAGGTGGGCTTTAAAATGGGAAGGATTCCGCAGATACTAAAAGAAAGGCAGAGTCCTTGTGTAGCTCTGTAGGATAAGCAATGTACTGCTACGTGCAAGGTCAGACGTTCAAACCCACCAGACATTCCTCAGGAAACCTATACAGGGTCAATATGCGTCGGAACTGACTCCACAGCACTTAACAACAACAAATAAAAAAGCATTTGAATATATGGATCATAATGAACAGTGGATAACATTGTGAAGAATGGGTTTTCCAGAACACTTAATTGTGCTCTTGAGGAACCTGTACATAGAACAAGAGGCAGTCGTTACAACAGAACAAGGAGAAACTGAATGGTTTAAAATCAGGAAAGGTGTACATCAGGGTTGTATCCTTTCACCATAGTTATTCAATCTGTATGCTGAGCAGATAATCTAAGTAGCTGGATTATCTGAAGAAGAACCTGGGATCAGGATTGGAGGAAGGCTCATTAACGATATGCAAATGATACAACTTTGCTTGCTGGTGATACAACTTTGCTTGCTGGGAGTGAAGAGAACTTAAAATGCTTACTAATGAAGATCAAAGACTATGACCTTCAGTATAGATTGCACCTTAATGTAAAGAAAACAAAAATCCTCACAACTGGACCAATAAATAACATCATGATAAAGGGAGAAAACATTGAAGATGACAAAGATTTCAAATTGTTCGAATTCACAATCAACCCTCATGGAAGCAGCATTCAAGAAATCAAGTGATGTATTATTGCATTAGGCCAGTCTACTGCAAAAGACATCTTTAATATGTTAAAGATGTCACTTTCAGGACTAAGGTGTGCCTGACACAAGCCTGGTATTTTCAATTGTCTCTTATATATATATATGTATCAGTAAAGGATTAACACTGGACCAAAAGGTCAGTTTGAACCAAAATGTCATCAGTTCAAACTCACCAGCTACTCCTCTGAAACCCTATACAGGGTTGATATGAGTTGGAATTGACTCAACTACACTTTACAACAACAACAACATATGTATGTGAAAGTTGGACAATGAATAAAGAAGACTGTAGAAGACCTGATGCATTTAAATTATGGTGTTGGTGAAGAATATTTAAAGTACCATGGACTGCCAGAAGACCAAACCAATCTGTCTTAAAGTAGTATGCTTCTTAGAAGTGAGTATGGTGAGACTCTGTCTCTCTTACTTTGCACATGTTAAGAGGGACCAGTCCCTGGAGAAACATCATGTTTGGAAAAGTAGAGGGTGGGCAAAAACCTACCCCCACGGAGTAGGACTGACAAGTGACAGCAACAATGGACTTAAACATAATAGTATCGGACAGTGTACATAGGGTTACTATGATTCAGACTGGCTAGACAGCACCTAACAACAACAACAAACAGAAAGGTTGGTGCCTCAGAAGAATGGAGTGGTGATTTACTTCCAAAAGATAGCAACCATGGAAAATCCTATGAAATACATGGGATTGCCATGAGTCAGATTTTATCTGACCGCAACTGGTTTTGTTTTTCACTTTTTTCTAACAATACAGAATGGGGTACAGACACAGGCAGGTAACATCCCTTGCCCAATAGAAAAATCTGGAATGCCTGAGATCTGAACTGGAGAGAGATTGTCAATGAGAAGATTCTCCTGAATATAACTATCTTCTTTGATGAAGAGAAGTATTTAGGAACTGTTGGGTATGACCAGAATGTTGTTGTTGTTAGGTGCCATCGAGTCGGTACCGACCCAAAGCGACATTATGCACAGCAGAATGAAACACTGCCCAATCTTGGGCCAACCTCACTATTGTTGCCATGCTTGCGCTTGAGTCCATCGATGCTGCCATTTGGCCAATCCATCTCATTGGGGCTCTTCCTCTTTTTCTCTGACCCTCCACCTTGCCAAACATGATATCCTTCTCCAGCAACTGGTCCCTCCTGA
>NW_006408530.1:30991799-31027331 GCF_000296735.1 Chrysochloris asiatica
GTAACCACTACGCTACCAATAGGCGCATGGATATTATCCTATCACAGACAGTGTTGTACCTCAAGACTGATCTGGATATGTTCTTTTTGACAATGAATGCAACACCATTCCTTTTCAATTTGTCACTCCTGGCATAGTAAACCTTGTGGTTGTCAGATGCAAAATGGCAAATACCAGTCCATTTTAGCTCACTAATGCCTAAGATATCGATGTTTATGTATTCCATTTCATTTTTGACAACCTCCGATTTTCCCAGATTCATACTTCATACCAGAATGGGAGACCCTGAATGTTAAGAGAAGGAGGCTAACCAGAGGCAGTATATGTTGTTGTTAAAATGCCATTGAGTCAGTTCCAACTCTTAGCAACCCTGTGTAGAGTATCCAAGGAGCAGCTGATGGATTTGAACTGCCGTTAACAGCCAAAAGTGCTTATCCTACAGCACTACATCAGGAGAAATGAGTAAGAATTAGCAGACAAAAATCTAAGAAAGCTGCACACAGCAACCAGGCAGCTCAGCTCATTTGGGATCTGATTTTGGGAACATTTTCCTCCACTTGAAAAGAAAGCTTTCAGGCTTCCCTTTGGTAGCTAGACCCCAGCCCCCACTCCACCTTCTCAACTTTGAAGTGTTGATTCTTTCTCTCAACACCTGGAAAGACAGACTTGAGTTTCACCTGGGAAAATGCAAACTAGTCAGCTGCACTGAACTCACACATTGCGCTCTCAAGCTCAGGTTTCTTTGAAGCACTGTGCTAAAGGGAATTAGGAAAGGACCACTGACTCATTTTAGCCAGCAGGCTAGGGTGAATGTTGAACATGGTGAATTGGTGATTGAGGAAACCACTTCTCTTTGGGGAGTTGTTCGTTCTGATTCTTTAAATCCAGATGACTTTACCAAACAAATGAGTACCATCTTTCACTTAAGGGCACCTGGTAGGCATTTACAAAGAGCAGAGTTCCGAGAAGAGCTAAAATTATCAGCTGTAAAGAGGGTTAGTTTCTGGTATCGCACGGGTTGCCACAGAGTTATCAAAATCAAGGTGCAAAATGATTTATCTGGAAAAGGGAAATGATGAAGGAACAGTCATAAAAAAACTGGGCTTGGGAACATGAAACATGTCCCCTTCATTCAAGGCAGGAGATGCTCCCTTTTAACAGATAGCCAGGTGCTGAGTAAAACACAGCAGACATTTATTGTCAACTCAAAAATTCTAGCTCCACATTAACTTGGAGGGCATGTCAGAAAGAAGAGGGTTTTCGAGAGAGATGGGTTATATTTCTAGCGACCAACACCTAGCTGCTAGACAGTCCTGGACTGCTGCTGGTAACATTCGACACATCAGGTCATCTCTAACTAAAGTCCCTGGGCAGGTTCTGCTGCTCCTCAGGGGAAGGTCTCCTGGAGAGTTTAGATTTAGAGACCTTGACAGGCATATGATAAGATGCCAGCATGCAGGGCATCAAAGAAACACTAAGATGAGAATGCATCTCATGCTCGGTCTCACTGGAAACCCTTTCTTTCTCAGGACACATCTGAGTGTAGATCTGAGTGTTTAAATGGCATCTCAACCAAACCAGTCCCAAAGCGACTATAAGATAGAACCGGGGTGGTGCGCCGTGGGATTGATCCAGACTCATAGCATTTCTGAAACTGAAAACCTTTATGGGAGCCGAAAGCTTCATCTTTATCCAGTGGAATGGTTGGTAGTTTTCAACTGCTGACCTTGAGGTTTGTAGCCTGACTCGTAACCACTATGCTACCAGAGCTCCTTATAAGACAGACTAGAACAGTCCTATAGGCTTCCAGGAGTCCTGGTGTGGCACTGTGGGTTAATGCACCGGACTGCAAAGTTGATTTGAACTGCAAGGTCAATCAGTCCTCAGAAACGTTATACAGGGTCACTATGGGTTGGAACCGGCTTGATGGCACTTAACAACAATAACAACAACAATAGGGCTTCCTAGACTGTATAGTCTTTGCAGGGTAGGACTGTCACATCTTCCTACCATGGAGCAGCTTGCAGGTTCAAACTGCTAACCTTTCAGTTAGCAGCTGAGTGCTTAACCACTGAACTACGATCGGCACAAAAGTTGGACTTAAACATGCTGGTGATATAAGGATGATAAAGGACTGGGCATAAAGTCACCATGAGTCAGCATCAACCCAGAGGCAGCTGTCTAGCTACACTCCTTCATTCACATGAAGAATGAGGAAAACTGCTTATAGCCTAGTCTTTTTTCCTTCCCCACATCCTCAGCATGGGCTTCTTTCAGCCTGTTATCCCCAGGTGGAGCTGGCATGGAGCAGCAGTGTGCCACAAACATTGATGTTGATGACTAAACTCAAGGCAACAGTCATGAATTACCTTGCAGATGAGGTAACTGAGGTCTTTAGTCTTTGAGGAACTTTTCCAAGACTCCCAGATGAATGAACTCAGGTCTTTTAACTCCAGAGCCCAACTAAGCTGACTTTACACCCTTATGCAAACTGAAGCATCCTGTGTCTCACAAGTTTCTTAAACTGCACTTTCCTCCCCTGATTTCAGCAGTATCAGTCTCCCACTGTGGGGCTAGTGCCTGTTTTATGCTTGTCAATCTCAGCTGTAGGTTCAAAGTCATAATTGTTGGTCCCACCTCAAGGGCCGGTCACACCCATTGTTCCCTGGTTTCATTTATACAATGGGGTTCCAACTGTCACACCCCAGTCAGAACATTGGTTTCACTTCCCTGTGCCCTAATTTACTCATCTTTGAAATAGGGATCTATCTACCAGGGTGGGTGTGAGAAGTAAGAGAAGGGGAGTAAATATAAAGCCCGCCAGAGCTTCACCATGACGCTCTTCATGCATTAGTGAGCACCTCACAAACAGATCGCATTGTGATGAAGTATTTTTGTCCTTTCATAACAATCTTCTGTTTCAACTAACTGACATCAGAATCAGTTAGAGCATTTGAAAAAAAAAAATGTCTGAGGCCCTACTCCAGCCCTACCAAAAGAGAAACATTAAGGTTAAGACCCAGGGATCTAGATTTTATCTAATAGTAGAGTTTGCTCCCTGTTGTGCTAACTTGTTGTGTTAGGGGACTAAGTCAAGGCTACCTGTTCACTCTTCCTAGCCAGGCTGGGAGGGGAGTTTTTAAAGACCTAGAGAGTCTCTCTCAAATAATAATTTTCTTATATGATTGGTTCTTGGATGGTTGCTCCCTGCTGCAAGCTGAGTAGCAGCTGGTGTACAAAGCAATACTTCTTCCATCCCATTCCACAAGGGGCTTTCCCAAGCTTGTTTCCCTGGCAGCCTGAGTAGGCGTAGGTACTTGGCACCAAGCAAAAACTATGCTCCCTCCAGGGCTATCTTTCTTCTAACCAATATGAATATCACTTTTAACAACCACAAAGTTTCATGAACCACCAGATGAAAGCTGGTTATGTTTTAGTGTCTATTGACTTAAAAACTTCCTAAACACAAAAGACAAAACCAAATACACAAATGCCTATAAATTCAAGATACTTTCAAATAAATTTGGTGTCTTATTGATCACAACAACAGTGACATTCATTTGAAAACTTGTAACACATTATTTATTCAGACTGCTGCAATGGTTGGAACTTGAGAATATGTGGACCCTTTACAATAACTTCCCTGGGGGTCCACTGCCTACAGACTGGGAACCAGCAGGTACCACCCAACCAGAGTCGAAGTCCAGTAGCCCACCCACCTGTACTCACTTGCCCCTACACAATAAATATCATTCAAAAAATCCAACCATGGGAATAACAGTGTTTGAGGTGAGCCTCCAGTGAGTAACCAAAGGACCAGAAATGTGGTCTGAGGTCAAACAAGAGAAAAGGGATCTGAAAACAGTCTGTCTCTAGCAAATTATATCTAGGGTCAGTCTTGAGCCACACACTGAGCACTAAAGTTGGACATCCAAAGGTAGAACAAAACAGTCAACAAAGCAAATATTACAAATGGTCTTTGTTTCCCTTAAAAATGACTGTGGCACAATTTCCAAATAAATGTACAAGTGTAGAGAAAGCTGTCAATTTTCTATGAAACATTACGCTCACAGTTAAGGAATGACTGCATTCTTTTTTAAAATAAAAATCCTGCCCAGTCTTCATTATTTTAACTTCAGGTATCTGGAGTATGACATTCCAACATTCCATCCAGGAGGTGAGTAGTGTAGTACAGCGTGACCTCCTTATAAGGTCAGCTCAGATTTCATCTCTTGATATAAAGCTTTCTTTTGAACACAGTGGTTTGAAATGACTCTGACCCTGGTGAGGCTGATTCTGTACTTCGGAGAAGAATGGGCGTTTTCTGTACAATGGGTCTGTAATCATTCAAACTCACCCAGCCCCTCCTCAGAATCCATATACAGAGTCTCTATGAGGTGAAACCAACTTGACAGCACTTAAAAACAACAACATTAATGTTACAGACAATTTGCACTTGTGCTGTTATTACATTACAGATGTTGATTTCAACTGCTATTCAAGTTTCTTAGGGCATTCCTTTTCCCTTTGGCCTTTTCTCCCATACCTCTTACCTCTAATTGGTCATCAATAAACACATATTGTTTTCTTTTGATCCTATGAGTATACTACTACACAGAATCAAATCCAAATTATACCCAAGCAAAGATTTAGAAGTGTAAAGGATGATTCTTGAAACTTAAATGCTTCTAGTCTGCCAAGTCTTGCCACCTCTGATGGTTATCTATAAAAGATCTGCAAGTAGATGAAGTCGTCTCGATGACATCAATAACAGGGGATCATTGGACACTCTATGATGCACAAAATCCCACAAGTCATACACAAGAGTTGGTTAAGAAATCACCATTCAAACATTGAAAAATAAGAGGATAAACCAACAGACTTTCTTTAAACAGCACAACCTCCCCTCCCAAACAGCGTATCCATCTAACCTCCATTCATTACACCCTGGCTGAATTTTCAGCCTCAACCTCAACCTCACACCCAGTGTATCAACAGATGTTAGCCTAACTTCTAACCTCTGTTGATACACTGTGGCCCAAGATCCCTTCTACCCAGCAGCCTCTTTTCAATTTCCATTATTAGCCACCTATTTCAGACCTTTATAATCTCACACCTGGGCAATCCAAATCGATTTCTACCTGGTCCCTCCACCTCAGCGTCCTCCTTTCAATCCATTCGGAACTCAACTTCTCAATGAATTATTCTAGAGCATAGCTCTGACCATATTATTCTCAAGGTCAAAACATGTCAAGATATTCAGTTTTCTTACTACTTTATAGAATAAAATGCAGACCTCTTGCCTACAAAATCATCTGTGCTCCAGCTTCCATGTACCTCTCCATCAAGAATAGCCTCCAGGCAAATTTTCAAATCAAAACATTTTCCATTTTTTCAAGTCAAAATTACACCTATTCTTCATGTATTCCTTCTCTGTGGAAGGCCTCCTCCTTTCCTACTGGCCCTTGTTTGCGCTCTGTTCATGCTGCCCATCCCGTTCAGACTCACATTACAGTTCCTTGTGTTCCATAAGCTCCATGCTTTATGGACCATAAGTTGAAGTGCATTAAGACTAAGAGCTGTTTACTAGTCATCTAGCATCTAACCCAGGGCACAGCAGAGTTCTACAAGTTGCTGTTGTTAAGTGCCATTGAGTCAGTTACAACCTGAGGAGGGCCTGGTGAGCATGAATTGCTGACCTTGTGGTTCAAACCAACTTTGAAGTCCAGCGCATAAACCCGTAGGCATTCAAAATAGGAGTATCAGGGGACATGAAGTTCAATTGGCATAAATAGCTAACAAAGACAATATTCTACATCCTACTTTGATGATTACCACCTAGAGTCTTGAAAGCGTCTGAGCAGCCATCGAAGGTGCAATAATTGATTGCTCCCCATCCAGAGAAAGAGAATCAAAGATGCATGGAAACAATTAGTCCAAAAAGATTAATGGACCATATGAGCCCCAGTCCCCAACATCCTGAAACCAGAAGACTTCGATGGTGCCCAGCTACCACTGCTGGCCATTCTAAAAGGGATCACAGTAGAAGATCCTGGCTAGAGTGGGAGAACTAAGTGGAACAAAACTCAAAAGCATAAAAAAGACCAGGATTATTGGTCCAATCGAGACTGATGGAACCCCTGAGACTGTGGCCCTTAAACACCCTTTAAGCGTAGAACTGAACTCATCCCCCTGGCTCAACTTTCAGCCAAACAATGGGCAGGATTATGGAGTGAACAGTAACATCAAGGAGGTACACACTCCTTAGAACAAACAACTATAGGCAATCAACTGGGTGGCATTTACCCAGGAATAAAGCTCAGAAGGCACGATGGGAGGTAAAGAATGAATGGAAGTGGTAAAGAGAAGGAGGAAGTGAAGAAAGTTCTGCTACATGGTGAAGGTTGCAATCAACGTCACAAAACAAAATGTGTATGAATTGTTCAATGGAAAACTATTTGCTCTATAAAATTTCACCCAATCACATGCATAAGTTTAAAAGAAAAAAAAAACTGTGGGAAGAAGGATAGAAGAAAAAAAGGAAGGGAAAGAGGGAGGGAGGGAGGAAAGGAAGAAGGCTTTGTTTATAAAAGAGGAGGAGCTCCGAAGAGGCTAGATGGCAAGAAGAGAATCCACTGAGGAAAGAGAAGGCAGGTCATGAACAGAAATGAAAATAAATAATGATAAAGTGCTGTGGGACAATTCCTGGGCAGTAAGAGAGCGTGTATACCAGGGAAGAAGGAGGAAATTTCCTTACACTGTAAGAGGAATTCATACCAACCATGATTTAACATCAATGGCACACTGATCATCTCATGATCTCCCCCACTGTCACAGCAGAGCTAGGGTGCCCAGAACAAAATTTGGCTCCTTTGATTCATAAAGTTATGATAGATAGACCCTCACCTTTGTGTTACACTCAATGAGATTCAATTAAAAGTAATGACCTTTTCATTACTGTTATTCTAATTTACAAAGTAACCTTATGGATTATCCTGTATGGTGCTCATTATCAACCGTGCCATATAAATAGTTAAGAGAATTTTCTGCCAACTGCTTGCACTTGAGAATCTGCCAGGCTCCTTGTCTCACACAGTCATGTATGTCATTTGGTGCCACTCACATTTCCATTATTCCTTTAACAGCAAGTCACACTCAAGGAAAACCCAATCACCCTAGTCTTCACAACATAGCATGCTATTTTACAATTCCGTTCTCAGTACATATGGTCCTCTGGGTAGAATCCTTTGTAATCCTTCAAAATTGCCATCTCCAGAGCCTGAACTAGGTGGGAGTGGCTGTGCAGTAGGATCACCCCACCCACCCAGGAGACTCTCTAGGGACATCACCAGGCAGGGACATATGGCACCCTATGGCCACCTCAGCTTCTTTGGAAACTGAAGAATAGTACCCAAAACAGGAAGACCATGGGACCATGACACTAGCTCTGGCAGTGAAGAAGGACAGACAGGCATACACACATCTTCCCCCACCAGACCCCACAAGAGCAACAGTAAGAAAGAAGAGCTTGCATAGTAAAACCACTTCCTTGCTATCAAGAGAAAATAGACCAGTGTTTATACACTTTTCAGTTGCTTACAACAGAGTTGGAAAGACACTTAGATTCTGGGTTGGCTTATTGTATTTGCCAATTCCCGATTCTTGTGGCAGCTTTACCCACCTCCATTTTCATCTCTTTCTCCTGTAGAATTCATGCAAGACATGTTTATTCTGTCCTCAGAGACACAGAGATATGGAGACTGCAGATAACAGTCTGAAGAGGAAAGTGTTCTTCTAAGAGTTTTTTTCTGAGTTAAAGTTATGATAAAGCAGAGATTTATAGGCAAGAAAGCAAAGAAGTGTATACACAATTTGCAAATATATATCTACCAAATGAAATAGTTTTCATATTTGGAAAACAATACCTATAGAAAACAAATAAAGTTCAACAAAATTCTCTTGACTGGTATGGGATAGACAGAAGAAATACCTTCTGTATATACATGTTTTCAAAGAAGACAATGGAGACTTCCCAAGGTGACCTATCAGAAAAGATGCTCTGTTTTACTATGTTTAATACAAGGAGGTAGAGAAGACCTTTGCCTACTAGGGACCAGGAAGAAACTTCTCATTTTCTAGGCTAGTCTAGTGATCCTCAGCAGCCAACCTCAACAGCCTAGATAGAACAGGACCTGGGTGTTTCTAGAGTGAAGACTGGGGGGTAGGGGAGGGTAGGGGAGGCATATGATAGAACAGAAAAAGGGCTGCTGGGACATCTGAAAATTCAGAAGTGCTAAAGGACTTCTGCTTCTGGGCTAGTTGGTTATGCCCTTGTTTCTCTGTCTGGTGGTGGTGGGAGGAGCCGGATGTTTGGGGAGGAACTTTTGGTTGAAAGAGAGAGAGTGGTTGTTTTTAGCCTGGCAAATTACCAGTTTATGACAACTTAGCACACCCCATAAAGGGCGGTGTTAAGAGGCAGTAGAAAAAAAAAATCCTCCTCTTAAAAGTAAACCAGCTATCAGAATCCTAAACCCTGAGTGAAAATTTACTTGGCAGAGAACAAAATCCTACTCAGTCCTGAAGAACGTAATCTCGAGCAGTCTGGGGAGAAGCTTGAGGATGGAGCTAGAAATCCCCTCCCCACTTAATTTATCGTTAAAGATAAAGCTCTCCCGCCATCTGAATATGCAACTGCAAACTTGTTTATGGAAAGGATTAACTATGTTGCTCAAAGTGTCTATGGAGGTCAATCTGTCTGTCCCCAAACAAGCAATAAACTATCTACATAGAAGCAGATTCCTGACCCACAAAGAGACAATAGGGGCAGACACAGTGGCTTTAACACCTACTCCCTTTGAAGGGCTGCCCCACCTCAGTTCTCAGAGGCAAGAGGTTCACGGAGGAGGCACTGGAGGTAGCATCATGCAAATTCAATCTAAGTAAACACAGGCCTGGAGATTATGCCAGAACTGGCTAACCACAGGGATAAATGAGTGGAAAACAAAAAAACCTGAAACACACCACCCGGGTATTTTAAAATGACTCTGAAAATTGTTTCATTTCCCCCATTTACAACACAAAGCCATCCCCAAGAGATTCCAGAGAATGCCCCAAATTTTTGATGGGGGAAGGATTAGAGAGAGGTGGATTGAAGCGGAGCTAGAAAATTAAGTAATCTTTTCTTAAGGCAGTCATTGGTAGCTGTTTATGTTTAGTGTCGGTGCATCAGTTCTGACTTACAGAAACTTTCAAACCATAGGGTTTCCGAGGAGCAGCTGAAAGATTTGTACGCCTACTTCTCAATTCAAACCGACTTTGCAGTCCAGTGCTTATCTTACATGCCTCACCAAGTGGTTGGCATTAGACGGTGTCAAGTCAGACCCCATAATGTCATGGCAACTCATGGAATTGGATTGCTGTAATCCACTGGTTTTCACTGGCTGATTTTAAAAATTTTCACAAATAGATCACCAACCTTTTCTCCCAAGTCCCTCTTAGTCTGCAGACTCTGCTGAAACTGTTCAACATCACGTTATTGCTGTTGTTAGGTGCCATTGAGTTGTTTGGACTCAAAGCAATCTTGAGCACAACAGAACCAACCCTGCCCAGTCTAGCACCGGCCTCACAAACTTGAGCCGGTTGCTGCTGCCACTGTGCCAATCCATTTCCTAGGGGGTCTCCACATCACCTAGCACTATGTCCTTCTGCAGGGACTGGTCCCTCCAAATAATATGTCTGAAGTTTGAGAAACAAAGTCTCGCCATCCTGGCCTCTAAGGAGTATTCTGGCTGTATTTCCTCATGTATAGATTCTTTTGTTCTTCTAGCAGTCCATGGTGCTTTTAATATTCTCCTCCAACACCATAACCTAAATGTATCAAGTCTTTTATGGTCTTCCTTATTCACTGTCCAAGTGTTACATGCATATGAGTCTATAGAAAATACAATGGCTTGGATTAAGTGCATTCGTCCTCAAATTGACTTTGTTTTTGAATACTTTGAAGAGGTTTTGTGCCACAGATTTGCCCAATGCAGTACATCATTGATTTCTTGATTGCTACTTCCATGAGTGTTGATAGTGGATTCAAGCCAAATGAATGTCTGTTTTTTCTCTGTTTATCATGATGTTAGGTATTGATCCAGTTGTAAGGATTTTTGTTTTCTATGTGTTGAAATACAACCCATACTGAAGGCTTTGGTCTTCATTGGTAAGTAGGTATATGGATATTATCTGATCACAGACAACATTATACTTCAAGATAGATCTTGAAATGTTCTTTTTGATGAAGAATACGGTGCCATCCTCTTCAGTTTGTCATTCATTCCTGGTATGGTAAACCATATGATTGTCCGAATCAAAATGACCAATACCAGTCCATTTCATCTAGGAATAACAACTAGACATTCAAAAGTAGTCTACCTCTCCTTCTTCCTAGTCTGTCTTCGTCTGGAAGCGCCATTGAAACCTGCCCACTATGGGTGGCATAGTTACCAGCATCACAGCAACACACAAGCCACCACAGTACAACATACTGACAGACGATGCATTCACCACTAATAGACAGGAGACGGCTTGATGGCTAACAATTGGATTCCCCATTGTTGTTGTTGTTGTTATATGCCATCGAGTCGGTTCCGACCCATAGCGACCCTGTATAGGGTTTCCGAGGGTGTAAATCTTTACGGGAGTAGAAAGCCTCATCTTTCTCCAGCAGAGCAGCTGGTAGTTTCAAAACGCTGACCTTAAGGTTCACAGCCCGATTCGTAACCACTACGCTACCAGAGCTCCTTAGAAGGAAAGAATTCAACCACTGAACCACCAATGCCCCCACCCCCACCTCCAGGCAGCCATTTAAAGAAAGCAACAAGAAAATGAACACTTGCAAGGCTGATTCCCACTCATGGCAAGCCCAGAGTAAAACTGTGCTCCATCGGGTTCTCATGGCTATGGCCTCTCAGAAGCAGATTACCAGGCCTGTCTTTCAAGGCACCTCTGTTGTTGCTGTTGTTGTCAAGCGCCATCGAGTTGGTTCTACCTGCATAGAACCATGGACCTTGCGATTCAATTCAACCTAGGGTTCAAACTGACTATAAACCTTTCCATTTATAGTCAGGCATTTAACCTTTTGTGACACCCAGGGACTCCAGGCAGACCTTGTTGCTATTGTTGTGAAGTGCCATCCAGTCGATTCTGACTCATAGAGATCCTCTCTAGGGTTTCTGAAGAGCAGCTGGTGGATTTGAACTGCTGACCTGGTGGTTAGCAGTTTAGTGCTTATTCTACAGCACCACACTAGGAGTCCAAGCAGCCCTTAGCACCTTCTGAGAAGAAACCCATTTAGACATGTGTCTTAAGATAATTTTTTTTGTATTCGTTTTAACCTGTTTTCACCTAACACAATACCAAGCAAAGATGGGGTGAATCTTGCTCTTTAGGCTCCCTTGTCCAGAGCTGCTGCTTTCTCACATTTTCTCCCTCAGCAAGACAGCTGAAAGTCTCAGGATACTTTGAATAGTCTAACACTAAATCTTTTTGAGTCACTTAATCCCCAAATATTCCATGTTTAGAGGTAATTTCCTTTATGAGAAGAAATTCCCCTCTCAGACTTGCTAATGGAACAAAGGAGCCTCTCTTTAGACTCATCCCTTTGGCTACAGAAATGGCTGTCTCCAAAAGGGCAGGTTTTGCTTTAGCCTGAGGATGGTTTTGGCTGCTGCTCTCCTTGGCTTCTCATTCAGCCAAGTTTTAGCTGAGTGAGACCCTGGGGATAGGAAACAAGAGGGCAAGTCCCCAGAAGAAAGGACTGTCCAATCATCAGGTTTGTCCAGCAGTAGCATAGGCTTGCTTCCTTCCCAAGTCATGGGCTGTTCATCCCAGGGAGTGTTTACAAGGTGCTGTAGAGGGAATTCCTTCAATGTTGGAAGCCAAGACCAAATGGTTTCGAAGATCCCTTCCTTCCCTGAATCTGAAACTTTGCAACTATAAGAGGAAGCTTTCAAGTCACATATGAAAACCTCTTTATTACTTCTCTTTCTTTTACACATCACACATGCCTCTTTCCTTCCCCACAAGTTGAAGTAAGCACATTTCACACCTTAATCAAGGTTCCATTTCCTTTTTCCTAGATTCGGTGGGTAATGGGGGAGAAAGCCATTTGCCTGATTAATCAAAGCCTCCCACTGACAAGACCTTTCGGGTGCTGAGACAAAAGTCAATGAGTCAATTCCGACTCATTAGGGCAGAGTTGTGGTTGTTGTTGTTGTTAGGTTTCTTGGAGTCGGTTCCAACTCATAGTGACCCTGTACAGAGTTTCCTAGGGAGTGAACCGTCACCCTTGTGCTTACCCAGGACTCCATAAGACAAAGTAGTTTCCAAGACTGAGTTCTTTACAGAAGCAGAAGGCCACATCTTTCTCTTTGGGACTGGCTGGAGGGTTCAAAGTGCCAACCTACTGGTTCATAGTCAAGCACTTTAACCATTGTGCCACCAGGATGCCTCATAACCAATGATTATGGAATACTTACTACGTGTCCCACACTGAGTGAAGGCTTTTAAGGCACTGTCGTATTAAATCCTCCTAATAATCAGTGAAATGCCAGATAGTGTGGAAATTACAGCTAAGGAAACAGCCATAGAGAAATGCTTGCCCAGTTGTGTGCTAGCAAACTGACTTTCTGAAAAATAAATAAATACTTCCTGATGTATAGCATTTGCTGATTTTCATGGTTGTAAATATTCCCACTGTGACTGATTTCAAACAGCAAGTGGGATGTCACCGAACAAAGAGTTGGAAGACATGTATAGAGTTGGCCCTGGAGAGCCTACATGAACCCTGCTCCAACACCCTCTGCTCCGAACCACTAAACTATATTGTCTGCTCAGTTTGGAATTCCCTTTCAACTATCACTCCTCCTGTTTAAGAAGAGGGAATGATGCTCTTAGCAGAAGTGATCATCACATCTCCACTCTTTAAGAGAGGGGTCTTGCCTTCTACTGATTAAGAATAGGCAGGTAGTTACTGGTCAGAAAAAGGCTGGAGGAACCCGAGACTATGGCCTGTAGTTACCCTTCAGGTCAGGAAGGGAACTCACCCTTGTGGCCCAATTTTCAACCACGGTGGATAGGTGTATAGGAGGGACAACCCTAGTGAAGTATGCTCACCTGGAATGATCAACCATTGGAGATCAAGGGGCCAGCGTTCAGAGGAATTGTGAAGGACGGTGGAATGGAAATAAGAACCATAGGGAGGAAGTGTGGTTAACTGTTGTTACATGGAGGGGATTGCAATCATTGAGAGGAACAAATCAATATGTGTGATTTGTTTAATATAAAACTGATGATCAAGAACACAATAGAAAGAGGGAAATGTACAACATTGCTTTAAAATCTTAAAGAATCTAGACTTTCTGGACCTCTTTCTGTAAACCTTCAATCAATTCACAAAAAAAGGTTGTTTTTTAAAAAAAATACTCTGGTGAGACAGGGTTTTCATAGGAAAGAGGCTTGCATGCAGAGACAGGGAGGGCTAAACACAACTGCTTGATGCTCATCCCCCTGAACAAAGGCTTTGATCAGGTTTAAAAAGTCTTTGGGTGGGGAACAGGCATCATGCTTATTCAAAGGAATGTTGTTGCTGTTGGTAAGTGCCATCGAGTCAGTTCGGACCCATAGGAAGCAAATATAGGGTTTTCAAGGAATGACTGGTGAGCTTGAACCATCAACCTTGCAATTCAAATGAATTTGCAGTCCAGCATATTTACCCACAACGTCACACTAGGACTCCATTAATAGGGATGTTGTTGTTGTTGATGTTGTTAAGTGCCATCGAGTCTGTTCCAACCCACAGCGACCCTGTTTAGGGTTTCCAAGAAGTGGCTGGCGAGCTTTAACCACCGACCTTGCAATTCAAACGACTTTGCGGTCTGATGCATTAGCCCACAGCGCCATACCAGGACTTCATTACTTAGGGATGTTGTTGTTGTTAAGTGCCATCGAGTCGGTTCCGATCCATAGCGACCCTATATAGGGTTTCCAAGGCTGTAAATCTTTACAGGAACAGAAAGCCTCATCTTTCTCCCGCGGAACAGCTGGTAGTTTCGAACTGCTGATTAATAGGTATGTTGTTGTTGTTGTTAAGTGCCGTCAAGTCGGTTCCGACCCAAAGCGACTCTGTACAGGGTTTCCGAGGGTGTAAATCCTTACTGGAGTAGAAAGCCTCATCTTTCTCCAGCAGAGCGGCTGGTAGTTTCAAACCGCTGACCTTAAGGTTCACAGCCCGATTCGTAACCACTACGCTACCAGAGCTCCTTATTAATAGGTATAGGTGGAGTTTATTGGGTAAAGACCCACTTAGGAGGGGACATGTTTATTGGGTGTATGAGCAGCATTTCTTCAAGATGGATTCCACCATCTAGTATGAGCAGACAAAACTTACTCTGCGATGCTGCCTAAGTGTGGTTCTTCAGTACTCCAGTTCCAGCCCTTCCCAATAGCTGGTGTTCTCCCCTGACACCAAGGACAGGAATCCATCAATGTGGGTATAAAGCCAGTTCGACTGTACAAGGAAGTAAAATACAGAAATCTTATGGTGGTCTGCTTACAGTAAACAGATGTTTAAAATGGGCAAGGTTTTAGGATTAATACTTTCATCCTCCAAGAGGCCCCCCAAGTTCCTTGTCTCAGGAGACTTGGAAAGGGTAAGTAGCAGATGAGTCACATGAGGGCCTTAGCTGGGTCAGGGGGCTTCTTTGAGTCACATGAGGGCCTTATGGCTGCTCAGGGGGCTTCTTTGGGGGGCTATGGGGCTATAGGTCTTAGAAATCATCCATTACTGAGAATGTACTTGTTAACCATTAACTGAGCACTTACCAGATATGGCCCAGGCGCTGGGCTAGGTACCAGGGATACCGCAGAGAACCAATGAGACCCTCTAGCCTTTAAACAAAGTTTTTGTTTTCCTAGTAACTCTTTCCAAGTGGCCCCATAGGCTCTCTGACTTAATGTCTCTCCCCCCGAAGGATAATTCTTACAACAACTCAAAGAAAAAAATAGTCCCAAACTAATGCATCAGGTGGCAGAAGAGGGCAGAACCTGAAGATGTGAAGGTAGTGGTTATGTGCCATGGAATTGGTTCCAACTCATAGCAACCCTGCATAGAGTTTCCCAGGCTGTAAATTTTTACAGGGGCAGAAAGCCTCATTTTTCTCCTGCTGAAGAACTGGTAGTTTCAAACTGCTGGCCTTGAGGTTAGCAGCCTGACTCATAGCCACTACACTACCAGAGTTCCTTGAAGATGTGAAGGAGTCATAGGAATATAACAGATTCATAGGGAGGGTGAGTAAATCTCTCCAGAGTCCCAAATATTAACCTGAATTTCATTAGGCACCACAAGGCAGAATTAGCTCAGGCAATCTAAAGTGATTCATTTTAGTCTTGCAGAGATGAGCAAACTCTAGCACAGAGACCTCTCCAAAAGAATTCTAATTATTTCCATTGTTGTCCCTAGGTGTGTTTGTTCCACCATCCCAAGTATCCCACCAAGTTAACGTCATCCTTTCTAATATCAACACTTTATGCTAGACTTGTAAGTTAAAAGTTTATAGAGTTTTTGTTTGTCTGTTTTGTTTGAACCAACATCTTAAAGTTGTGAGATTTTACACTTCTTAAATGAGGATTTTTCAGCTTCTCTTAATAAAATGGAAGATCTAAACAACAACAACAACAACAAAATGAGGGTGGGTGGGAACAGGTGCTTATACTGATTAAACATAACCAGTCACCTCATAGGATTAGTTCTTTTGATTTGGGGTTTAAAACCATGGTCACATGGAACAATCCAGTCAACTGACAAAACAAACAGTTCTTTAAGCTGATGTTTTACCTCCCAATATGCTGAGTAGTGTCTGGGATCTGAAAAGTTTATGAATGGCCATCAAAGATACGATGATGATTGGTCTTTATTCATCTGGAACAAAAGAGAAAGAAGGCTACTCAGAATCAAAGAAGGAAGGAATTGGACTATAGGATGAATTTTCTACATTCACCACTGCCTTCTCCACCTCGAGAACAGAAAAGGTAGATGGTGCCCAGAACGCATCTGAACATTTTGATCAAGAACACAATGAAATAATGCTGGGGAAAAGAGAGAAAAATGTGCAGCATAACTTCAAATTCTTAAAGAATCTCGATTTTCTGGGCCTATTGAGTCTGTAGGAGTCCCTGAGATGATAGCCCTGAGTTTCTATTCAAAACTTGAATTGAAACTAATCCCTGAAGTCACCTTTAAACTAAGTAACATTATAGCTCAAAAAGTAAAGATTGCATTACCTTAAATACATATTTCTACGAAGACCAAAGGGTCAACAGCTATTTTAAAGCATAGATGATAACAGGGGAGGGGGGCGGCAGGGAGTTCAGTAAATGGAAGTAAAACAACTAGAACAGAAATAATGAGAATGTTGACACAAGCAAAGAAAGCGGCAATTGTCATCGTCTAGAAGTTACAGATTGGAGTCCTGGTGTGGTGCTGTGGGTTAATGCGCCAGACTGCAAAGCCGTTTGAACTGCAAGGTTGGTGGTTCAAGCTCACCAGCTGCTCCTCGGAAACCCTGTACAGGGTCGCTATGGGTCGGAATCGACTAGACGACACTTAACAACAACAGAAGTTACAGATTAGGAGCTAATTTTTTTATTAATAATTAAATTAAAAACATTCTTTAAAATGGAAAGCTCTCTTAATTGAAATTCTCACAGAGTAATCTGGTGCTATAGGATCAGCACTTGACTGTGAACCATAAAGTCAGCAGTTCAAACCCACCAGCTACTCCTCAAAAACCCTGAACAGGGTTATGGGTCAGATACTACTGGACGGCACTTAACAACAACAAAAATAGCAATCAAATGTAGTGGCTGCCCTCTTTAGTTATAGGGCATGAACCTTCTGTTTTCCACAGTCTCCATCACTCCCTATTGTCTCACTCATTTACAGCATCTGCAGAATTTTTGTTGTTGTTATGTGCCGTGGAGTCGGTTGCAACTCATAGCAATAGAGTTTGTTATTTGTATCCTAGTCCTACAAGTAGCTCCCAACACATAATTGTGGCCTTGGAATTATAAAACTACCCAAGCAGACACATGGCATGGAACCCCTACCCCCTTGCTGCTACAGCCTTCTACTCCCCTTATATACACACACAAGATACTTCCCACCGTGTTCTCTGCTAATATAAAACTCTTTGTAGAAGGATCTCAGCAAGATCTCAAAGCCCATCTGTTTGGACGATCAGACCACCACATTTCTGAGAGCAGCCGGGCTCTGCCATGTGATGCACAGTTTCTTTAGAAAGTCGACTGTCCTCAAGGCTCCAAGTACTTCCTCTTGTTATATAGCTGTCTGAGATCACTGTCAATACGAGTTGAAGGAAAACAATGACTAGCCTTTTCCATGGAGAACAGGGTTTGTTCAGTCAATTATTTGCTAAATTCGTGCCCTCCTTCTCAACTTGACACCATAATTTTTGAAGCAATAGCACTGAGTCTGGTTATTGCTGCTGTTCACACCCACAAGTCACAGCACACCTGCCACCTGAGCACAGTGAATTTTTAGAGCAATCCATCCTCCTGGCAGTGGAATTAGTCAAGTAATGATGATTGCACTGTTAATTAAGTGACTGCTTTGTTAAAATGACTTACCAGGGTGACTCTAAATTGGCTATATTTGTTTACCAGTCTAACTTTTCTCTTTGTGTAGGAAATTTTGTTGACTGTTCTTAACTGCTACAAGGCTTTGATAGGAATCACCAGTAACCTAATTGTAATTGACAGACCTTTTAGAAATTCAAGATGTGACATAAATTTAGGGTGAAATTGGTACCCCCCCCCAAAAAAAAAACAATAATATTTTTCCTAAAATGATACAGAGCTGTAAGAGACATGGTTTAATTTATTTCCAAAGTCATTTTTCACCAGTAGGCAGAAAGAGTTAAGGAAGGAGGAGCAACAGACTGGGGAAACCATTTCTCTATCCTAACATCCACTTGGAAATAGTTGACATTTGATAGCGCTGTCTCTTTGAGATTTGTAACCCTCTGCTAGAATTACATGTCCCTTCAGAAATAGCCTTTTTAAATTATTTATCACTTGAAAAAACATTCACTTTGTCCCTTTGAATATCCCTACTACCATCAGGGAAGTCTGTCCTTTTTTCTCTCTCTTTCAGAAACAAAAGTGGCCATTTTTCTGTTCAGAACCAGGGGAGAGGCCAGTGAGGGAACAGCAGGACCTAGTACATGGTGAAGGCCTTTAATGACACTGCTTCCTGCCAGCCACCATAGGGAGAAGGACTGCCTGAAGCTTTCGCCTCATCTGACTTCCAGCCTATTTCAGAACAGAGGACAGCTTCTGGCACACACACACACACACACACACACACACACACAAATCAACCAGCTGCAGAGTGAGCAACAGGAGGTGATGGGATGCTTGCCACTGTGTCCCTAGATTTGCAAGCATCCTCTCCAGTCCTGGCCAAAGCTAGTTATTCCCTGGGCTAAAGCCAACCTGAGAACTTGGAGACTCTGCCAAAAGCTTGACAGCCCCTACGCCTGGCTCTGTTGCCAGAGCCACACAGGAAAATCATCAATTCTTTAAATAAAGGTTCACTGAACAACTGCAGAGCCTGCTATTTGTTCAGCAGTGGACTGGGTAGATAGAAGATATCTCAGCAGTCACTTTAAGGGACCTAGACTATTTGGGGGAATGGAATAAAGACATACTCTCTTTTGAGAGTTAAATAACAACACAAGAGGTCCTACTCAAGCAGTATGTAAGTAAATGCCAACTGACCTTTCAGAAAGAGGGATCTTTCAGAGGGTGGGTTGCCATGGTCAGAGAAAGGAACACTGTGATGGAGTGGAGTCAGACTGGGCTTTGGAGCCTGATGGGCTGAGTATGGATCCTGATTGTGTGAGTATGGGCAAGTTCCTCACCCTCTCTGGACCTCAGATTCCTTCTCTGCAGAATACACATGATGGTACCTGCCTTGCAAACTTCTTGAGATTATATGAGGTGAGCTAACCACAGTAAATTGTATTAAGTTTTTGTTTGTTTGTTTTTAAGAAAACCATGGAGCAGTTGAGAATAGAGATTTAGGTAGGCTTGACCCAGGGGAAAATAAAAAATCAGTCCTTGGAAAAGGAGAAAGGGGTTATTATGAAAAAAGTCATCATATCTAGTGGATACTTTAGGAAATGTGTTTTTGATAACATAATATCAATAAATGTTTCTAAGTATGAAAACATATCATGTCTATTATAGAAATTTTGAAGATCATAGAACAACTCAAGAAAAGAAGTACAGTAAACAAGCAAAAACCAGCCATAATTCTGCACCCAGTGAAAATCCCTATAAATATTTTGGTTTCCCTTCCAATTTTTTCCAAATGTACATTTTACTATAACTGAGATCATACGATACGCACTCTCTGAATCCTGCTTTTTGCACTTAACATTCATAAGTATCTTCCCGTGCCATTTAAAAATGTTCACAAACACCATCTGTAATGACCACATGGAATTCTATATGTAAATATACCAAAATCTTCTCAACTATTCCTCTAGCAGTGGACATGGAGAGCTGCTTAAGCAGATCACTATTATAGATAATGCTTCTCTGAATACTTTTGTGGCATAAATCCTATTTCCTTAGACTAAGTTTTGGTAGGTGGAGTCACTGTTCTAAGGTTCCTGCTAATTACAAACTGCTTTCTAGACAGGCTGTTCCAAGCCATATCCTCACTAGTAGTAACACAAGAAAACAGTCTTTACCAAATCCTGAAGCTCTTATCTTTGGATGTCTTTTTTTGTGTGTGAGAGCTGATTTGATAGTTACAAAATTGCATTTGATTGTTCTCTTAATTATCTTGCTTACTTTTGGCAGATATACCTTAAAGGTTCTAACAGGGGCTCTCAGATAAGGGAAGGAGCTTCCTTTTGTCTACAATCAACAAATACTGATTGTGAAAACCTCTAATTTTCTTCTCTTCCTTTTTAGGCAGACTGGAAGTTGGAAGAGTCCAGCTTTCAGATTTTAGCCAGTGTGAAGCAAGAAGTTTTGAGGTTAAAATGCAGCTAATATTCTGGGTGGAAACATATTGATTTAGCCACTGTGGTGCTGTAGGATAAGCACTGGACTGCTAACCACAAGGTCAACAGCTCAGAAGAGAAAGATGAGGCTTTCTACTTCTGTAAAGATTTGTTGTTGTTAAGTGCTGTAGAGTCAGTTCCAACTCATCAAGACCTAGTATAGGGTTTTTGAGGAGCAGCCAGTGGGTTTGAACAGCCAACCTTGTCATTAGCAGTCCCGTGCTTATCCTACAGTGTCACACGTTAAGATTTACAGCCTCACAAACCCAATACAGGATCGCTATGAGTCAGAACTACAAGTTTCCTTAAAGGTACCGTGGTGGCAAAATAGGGTAAGCAATTGGACTGTTAACTGTAAGGTCAGCGGTTTAAACCCAGCTCTGGTTTAAAAAAAAAAAGTGAGACTGTCTACGCCTGTGTAGCCTCAGTTCTATTCTGTTCCACAGGGATGCTAAGAGTCAGAATAGATCGGATAGCAGCAGAGTTTAAAAGCAAGCCCTGTCCCCCATCTGAAATCTAGTTCTTCAAAGATAGGTTGCTTGCCTTACCTGCTGGTGGTGGTGTGCTGTTTGTATGAGTCAGTTTGGACTCATAGTGACCCTTTGTAGGTTATCCGAGGTGGTAAATCTTTACTGGAGTACAACGCCTCACCCTTCTTCTGCGGAGCGGCTGGCAGATTCGAACTGCTAGCCTCGCGGTTAGCAGCTCAATGTGTAACCACTATACTACCAGGGATCCAAATGTGAAAGTCCTGAAGTTCTAATGATTTAATCAAGTAAAAGAGCTTTGAGAAGGTTTGTTTTTTAAATTCTGCATAATGAATATTATGATTAATGTTACCTGTTCATTATTATGTGTCCTAAATTGGCAGTCTCTGAGAATCCCACCTCCTGACCACAGTATGGACTTGACTTTCCTGTATCAGTGGAAAGTGCCCAGTAAACGAAGACCTTCACTAAAAAACATTAGGGAAGGAAAAGAAAAAGGATGCGCGGTCTTATGGGGAAGGGACATTGGAGTCCACTCTAGACAAATCCTCTCCTTGGGCCGCAGCCATCGCTCCTCCCAGACAGACGCTCATACCTCGGTCCCAGCTATCAGGCCTGCGGTCACTCGGCTTGTGGTCGCACCGTTTCCCGGCCCCGCCTCTCACTCGCCCGGGGCCCCACCCAGGCCGCGCGCCGGCGGGAAGTGGCGGGAGGCTGGAAAGCACTGTCTGGGTGCCTGACGCACACGTTTAGACACCCAAGCCTCCCACCGCCCCACTGCCCTATTCACCCGTGCTAACGCTTGTCCTTCACCGAGAGTTGGGGAAATCGCCACACGTGCGATCTGAAGAGTTGAAGGTCAGCTTGGATTTCTACACCATTCCTGACATTTCGTCTCTGGGACCTGTTTCCTCTGGGTGCACGCTGTGCCTTCTGGTTCGCGGCTGTAAGGAGCTCTGGTAGCGTAGTGGTTACGAATCGGGCTGCGAACCTTAAGGTCAGCGGTTCGAAACTACCAGTCGCTCCGCGGGAGAAAGATGAGGCTTTCTACTCCCGTAAAGATTTACACCCTCGGAAACCCTGTACAGGGTCGCTATGGGTCGGACCCGACTCGATGGCACTTAACAACAACAACAATAAAACCTGGCACGCAGTCGGGCCGCAGTAAATGTGTGAAATACATGCAGCTGTGAAATGGTAACACCGGGTTGTGAAAATGAATAAGTGATGATTTGAAAGTACTTCAATAGATGGAATGGGGGACAACAACCTACGCTAGTGAGTCACCCACACCACACAATGGTCAACCCTTGAAAATCAAAAGGGCAGCATTGACCTAAGGACAAAATTCAGCAGGGTGGCGAAAGGAGGAGGAATGGGAACAAGCAACATGGGGAGAAAGTGGGCTAAGTAATATTGCATTGAGGGGCATTGCAATTGAGAGTTTGAAAGGAAGTTTATGATTTGTTGAATGTAAAATGATGATGTGCTCAGTAAATCTCAAGGAAATAAAAAGTAAAAGTCTCAACGATTCCTATTGCTGCATAGAATAAACTGTGTATCATTTTTCTCATTCACACCTATATATTGAAAACTTTTCCATCCGTGTAACAAAGAGCACCTTGAAGAAAAATACTACTCGCTAAAATTCTCTTATAGTAAAGTTGTTGTCATGTGCTGTCAAGTCGGTTCTGACCAAAGCGACCCTGTACAGGGTTTCCGAGGCTGTAAATCTTTACAGGAGCAAAAAGCCTCATCTTTATCCCACGAAGCATCTGGTAGTTTCGAACTACTGCCCTTAAGGTTTGCAGCCCGATTCGTAACCACTATGCTACCAGAGCTCCTATAGTAAAGTACACTTCTAAAAAAGTATTTTAAATTACTATTCAGGATTTGGTTACTACTATTACAAATCGTGCTGCAAACCACAAGGTCAGCAGTTCCAAACTACCTGCTGTTCCGCGAGAGAAAGATGAGGCTTTCTGCTCCCGTAAAGATTTACAGCCTCGGAAATCCCGTACAGGATCGCTATGAGTCGGAACTGACTCCACCGCACATAACCAGCACCATTAACAATTGACATGCCTAAGGAGTCCTAGTGGCTCAATGGTTAAGCACTCCAGCTAATCAACAGGTTGGAAGTTCCAAACCACCAGCTATAGGAAAGAAACCTGGTAATCTGCTTCCTTAACGGTAACCACCTAGGAAACCCTATGAGACAGTTCTATAAAGTCACTGTGCATCAGAATAAATTGGAATAATGATATTCCAGTCGGGGATGCAAATCTATTTGTCTATTATCATCTCTTTTTTTCTCCTCCTCCAGGATTATGCTAAATCCTATCTTCTGAAAGTGTTTCCCCATCAATTACACCTGACTTTAGTGCTATTATTGTGAACGTGTACATATTGTTGTAAACAGTTGTGACCGGAAGAAAGGATCTTTACTAATATATCTTTCAGTGGGTGCAATGTAATGAAAGAGTATCTTGGTGTCTTACGCTCTGGACCCCGTTTCCAACGCTGCCGTCTACTGGTGGGGTTACTCAGGCAAGTCGCTTCTCCTCATGAGCCTGTGTCTCCATGTGTACAATTCCCAGGTCTGGAATTCCACCCACAGGTACAAGGATGGTGCTTACCGATTCCCACCTCCCCCCAGGCTCGTTACGCTTTTCCAAGTTCGGGGACTGCTCCAGGATAGCCTCTCATTCCTGGAAGCTCGGACGTGCCGCAGCCCAGCAGCAGGCACTCCAGAACTTCCCAGGTCGACTCCATCAAAGAAACCTCGATACTCACCGCTCCGCCCTTCCTTCGTGTGAGCCCCTCTTCCCCACCCCGTCCTCCCTCCTTCTCCCCGCCCCGCCCATCTACCCGCCCATCTACCGGCCCGTGTGACGCATGCGCCGCCCGCGGAGCGTGTGTTTATAAAAGTCCAGCTTCAGCCAAAAACTTCAGTCAGTTGGCTGAGACAAGCAGGTAGAAAAGTGAGTTCTAGGATTTGGGTTTTTCTGCTAGCGACCGCAGCTTGAAGAGCAACTGGTTACCATGGAGGGAATTCATGTAAGTCCACGCTCAACTTTCTTTTAAAAAAGTATTCAAATATATAAACTTGGAACCCAACCTTTCTCCATGTGAACAGAAGCGATCCGATTATTGGTGGTGCGGGTTCCTAGAAGAGGGGGCAGCGAAAGGAGTTTTCATGCTTATGGCTGCACCGGGAGTGGGTATGGTTGGAATCTTTATCTCTGAAAGTAGAGAAGGAAAGATCTATCGGAAAGACAGTTCCAGTGATTGCTTGTGTCTCCCCCTTGAGTCCTGCGCATGCACTGGACTTGCACGTTGTTTGCAAACGTAGGAACATTCTGTGCACAAGTGCAGCGGAGACGCTCACGCTGCTATGAGACTCACATAGATGTCTTCCCGGAGAAGGGGATTTTCTTGAAGCGAGTTACGTTATCTGAGTTTAGAGGTGGAGCTGAGTTCCCCGTGGGAGACTGTCCCGCCAGATTAACTTTAGGCAAAGGCGCTTGGGGACCGCTTGGACGTTGGGCGTGTTTGCTAAACTCTGCTTGGCCTGGGGTGGTGAGCCATTCTTCGGGCATGGTGGCAAAGGGTCAGAAAGACCAGCAGACCCACCTCGTCGCTCTCCTGAGTGGGTGTAGCAGCTGTTAAATGGCTGAGAGCAGCCCGCGCGCCTTGGGATTGAAGTGGGGGAGACCTGGACACCCGTAGCACACCTCTAACCTCCAGGTCTCAGGATAGATCCCAGGGCTCGGAAGGTAGGGATCTTGGCGAGATCGAAGGGGGTAGTAGCAGGCACCGCACAGCAGCGCCTGGAGGTGCGCACGGAGTCGTAGACGGGAGGCATTGGGAGGTCACCTGGATTTGTCTGGTCCCCGTCGCGCAGATGGGCAGGTGCTTTCGGAGAGACCGTTTGGATCCCTCGGAGCACAACTGCGCGGTTTAACTGTTGGCAGTTTCCTGGAGCCTTTGAAAACCCAACCCCTTCGCTAGTGAGGCTTTTCGTTTCCTCCCGCGGCGCGCAATTCAAAGTTGCTCCGGGTGGAGCCGCCCAATCGCTCCCCAGCATCCTGCGGGACTGAGCTTTCGGTGAGCAGCCCGAACCCCTGGAGTGTCTACGAGTGGGCTGTAGGCCTGCGCGTGGTGGGCGCGGAGGCGCTCGGGACGTAGACAAACTCGACCTCCAGCGCGCCCACCGCCTGCAGCGTTTTAGCTGCCGACCTCCAACCCAATTAGCTGCGTCAGTGGCGCCGAGAAGGTACCCGGGAGAGTGAGGAAATGAAACCCGGGGCGAGGACCACGGGTCCAAACCCCGTGACCTTACCCACCCAAGAAAATGCGGCGCTTCTTAACGTCTCAAACGCGCCAACTAATAAACATATAGGCACGTCCGCTCTCAACCTGCTTTTTTTAAAAAAAAAAAAAATCAAATGTATAACAGTGCAAAGAAGACCCAAGCCTCCAGGAGCAGGCGGGAGGGCTGTTGATACTTATTTACTCCCTGGTGTGGCGACTGCTGTGAGTTAATGCGCCAGACTGCAAAGCCATTTGACCTGCAAAGTTGGCGGTTCAAGCTCACCAGCTGCTCCTTGGAAACCCTATACAGGGTCGCTATGGGTCGGAATCCACTCGACGGCACTTAGTAACAAACACCCACTCCCAGTATCCCAAGTGCCCCAAGATCCTTTACTTTAAGAGAGGGGGCATTCTCCTTAATGTTACTTGAAGTACAGAGTGGTTTGTATTTAGTGTGGGAGGGATCGTTTTATGCTTTAGGAAAATTAAGTTTGGGGGGCCTCCCAGTAATCCCCCCATCTGTCTCCTGGAGAATCTTCATATAGAATGTTAATCCCAGCTCTGGAGAACACTAGATTCTACCCTTACCCTCACCCCTCACGCCGCTGGGAGTGGCCTCTTTGTTTTGTTTTGTTTTGCCCTCCCACGGTTTTTTTTTTCTTCTTCTTCTTCTTCTTCCCCATAGTGGGCGGGGCAGAAGAGTTAGCAAAGAGGTGGCTTTGAAACCTCAGAATCTGAGCGTCTTTTTGTCCTAAACAAAGAAAGTTGTAATTGGTTCACTGAGAAGAAAGTGACTAGGGAGGTAGATGGGAAAGGGGGTAGATTTTAAGATTCTAGTAATTTCTTACCCTGTGTGTCAGTGTGCTGGGCTGAGATGGGTTTTAGAAATTGTTTTCTAAAATCCCAGGAACATTTTATAAGTTGCCTACTGCACTTGAAAGTCAATGGCCTTTCCTTTGCCTCTTTTGCAGTTCTTCACCTTAGACAACGAGACAGAAGACATGGGCTCAGGTGACTATGACTCCATCAAGGAACCGTGTTTCCGGGAAGAAAGTGCCCATTTCAACCGATTCTTTCTGCCCACCATCTACTCCATCATTTTCTTGACTGGCATAGTGGGCAATGGATTGGTCATCCTTGTCATGGGTTACCAGAAGAAACTAAGAAGCATGACAGACAAGTACAGGCTGCACCTATCCGTGGCGGACCTTCTGTTTGTCCTCACACTTCCCTTCTGGGCTGTTGATGCCGTGGTAGGCTGGTACTTTGGGAATTTCCTGTGCCAGGCAGTCCACGTCATCTACACTGTCAACCTTTACAGCAGTGTGCTCATCCTGGCCTTCATCAGTCTAGACCGGTACCTAGCCATCGTTCATGCCACCAGCAGCCAGAAGCCAAGGAAGCTGCTGGCTGAAAAGGTAGTTTATGTTGGCGTCTGGATACCCGCCCTGCTGTTGACTATTCCTGATTTCATCTTCGCTAGTGCCAGTGAATCAGAAGGGAAATATATTTGTGACCGTTTCTACCCCAGTGACTTGTGGACGGTTGTGTTCCAGTTTCAGCATATCTTGGTTGGCCTGGTCCTGCCAGGGATTGTCATCCTGTCCTGCTATTGCATTATCATCTCCAAGCTGTCACACTCCAAGGGCCACCAAAAGCGCAAAGCTCTCAAGACCACAGTCATTCTCATCCTGGCTTTCTTTGCCTGCTGGCTACCCTACTATGTAGGCATCAGCATTGACTCCTTCATCCTCCTGGAAGTCATCAAGCAAGGCTGTGATTTTGAGAACACTGTGCATAAGTGGATTTCCATCACTGAGGCCCTTGCCTTTTTCCATTGTTGTCTGAATCCCATCCTCTATGCCTTCCTTGGGGCCAAATTTAAAACCTCTGCCCAGCATGCATTGACTTCTGTAAGCAGAGGATCCAGCCTCAAGATCCTCTCCAAAGGAAAGCGAGGTGGACATTCTTCTGTTTCAACTGAGTCTGAATCTTCAAGTTTTCATTCCAGCTAACACTGATTTCAAAGACTATAGAAAAACAAAAAACTTTAGAGAACTTTTTTCAAGTTACACATTTTTTTCAGCTATAAAAGACTGACCAATACTGTACAGTTTTTATTGACTGTTCGATTTTGTGTTGTGTTTTTTAGTTGTTGTGAAGTTTGACTTATTTATATGGATTTTTTTTTTGGTCTCATGTTGATGAGTGTCTAGGCAGGACCTGTGGCCACATTCTTAGCTGCTGTGTGTCTGGTTGTAGAGGACTGTAGAAAAGGGAACTGAACATTCCAGAGTGTGTAGTGAACCATGTTAAACTAGAAATGTCCTCTTTTGCATAAAAAAACTCTCCATTCCTGTGGAGCTTTTTTATTTTTCTTGTTGTTTGGCTACACTATGTTATATTGCTGTAAAAGAAGGCACTTATAACCAAAAGCCTCCAGTGGTATACAAATGATCGTATTTCAGTTTCCAAGCGTGGGTTGATTTTAGAATCTACGATGTACATTCTTTGTATTAAGTTGTTAATAAAAAAGTACATGATAAACTTACTTGGTGTTTATGTTCTGATTTCTACTGAATTTTCTATGTCTGGCAGAAAATAAAAATAATAGTAGAGACATTTATGGCATGCCAGGTACTGTCATAGATATTTTAATTCTATTTTATTTAATCATTATCACAAATCTATGATTCTATTATTTTGTAAGTGGGGAAGTAGGTACAGAAAGCCTAAGTGACTTGATCAAAGTCATGGGCTAGTGACGAAGACATATTTAAAACCAGGTAATGTGACTTCGGGGGTCCTAGTGTGGCCCTGTGGGTTCCACCGGACTGCAAAGTCAGGTTGAGCTGTGCAGTTATGAAACCTGTACAGGTTCACTAGTTGGAACTGACTCAACAGCACTTTACAACAATTGCTTCAGAATCTGAAGCCTTAACCTTCAAATGGAAGTTTAGAAGTGTCCTACCAGTATCCATTTCTGTAAAAGGTTTTCGAAAGGAAAATGTATATAGAACAGGTCAGATACACGACACAGTATTCTAAACTTAACTATTCCTAGGGAGTAGGTGGCTCTGTAGGATAAGTACTGGACTTATGAATCACAAGGTCAACGGTTTGAACCCACCAACTGCGCATCAGGAAAAGAAGTTTTTGGCTCCAGCTTTAGAAATCCTGTACAGGGTCACTATGAATCCGAATATATTTGACGGCATTTAACAAGTAAGTATTCCCATGTGTGTGGTGCTGTGGGTTAATGCTCTGGACCAAGGTCGATTTAAACTGCAAGGTCGGTGGTTCAAACTCACTAGCTACTCCTTGGAAACCATATACAGGATCACTGAGTCAGAACTGACTCCACAGCACCTAACACCCAACAACAATTCCCATGTGTAAATCATATATTCTAAATCTGGGCCCAGTGATCATTGTACATTTATTTTGTCACTTACTCTGGTCAGTGTGCAGACACACCATTACTCCCTTTACAGACTAGGAAACACAAAGGTTTGAGTAACATGTCAAGGTCTCAAACACTCCAGGAGCTGATTCCATTTCTCATTCCCAGTCCTTGCTCATAACCCAAGTCCTCAGAACACCTTGCCATAAGTCAATTGAACTGTTGTTGAAAATAAAGTCAAAAGTGAGTATGTTCTTCAGAAAATTGCCATGCCAAAAATACCATCTTAGAACATCTTGTATGCAAATAGACACTTATTATTAATCTTCTACAATACCTGCCACCTAAAGGGTTCAGAGAAGCCGCTAACAGTTAATATTGGCTGGCGCTTTTAAGCTCAGAAGAAAGGTACGCTGAAGCAAGCTCCAAGGTGCCCATAGTTTGCACAAGATTTGAGGATCTTGTGTAATATGTCTCATAGCTATTTGCTACCATTGTGCAAGCTCCAGGTTCTTGAGCAAATCTCAACTCCAGTATCCACTTTAAAGATAGCTTCTAAACTCCACTAGTCATACATACCTCGCTCTAGAACGCAAACAACACTGCACTCCAAGATAATCACCAGGATATAATGAAGGCAGTATTTGGGCTACTTTCAGTAATTGTTTCTGGCACAGAAAATCCATTTTGGAGGAAAAATTGCAATGCCTTATCTTTCTAAGGCAAATCACATTTGTTCAAGGCAAATTATAGATCCTGTGAAGGGAAATAACTTAATTACTTAAAATAGAATCCAATTTGGTTGTACATTTTGCTGCAGTCTATGGATCTGGGATAATTCAGAGTGGGATTCCTATTCCACTTGAGAATACAATTAGATTTCAGAGAGGAAATTATCTTGAGAGTTCTTGGTTTTCCCTAATTAGATCACCTTCGCTGTTGAAGCATAGTTTTACATGTACTCTTTCAAAGGCTTAGTCTACAGCACTGCCATTATAAAAGACTTCACTTGAACTTTCTCAATAAATATTTATTTTTCCAGGAGACAATAGGAAAAATCCTTGGAAAGAATTCCTTCTTGCTCTCATCTTGGCTTGAAACCTGGTTACCCCAAATTCCTCCCCGTGTGCTATGGAATCTTTACTAAAGATCTGACAAAAGAAGCTGAGCTAAAACAAAATTCCCCACCTCACCAATCTTAATGGAGATTTCATTGTCCCATGGAACAAACAGGCATATCTTCTTTTTTTACACATACATACACACACACACACACAAAGTCATGGCTCTCTTTGCCCCAAAAGGGTGCCCCCCAATCATTCTCTGTTCCAATGCTGCCATGTTCAGAGCTGCTCTGAAGTCCTCCCTGTGTCATGGTTTGTCCCATAGTGCGAGGACACCCAGTCTGTTAGCCTGCCTTTGCATGAAGTGGCTGATTGTTCCCTCGCCTCATCCCTTATGAATGGAGCCCTTGAAGGTCAGTAATGTAGATCCAGTTGAATAATGAAAGCTAAAATATTTAAATTGTATGCATGCTGCCAATAATGGCATAAATAGCACATCTGAATTATTATGACACAAAAGTCTGTAACTGAGGAAGAAAGTGAGTGTTTTTATCCCACAAAATTTTGTTTGTTTAAAACGTCTCTTGGCATCTTACCTCCTCCTACTATGGACTTCCCAGTCCTCTTTTGTAGCTACATTTGTATTAAAATAAAAATTCTGGGGTACTCTTTTAGGATGATGTCCTACAGACTTTTATAATTCATGTAAGTATTTATGTGACTTTCTCTTAGCTTATTGTCAGATCTTTAGTAAAGATTCCACAAACATACTTGGATTACCATTATTCCTATGTAATGCTCCAACTACCTATGTAATACTGGACATTCCTATGTGATACTGGACAAAATTCAGATTACCTCAGAAAAGAGTCACTTAAAAGAGAGTGGTGGTGTTGCAGGCAGCATCATAAGGATGTGCCCAGACTGGCTTGAGATGGCTTTTCCACCTTGCTACTCATGTGGCATAGCCTGTCAGTGCTGGAAGGATGCGGAAAAAGTTGGACAATAGACCTTTTCTTGAGTACTATAAGGAGCTCTGGTAGCGTAGTGGTTACGAATCGCGCTGTGAACCAAAAAGGTCAGCAGTTCGAAACTACCAGCTGTTCTGCAGGAGAAAGATGAGGCGTTCTGCTCCCGTAAAGATTTACAGCCTTGGAAACCCTGTACAGGGTCGCTATGAGTCAGAACTGACTCCACGGCACATAACAACAACAACAACAACCATCTCTTCAGTGATATTGGCGCCTTAGTGACCCATAAAGACATTGAAAAGAATTCTTGTAAAACCATGGTTCTCAATCAGAGGTAAATTTGCCCCCTGGGGGACATTTAGAGATATCTGGAAACATTTTGGGTTTTGAAAGTTGAGGGAGGGGATGAGGTTGCTACTGTCATCTAGGGAATAGAGGCCAGGATGCTGCTAAACACCCAACAAGGCACAAGACAGTCCCCACAAGAAATAATTATGCGGCCCAAAATGTCAGCAGTGCTCAAGGTTGAGAAACCTTTTTTAAAGTGAGGGTCAGGGGAGATTACTAACTGTCAAAACAAGGATACATCCAACCAATCTGATTCTATGAAATAGTATAAATCACGAGAAGCTTAGTATCATCCAACAGGATTCCAAGGTTCCCCTTTAGTCTCCTTTCACCAGTTGTTGAGTACACTCAAACTTACTGTGTGTCAGAGAAGAACAGTGCTCCATAGGGTTTTCAATGGCTGACTTTTCAAAACACAGACCTTTCTAGGCTAGAGTCAAACCTGCAAACTTTTGTTTAGCAATCAAACACGTTAGCCATTTGCACCACCTACAGATTCTTTATCTTCTATTACTTGGTCTCATTATTCAACTCACACAATTCTCTTCCACTGTTATTTCAGTGTTGCTTTGATATTATAAATACATCTTCCTATTTGTTTGCTTTATTCTCTTACATTATTATCAGCCTCTCAAGGACAGGGACTCTATCACTTTTCCCTGATAGACTGCCACATGTCATGCTATGACAACATCTCACCAAGGAAAATAAACTGCAAAGGATAACTGCTAAAGATTCTCTACTTTCCCATCTAGTGTCTGTCTCTCCAAAGACATGATGTTTGCTCATTTAATCCTCACCACTGCCTGTGACTCAGTTTGGAACCTCCCATTTTTCTTCTTTTATTTAAAAAATAAGCAAGGAACAATGAGGTACCAGCCTCATTGTTCCATTGTCTGCAACTGATTTGGATTCATTTGAATCAGTCCTCTTAATTCCAACAATTAAAGCCTTCTAAAACTTTCTGGAAAATCTTTGTTTCAATAGCAAGCTGTTTGCAGGCAGAATTGAGGGATCTAAAATGTTAAGATGCTACAGAAGGGGAACATCTTTTTCAAAATCAAACAAATAAAGGTGCTCAACCAAACCATGCCAGGTGCTCGGTGTTTATCTGGCAGGGTCAATAAGGTAGATTTGCATATTACAGTTCAATTAACTAGAACCTAACTCATCAACACTCTTAATTAAATTGAATTACTTCCTCATATTTGACTCTGTCAGAAGGAAACTAATATTTATTGATAGCTCAAGAAATCCCAGGCACTCATATACAATGCTCATAATAGTTCCACTAACAGCCAAAGAAGTTAAATTATAAATAAAGGGGTTACGCTGCACTCCATTGTTGTTGTTACTGTGGTTAAGTGACACCGTGCATGGCCTTAAAGCAGAACCATCAAATGCTGGGGCATATCTTTAACATGGGAATTTGGTGGCTCCATACAATAAGCACTGGGCTGCAAACCACAAGGTCCATGTGCAAGCCCACCAGTTGCTTCAAAGGAGAAAGGTGAGGCTTTCTGCTCCCATGAAGATTTGAAACACATCAGAAACCCTATAAGGGTCGCTATGAGTTGGAACCGACTCAACAGCACTTAACAATGACAACAACAATCCCAATATATTCAATCCAAATCTTCTCTACTATTTCTACATTTATGGAGGGCTTAGTACACACCAAGGTACTCTGATTATTAAATATTCATAACTATACTATGAAGTTGTTGTTGTTAAGTGCCATCCAGTCAGTTCCAACCCATTGCAACCCTGTATAGGGTTTCAAAGGAGCAGCTGGTGAGCTTGAACTGCCGACCTTGCAGTTCAAACGGCTTTGCAGTCTGGCGCATTAACCCACAGCGCCATACCAGGAGTCATCTAAATTTCTACTCACATGGGCATTCATTCTCTAAGCATTCTGATTAGTGTTGGTGTTTGTTGGTATGTGCTGCTATAACAGAAACTGACTTTCTCACAATTTAGGAGACTAGAAGTCTGAACTCAGGGCTTTAGGGAAAGGCCTTCTTTCTCTATTGATTTTGGGGAAAGGTCCTTGTCTTCTCAGCTTTGAGGCAATGACTTGGTTCATTGGTGATCTTCATGTAGAACATTATCTATCACCTACTCCCCACCTCCCCATATACACTCTTTGCTTCCCTGCTTAATATTATATGTCAAAAGAGATTGACTCAAGGCACAACTAACTAATACTATCTTGCGAACATAACAAAGAAAACCCATTCCAAAATGAGATTATAATCAAAGTATTAAAACAAAACATTACTGTCATCAAGTTGATTTCAACTCATTGTGATGCTATACAAAGTTTCCAATAGCCTCATCTTTGTCCCAAAGAGTGGCTGGTGGATTTGAACTACCAAACTTGCAGCTAGCAGCCCAAATAGTAAATGAATGACTGAAAGAAGAATGAAGGAGGATTGTTATGTTATGGATTGAATTGTGTCTCCCTCCTGCCCCTAAAATGTACATTGTAAATCCTAATCCCTATACTGTGATTGAAGTCCTGGTGTGGTGCTGTAGGATAAGCACAAGACTACAAGGTGAGCTTGAACCTCAAGGTTGGTGGTTCAAACTCACCAACTGCTCCTCGGAAACCCTATACAGGGTTGCTATGAGTCGGAACTGACTTGATGGCACTTAACAACAACAACAAATGTTGTGTTTGGAGTCTTGGTGTGGTGCTATGGGATATACACTGGATCACAAAGTGGGCAGTTCAAACTCATCAGTCGCTCCTCAGTAATCCTGTACAAGGTCGCTATGAGTTGGAATCAACTCGACAGCACTTAACAACAACAACATACTGTGATTAGTGTAAAAAAATGACTGAACGAATGGTGGAATGAAATAAGAAAGGAAGTGGAATCATACATAATGTTATGCTATGGATTGAATTGCACCCAAATAAGTGTTGTAAAGAAGCCACGATAGCATCATGGATTACGAGTTGGACTACTAACCACAAAGTCAGCAGTTCAAACCCACCAGTTGCTCCATGAGAAAAAGATGAGGCTTTCTCTTTCCATCAAGATTTACAGCCTCTGAAATCCTATGCAGGGTCACTATGAGTAGGAACCAGATCCAAAGCACACAGCCACCACTACCACCATATATTGCATTAATTTGCTCACAGCCCAAAGGAAAATGTAGTCCTTTGGTTATCTATACATGCTGGGAAGTAAAGGACTTTCTGACTTTCCAACTTGCTTGCATTTGTAGAAATCAAAGTTTCTTAATTTTTCTATTTTTAATTCCCATGTCTTAATATATATTTCATTCTCCCTTGAAACTAATGTGGAATGCCATTTTTTTCCCCATGTATTGTTCAACCTTAGTCTTGCTTCTACTGACTTCTGCACTTTAAAAGGAGCCATGCTCGTGTCTGTGTAGGGGAGAGGCTCCCCATGTCCCTCTATCCTCCTGTGACACAGCCCAGGGAAAGCTGTTTATGTCATGAGGACAAGAGCAGAAATTCTGCCAAACTATAGGGTATGGGAAGGATCCCTAAAGGCAGTTTCTTGGACTTCTTTCCATAGGAGTCAACTTGTTAGGTCCCTTGGATTAAAGAAGGAAATCAAGACCATCATTTTGGGCCATGTTGTAATTCCTTTGGCAAATCTATTCATTCTATATCAGTCCAAAGTAAACTTTTTCATCCTAAATTCTCAGAGCATGTGGTCTACAGCAAAATAAATCTTGCTTAGGATGAGCACGGGACTATGAACCACAAGGTCAGCAGTTCAAACCCACCAACAGTTCTTCATTACGAGTCGGAAGCCACCCAATAGCACTTAAAAACAACAACTAGTTTAATGTCTTTTTAAATTCAGTGACTTTTGTAGTCTCATATAGTTCATAAATATTGATTTGATGAGATTAAAAAATTAGATTCCAAAAGGGAGTGCCCATGTTGGCTAAAAGTAAAGATTAGTTCTATTGGTTAGAATGTGATATTTCTAAAACAAGATCATGAATGTGTGTCCCACTGGGGTTATCTTTAAAATAATATTGCACAAGAATGTAAATTCTATGAATGGAAGGGGTACATCTGTCTTGTGGCTGTATTTCTAGTGTCTAAAATAAGAGTCACAAGCTTTTTCTGTACAGGGCCAGATAGGAGATATTTTACGCTCCATAGGACATACAGTTTCTGATGCAATTATTTAACTGTAGGTGAAAGCAGTCACAGAAAAATACTTAAACAAATGAGTGTGGCTGTTCTCCAATGAAACAATTTATGGGCACTGAAATTTGAATTTAATATAAATTTTATGTGTCACAAGATTCTATTACTTTGAGACTATTTTTCAACCATTTAAAATTGTTAAAAACCATTTTTTGCTGCAGAGACAACCAAAACAGGTGGCAGACCTGCAGGCCATCATTTGCTGACTAGAACAATGTTTAACATGTATTAGAAATCCAATAAACATGAGTGAATATGTGAAACTTCAAGCATAGGAAAGCTTACTCTTTAAGCTTAGGGCATCAAGAACCCCAGTGAACTAATGACCTTCATCTATTGACATCAATATGATGCCCTCCATTTATAAACTGCTTGGTCACTCATAGAGTGCTTTCACAGGTGTGTGAATCTGTGTAGCTTGTGCCATATTGATTAGCAAGGTCTTGCTGCTTTGTTGAGCCTATTACTTCAAGGAAACAAAGAGTGGTCTTTTTTATCCACTTTTATGGAACACTGGTAGAACAGTGTTTAAGCACTCAGTCGCTAAATGAAAGCTTAGTGGCTGTAGGCAGACCGACTGTTACTACAAGAATAAG
>NW_006408530.1:31028451-31029879 GCF_000296735.1 Chrysochloris asiatica
TTCTCCCATGTAAACTATCACTTAATTCACAATAAAACATTTTTTTAAAAAAAGCTTAGTGTCTGGGACCCACCAGGGACTCAGAGGGTGAAAAGACTTGTCAATCTTCTCCCATGAAGATGACAGCATAGGAAATCCTACGGGGACAGTTCTATACTATCACATAGGGTCTCTTTTCTGACTCACTTCTAACTAGACTGCACAAAGCAGCAACAACAGCATACTGTGCTACCACTCTTATCTTCCAGAGTTCAAGTGAACTACTTCTTTATAACTCTCTAAAGCTAGAATTTGAGTTCTGGTGGGGCACTGTAAGATAAGCACTCAACCACAATGTCAAGTTGAACCTCAAAGTTGGCAGTTCAAACCCACCAGCCATTCCAGGGTTGCTATAAGTCAGAAATGACTCGACAGCTCTTAACGACAACAACATTGCTGGAACTTACTGATGGATATTGAAGACCACAGCCTGCAATATGGATTGAACTTCAATGTAAAGAAAATAAAAATCCTCGCAACAGAATCAATAAATAACATTACGATAAACAAAGAAAAGGTTGAAGCTCTCAGAGACTTCACTTTGTTTGGATCCACAAACAACCCTCATGGAAGCAGCAGGCCAATCAAACGACATATTGCGTGAGACAGATCTGCTGCAAAAGACCTCTTTAAAGTGTTAAAGAGCAAAGATGTCAGTTTGAGGACTAAGGTGCACCTGACCCAAGCCATGATATTTTCAGTCGTCTCATAAGTATGTGAGCTTTTCTCTACTTGGAGGAGGCTTTTTTTTTTTTTCCCATTCACATTCTGAGTGCCTGCCCACCTTCTGGTCCAGTATCTGACAGTGATTCTCTGCTATTCATAGAGTTTTCAGTGACTAGCGATTCGGAAGTAGTTTGTCACTCTTTCTTCCTAGTCTGTCTTTGTTTGGAAGCTCATCAGAAACCTGTCCACCATGGGTGACCCTGGTAGTTATTTAAAATACCAGTGGCATCGCCCTCAGAATCACAGCAATTCAAACCACCACAGCACAACAGACAGACGAGTGGTGGTTGTGTGGTCGCTGTTAAACACAAATCTCCTTGTGCTACAGCCCTTAAGTCCAGCTCAAAGGTGGGATTTCCATCCTCAGATGTTGCCTCAGTCAAGAGGCAGAAGCGCAGCAGGGGCCAGAGGGTTTTAATGAGACTCTTTGAGCTGTGCTTGTGGGTCTCTAAGTTGGTCGACCCCGCCTCAAAGCCAGGATCCAACGGCTAGGCCGGGATGGTGCCCTTGTGGGGTAAGTAGGACAGCCTGGCTGGCCTCTGCAGTCTCTTCCTGCTAGGCAGTGTCCCGTCCCCCGCCCTCCTCCCCCACCGTCGACCTGGTCTCCAGACACCTCTCACCCCGCTGCTCTGTGGTCTAGGTTTTATTTAACACCTCCACCAG
>NW_006408530.1:31034049-31051278 GCF_000296735.1 Chrysochloris asiatica
TTCTGACTCGATAGCACCTGACAACAACAACAACCACATGGACTGCCAGAAGAACAAACAAATCTGTATTGGAAAGAAGTACAGCTAGAATGCTCCTTAGAAGCCAGGATGATGAGACTTCGGCTCTCATACTTTCAACATGCTATCAGGAGGGACCAGTACCTTGCGAAGAACATCATGCTTGCTAAAGTGGAGGGTAAACAAAAAAGAGGAAGTCCCCCAACGAGATGGACTGGCACACTGGCAGCAGCAACGGGCTCCTATGTAACAAATGTGAGCATGATGCAAGACTGGGCAGTGTTTTATTCTGTTGTACACCATTATGAGTCAGAACCAACAAGAACTAAAGAAACCCTGGTGTTACAGCGTTAAGCACTTGGCCTGCTAACTGAAATGTGGGCACTTGAAACCTACCAATTGTGTCCTGATGGGTGCAGGATGTGCATCTGTAAAAATTATAGCCTTGAAAACCCTACAGGGCAGTTCTACCCTGTACTACAGGGTTGTTTTGTGTAGGAATCACGTCAATGGGATGAGTTTGGATTTTATAGATAAAACAATGGCAGCTCTCTACTGAAAACTGTTGGGGAGAGTTAACTATCCTTTCTCAGGCTGAACAGCTCTTGCTTTCTGCCTCAAAAGTGATTATCACCAATCACAACTTTTGGCAGCAGCTCCCCAGACAGTCAGTAAATAGGACAAAGGAAAAAGCCATAATCCACAGTGATGAATAGTGTTTCACAGCCATAAGCTGAGCCACAAAAGCCCAAGAAAAATCAATAGTGCAGAAATCATTTTTGGACCGATCCCAGTTTTAGGGGGAAAGATGGTAAATCTGCTATTTCCTTTTAGTCTTCAGTTCCCTCATGGGGATGTCAGAATTAATCTCCAAGGAGCTGTCTCTGTTCTGCCTTCGACTAAAAACTTCTCCAAATGAACTTCATTACATTATAGAACATTCTTCCCAAGGTGTCTCAGATAAGACCACACAGGAAGAAACTAAAGTGCTTTTTATTTTGAAGTGGGTATTTCTGTTATACCTGTATGACAATACAAAAAAATGCTGCCCAGTCATCTTGAGCCAGGGCAAAGAAAGACAAGCTATTCAAGCTAAAGAGATCCAGGAGTGGGGGAAACCTACCAATATAGAAAAGAAGAGAAATGTGGCCAAAACAATAAATGAAATGGGAAAGAGAACATGAAAAGTCAATTCAAAAAAGAGGAAGTAAAACAGATAAACAAAAATATGAGGAAATGTTCAACTTCATTGACAACCAAATAAATAAAAATTAAACAATACAGTGCTTCTCACTTCTCAAACTAGCAAATATTTCCTAAGTAAAAACTCCTCACATGGCAAGGGTACATTGAACCAGTCAGTACCTTGAAACGCTGCTGGTCAGTCCTAAGCTGGCTACCTCTTTGGGAGCTACTTGGCAAGGTCATGAAAGCTTGCATTTTCACCCTCTTTGACACAAACAATATCTATAAATCCTATTTAAGGACCTAAACTTTCAATATTAAAGCACTTTTAATATTATGAAAAACATAATCTTAAATATAAAATCATGTGCACAAAGTTAAGTTTTACATTTATAATAACAATTACTTAAATATCTTCCAGTAAAATGAAGATTGAGGTAAATTACTCGAGAGGATATTATCTAGCTCTTAAATGATGCTTGTAAAGATTGGAAAATGTTTATGATGTGTGAAATGAAAGAAGCAGTTTACAAATGGTACAAAGTATTTGATTATAAATATTCTTAGAAGTGTACACATATAAAAAAGGGATACATTAAAATATTGTTAGCAGTAGTTTGGATGCTAAGCCTTTGGGTGATTTTTAAGAATTATTTTCTTTGGACTTTTCTGTATTTTTCAAAATTACTATAATGAATATGTATGGTGGAAAAATAATCAGCTTATTTTAAAAGGTGTAGGGCAAGCCCCTTGCTACTAGAGCATAAGCACTCAGAGCTTGGACTTTTCCTTTGTTGAAAAAAAATTGGCCTAGGACCCAATTAGGGGCTAAATAAATATCTGTTGAACTGAACTAAGCAATTGTTGTTGTTAGGTAGGTGCCACTGAGTCAATTCCGACTCATTATGCACAACAGAATGTAACATTGCCCTGTCCTGCACCATCCTCACAATCATTGTTAAGCTTGAGCCCATTGCTGCTGCCACTGTGCCAATCCCTCCATCCTATTGGGAGTCTTTCTCTTTCTCGCTGACCCTCCACTTTACTAAGCATGATGTCCTTCTTCGAGGACTGGTCCTTCCTGATATTGTGTCAAAAGTATGAGAGATGAAATCTTGCCACCCTGGCTTCCCAGGAGCATTCTGGCCATACTTCTTACAACATAGATTTGTTTGTCATTCTAGGAGTCCATGGTACTTTTAGTATTCTTCTCCAACACCATAACTGAAACATATCAATTCTTCTATGGTCTTCCCTGTTCATTGTCCAACTTTCACATGCATTTGAAATTATTGAAAATGCCATGGCTTGTGTCAGGTGCACCTTACTCCTCAAACTGACATTTTTGCTCTTGAACAGAAGTCTTTGACATCACATTTGCCTACCACAATACATCATTTGATTTCTTAATAGTGGATCCAAGCAAATGAAGCCTTTGACAGCTTCCATATTTTCTTCATTTATCCAATCAGCAATTGTGGTATATTAAAAGAAAGAGAAAGAGATGTTACTCTCAACATATTTAACATCTAGGAGGTGAGTTTATTAGCTGCAGAAATTTTAACATTATATTCCCAGCAGAATATTTAATACACTATAGTGTTTCTGAACTGAACGTCATCCCTCAAAAAGCATTCTAGAGCATTTGAAAGCACAGAAGAATGGAATTCTCAGTCCCGACTGAGCTATGGTAGAGTTGACCTGTTCCAAATCGATGCTTTGTCATGTCACCATCTTTGCAAGGCTGGCATGTTAAGGCTTGGGTAGAGATATGAATCTGGGGCTTCTCAAAGAACTCCTAAAGAGGTCAAGTCTTTCAAAATACACAGGAAAGTAAACATACAACAGAACCCTAAAGGAAATCTCTGAGAGGGCTAGGCATTCATACATGACAGCAATCGTGTGAAGCCTGAAACATGAACAATGTATATGGTCAACCCTATAGACTCTATTTTTGTATTGTATTCAAAAGGAAATGTCATGTTTGGGAAGAACTTCCTTCATAATAAGTCCCCAAATACAGCAGCACACAATAGTGGTTTACAGCATGTCACACAATGCAAGGCTCTGATGTGGGAAATGTCAGCAAAAATGACCAGTGTTCACTTTTGTGGAGAAGATGTCACAAATTACTTACTTTTATTATTTGAGATGGGCTCAGGAGTCAGAAAACAGGGACTAGAAAGGGAAAAAAATTAACATTTTTCTTATAGTTAAAATACAAGTAGCAATTTAACACTTCTATTATTCTGGGAAATAAATTGCCCGACTGTGAACGTAGTATTTTAAAATATGTGTTTTAGTGATACAGATATTATGGATAAAGATATTATATGGTTTGATTTAGACTTTGAATCCATATGATAAAGAAATCTCCATTGATATTCTCAAACATAGCCAAATATAAGGAGCTCTGGTAGCATAGTGGCTATGAGTTGGGCTGCTAACCTCAAGGTCAGCAGTTCAAAAATATCAGCTGTTCCATGGGAGACAGTTGAGGTTTTCTGCTCCCGTAAAGATTTACAGCCTCAGAAACCCTAAGCAGGGTCGCTATGAGTCAGAACCAACTCCACAATACACCACCAACCAACCAACCAACCAACCATAGTTAATTATGAGTTGTTTCTCATGTATTCATTTATTTATTTCATCTATATTTTTCTAATCAATGATTTACCTAATTAAGCATTACAAATCTAGGACTTCCAGAAAGATGGAGAACTAGGCAGAAATGCTACACAGATTCTCTATAACAAAGATACAGAAAACCAAATGAAACAGATAGAAATAATTGTCCTGGAAACTTGAAATTTGGCTGAAGAAATACAAGTGGAATGAATGCTTACTCAGGGAAGAATCTAAGCAGACATGGCATAAAGAGAAGATCAACAGGTGAATTGTGCCAGCCGGCCAGATGCATCAGCCATCTTGAACTTTTGCTTTGGAAATAGACGGTGGTGTGGTGGCACAGAGGAATACAGGTGACTGAGGGAGACAATGATTTGGTTTTTTCCTTGTTTCCCACATTCTCCTGGTGACCTGAGGTATGGTCAGCCCCTAGCCATGTACACCCCCAGAGAAGCTTCTGATTTCCAGATGGTCAGAGACGTGTGGTGGGGAGACACACCACAGTTGTGGACCTCAATGAAGTGAGTTGGATACTATCGGCACCAACCTTAGATTCAGGTGAGCCCTGCTCCAAAAGTTTAGAGCGGGTCCTGGCCAGTGCTGGGCAAGTCCCCACTAGGAGAAGAAACTAAACAGGCACAGCAAAAAAAAAAAAAAAAGTGGGATGGCCATCTTGAACTTCTGTGAGTGGCTTTGGAAGCAGACAGCAGTTTGCTATAATTTTTCCTTGTTCCCTACACACCTAGGTGACCAGAGGTGTATCCAGCCCCCTCCCACGTCCATCCCCAGTGAAGCACCTTCTCTCCATGTGGTGAGCCATGCAGTTGTAAACCACATCTAAGTGATTTGGATGCTCTATGCGCCAATCTTGGTACCTGAATTCAAGTGAGAGCTGCTCCAGACCTGCAGAGCTGGTACAGGCCAGTTCTAGACTATCAGGTATTCCTGTGGCTGGCCACCCCAGACTGCCCTCTGTGCTAAAAAGATTATAGCTTCTTTGTAGTCTGTAAGAACTACTTCTGTATTGGGTACCCAAAACAGACAACACCTAAGCTTAAAGGAACTCCATCTAGGGTCGGGTGTGGCACCATCTCATCCTTTGCCCACCCACCATGTGCATTCCATGGCTAGCACGAGCCCATCAGAGTGTTCTCCTCCCTGATTCTGGCACCTACCCTGATTTTTCCCTTTCATTGTTTTTGTTTGTTTGTTCTTTCTTCTCCTTCTGTCTCTCTTTTCCTTCCATTGCTTTTTTCCCTTTCTATCTCTCTATCTCTGCTTTTGTTTGTTATTTGCTTCTGTTTCTCTTTCAACCCACTTCTTTCTTTTTCTTTTTGTTTGTTCATTTGTTCTTGATTTTTCTTTACTACTCTCTGGTCTCATTTTCTTTTCTTCATTCTTTTCTCTAATTATGTTTAGTGCTTTTCTTTCTTTTCATTTTCTCTCTTATTTTTCTCTTCTGTGGTTTTGTTTTTGTTTTCCCTGGTTATTGAATTCTTTTTCTAGATGTTGCCTGGTTTTTTAATTTGATTCTGTTTTGGTTTATCTGTTTTCTCCTTTATCATTTTTTTTTCATTGTTGTTTGCTTATTTGTTTATTTGTTCGTGTGTGTGTGTGCGTGTGCGTGTGTGTATGTGTGTGTGTCTTTTCTCTTCTTGCCTCACCCACCAGGACACATCAACTATGTCCATACAGCCCAGCTACAACTGTACCCTCTGTAGTCCCAACTACAGGGCAATAAACAATACCAGCTGTCATATATCTGCTCAATGACAATAGCCATCATAAGCCAAACCCACCCTAATCTGAGCTGCATGGTATCCCCGGAGACTATGATCTTCAGCCCCCCCACACCCAACAATTCATTACCCTAAGATATTTGTTAATATCTAAGAAATTTTGCTCATTTTGCCCTCTGCATGCTCTACCGCATTCATAGGTATATTTGTTTGTGTGTGTTTATATGGATGTTATTTATTGGTCCAGTGGTGAGAACTAAAGGACTAATAAAGATGCAAATAGTCAAGATTTGTGGAACTTTGCATTTATCCTGGATTAAGGTTCTTCCTAAATCCAAAGTCCATACCATTTGGACCTCACAAATTTACACCATATGCAATAATTACTGGGAGACTCATGGTACTTCCTTATGTTGCCTACAACAACCCTAATATTGCTCAACCTGAATTACTGAAGTAGTGCTGATCTTTAATCCAATATTCTAAAGAATATATTTCACAGATTAAAGGTCCTTTTGACAAGCAAAAACTAGTATCCTAATATCTGCCTAACATCACCCCAGGAGAGTATGTTTATTGGCAGACACACCAAATAAGACTTAATAGAATCTGATTGAAAGGGACCATTTAAGTCCTCCTCACCAACTCATGTGCAGCCAAATGATAGAAAATAAATCCTTGTATTCATTTGTCACAGTAAAAAATGCTAAGACTCCTCTTAGGACCAGAAAACACATCAGAGAGTTGAAAATGGCATTTAAATGTCCCTGTGGTCAAAATCAGATGATATCTGAAGCAGATAGCTGGCCCAAGACACTGGACTAACCTAGCAAGGCACTTCTTCCTTGCCTTTCCTTTGCTATAGTCACACCTTCACTACTGTACTCCGAGACTGAGAGGTGCTGATCATGCTCATCATTTTACCAGGTTTGATTGTCGGACATGTGGTGCCTTCCCAACCTCAAGCCAGTCTAGCCATCTCTGGTGGGTCTCTCTACTACATGAATCTGATTGGGTTGCTCTTGATCTATGGATACAAGAATAACAGAGAAAGATTTAATTTTTCCAGGAAATCAAAATTACTAAATACTCATTGATAAATTAACTCTTTTTGGATCTGAACAAAACCTGGGCATAATTAAACCTTTAGTCTTAGCACAACTTATAATAAAATCACCCAAGAAGAACTGTATTATTCCTCAATAAAACTGTTTTCCTTTCACTCCGAATGCAGTGCAAGAGTTTCTTCTTTGATACCTTTCTAACACAGATAACATGCAAGGGGCTTGTGTACATATATTAATGAATTTTCCAGGCACGCAAGAATTTTAATCCAATCATGAAGACCTTAAAAAGGACCTCAGCTGCCATCCATAAATTTTTATTTAAAAACTAGTTTAAAGTGACATTAATTCAGCACAAAGACAGTACAGTGAGGAGAGGGAGGGAAATGAAGTGTCAATTCAAAATACTTAAGTGTGTCCCTACCCTTGCTGAACTCATAACTTCTGCACATGCTCAAGAGGTCATGTCATAGTTAATGCTTCTTCCTTCTAGGAATGGTTTCATAAGCCCTCTTTAAATCCAGCTATTGCAGATGACTAGGGAATCATAACACAGAGGCGACTCACTACTTTCTTTAATTGGAAAGGCTAATTCTGGCATAATAACAGTCATCCAGATGCTCAGATATGGGTCAGCGTATGAAAATCTAGTGAGGGGATTTACTCCAGATGTGAACAAAAAAAAGGATCATTATCTGTGGTCAGGGAAAAGTATTCTAATTAGTGCTCATATCCTCCTGTGGCACTTCTGTCATCTGCATGTTGATCCTTGTCATTGGGCTTTCCAGAACCTGGGTGTCTTGGCTACATGTTGGCACTGATATGAGCTAACGTGAAACAGAGGATGGGTGTGCTGCCCAGAAGAAAAGAATTCACTGAAAAATGCCACCTACATTGTCTTTCTCGAGTGAGGTCTTTATAAAAATGGACTCAGCAAGTGTAAGTCTACTCTGCTCAATTTCTAAACCCATAAAAATGATAGTAATTGAACAGAAGCTTGAGAAGAATATGTGGAATTCTGTCTTCAAATGTTTGAATTGCCAGTAAGGCTTATCTACAAATGAATCCTAAACTCTTGGATGTCCATTAAGGCCTGAGATTTCTCAACATTAAATTTAGACTCTAGAGGAGATTAAGCACAAGTCAGGGCTTAATAAATCTCTGTTGATGAGGTCAATGACAGGAAGAAGTGCAGGTGGCACTTCCTTGGCATCTTTTTCTTCTTACCCCCTGAAAACAGTGCCCCACAGGCTGGTTTAAAAGTTTAAAAAGCTGTCCTAGAAGATACACTAAGGAAGAGAAACTTCACGTGCAAGCTCCACTTGAAAAGAAAAAGTGGGTGGGGTGTGGGGGGTGCAGGGGTGGGGGAAGGTCCTAGTAAACCAGAAATTTCCCAGTCCTAAGATTTAAGGGAATTAATCAGCTCAGCTGAAGCTCTCATGTGAGGTCTCATGAGTGCTAGGCATTCCTCCAACCCATATTTTATGTCACATATGACATGTGTGGCTCACGGTCAGCACCAACCTGAAGAGAAAGGAACTATGTTGGTAGTACCCAGGAGGGGCAATCTGACAGCAGACAGGAAGATCTCCCTGATCTGTTCCCCCTGTCCTAAAGACTAGAAACTCGTTCATTCCTTTGTCTCTTAAATAATTTTTTAACCCTAGAAGTACAGTGTCATTAATATGAGGAGTTCAGAAGCTTTCTAGTTCACTTCTTTATTTGAATTGCTGTTTAGATGTGGGAGCTCTAGATCATAAAAGCAAAAGGAAGTCTACCCTGTGTTTGATATTTTTTCCCCAAGATTGTAACCTAAGTCAAAATATATACACTCACTATATTGTATCCCTTTTTTCAAAATGAAATATTAATTATATATTTTGTCCTTTACAAAACCTAGGGATCAGTTCACTAATAATATTTTTTCAAAAAAAAACAAAATCCACCAAATCCATTGTCGTCGAGTTGTTTCCTACTCACCTTGACTATAAGTAGAACTGCCCCCTTAAGGTTTTCAAGGTTGTAAATCTTTCTGGGAGCAGACCATCAAGTCTTCCTCCCTTGGAATGACTGGTGAATTTGAACTTAATGAGATAGACTTCATTTAGTGCATTATAAAAGAGTGCTTTATAGTTTTGTTATTGATTAGCAAGTAAATGAATATAATTTTGATTTTAAAATGAAACTCTACCTCCAAGTCTCCATTTTCTGTGTCATTTCTTCATCTATTTAGATCTAAGGTAGAAAATAAATACAAGATAGTGTTAAAAGTAAATACCAAGAGACTAAGATAAATATCTAAGCAGTTCTGGTGGGTGTTGTAGTGTGTTACGCACTGAGACTGTTTTCTATAAGGTCAGCAGTTCAAATTCACCAGCCATTGCACTGGAGAAAGATGAGGCTTTTTGCTTCTGTAAAGATAGCCTCAGAACCCCTATACATGGTTGCTATGAATCAGAACTGACTCCATGGCACACAACCATCACCACCACAAGATAAGTATCTGGAAAAGGGCAAGGGAAGGGAGAGAAAGGAATCATCGAAACAAGGCTTGTTATTATTGTTGCTACTGATGTTGTTGGTGATTGTGTTTTTAATAGAAAAAATTTAACCAAACTAAAGCTTTTCCTCAACTACACACAGATTATTAAGAATTATTGGGGAGAGAGATGCCAGGGCCTAAGAAACTAGAAAGAAAATATAACAATTTCTTCATAATGTAAAAATCTGCTGAGTGGATGCCAACTCATGGCAACCCCATATATAGCAAGAGTGGAACTGAGCTCTACAAGATTTTCAGTGGTGGATTTTTCAGAAGCGGCTCACCAGGCCTTTCTTTTAAGGTGCCTCTGGGTGGACTCAAACCTTCAACCTTTTGGTTAGCAGCTGAGTACATTAAGCATTTGTACCACATGCGGAATTCCTACAAATGTAGACGCCTTCATTTTCACTTGCCTGACTTCAATAAGTACTAATAAGGATTTAAGGACAACACACAAAGAACAAGAGCATTAGATGCTATCCAAATCCCAAGCTCTTTGCTCAGCTAGTCTCTTTATAAGTGATATTAATTAAACTCATTCAAATATTTATTGTGTGCTTGCTGTATGCCAAGAATTGTCTAGGCTGTAGACATTAAGAAGTCCTGGTGTACCACTGTAGGATAATGCACTGATCTCAAGGTCAACGTTGAACCACAAAGTTGGCCGTTCAAACCCACCATCTGCTCCTCGGAAACGCTATACAGGGTTGCTATGTATCAGAATTGACTTGATGGCATTTAACAACAACAGAAATTTAATGATAAATTAGGCACTATATTCTTCTATCCACATGAAGTTTATATACTATAAACGGAGATGGTAAATCAACAAATGGACAAAATTTCTGTCAGTGATCAGCATTAGGAAGAAAATAAAACAAGATAAAAGAAAAGTGACTAGACAAATGGTTTAAGGTCACATCACTTTTAACCAATAATTCATCCGTATCTCAACTAACTGATACTTTACCAATTAGATTTTGCAAGTTAACAAACCACCTCAAGCTTTATGAATGAAAGAAATCACCATTTCTTTCGTTCATAATTATTTAGGTGGCTTTTTGGGTTGGGATCACATGGACAGTTGTTCAGGTCTCAGCTGGACTCACTCATACATCTGTGGTTAGGTACTGGTCTTCTAGACAGCTATACTTCAGGGGGTTGGCAGGTTGTCAATTGGGGCAATGAGGCTGATTGGGCATGTGTCTCTCACCCTCCAGGAGGCCAGCCCAAGCTCCTTAACATAGAGGAAGAACAGAAGTCCACAATGTCTTTTAAAGTCCTACGCCAGAAGTAACAGCATATAGCTTTTGCCACATTGTATGGCCAAAGCAAATCACAAGGCAGTGATGATTCTACAAAGTGAGGAACAGCCAGGAGGAACTGCAAAATCACAGAACTGCAAGACACCTAACTGTAAGAAGTTAGGATTCAGGGAGTGAAAGAATGATATCTGGTTTTTGCAGTCTAACACAGATGCCAGGCACTGAGGATATTGTTGTGTTGTGAAGAGCCGTCGAATCGGTTCCGACCCATAGCGACCCTGTAATAGTGATGAATAAAACAGACATGAACCCTGTCTTCTTGGAGCTTATAGTCTATTGATCCATGATAGAGATACTATGGGGGTGGGGGTGCCTAGAGCTCTAAGAGAACAAAGTGCCTGCCTATAGCTGTATGAGAACAAACACAGAATGGCTATTTACCTGTGGGACCTAAATGTTGATTTCATTAATTGCACTTGGCACCTGAGATAGGGAATTCTGCCTGCTCAACATGGGACCTATTAACACGCCTTATTGTGAATACAACTAATTACTAAAATTGGATTCTAACCAAGCTCTTTTTAGTTGCTTCTCTACAGAGTGAGCAAAGGACAACCACAGCTCCATCAAAATCGTACTTTCTTTTAAAACAAAGATATTTATTCCTTTGCTCATTGCTTCAGAACCCCTATTGCATCTGGTGCCCCTGGACCAGAATTATTTGTCCAGAAGGTGACCTTCCTGCTGTGGCTTTTCTCCTGAACAACGGCTTCCAACAAACATGCGGCAAGCTGAAGGGCCAAGAGGCCTGGCCAAGGCCTGTTGGTCGTCCACCTTCCAGATGTCAAAGCCCAGAGACAGAAGGTGATTGTCTCCAAATGGTCTCATCTCTTGGCACTGCAGGGGAGCAGCCATGTGGCAGACACGGCAGACCACACTCTGCCAAAGCTGTGCAGAGCTCACCACAGGCCAAAAGATCTGAAGAGAAACTTGTCAAAAATTCTGGCAGAAAGGCGAAGTAAATCGCTTCCTGTGTTTTGTCTCAGTGTGGCTTCTTGGATAATAGGGCTGTTTCCACTTTATTCTTATTCCCATAGTAGTCCAGATATGTTATGTTTGTTCTGTTGGCCAACTAACTTATGTTGTGTTGTTGTGGTTGAGTCTGACCCATAACCACCCTGTGTAGGGTTTCCAAGGAACAGCTGGTGAATTTGAACTGTCAACCTTCGATTCAAATCTACCTTGTGGTCAAGTGCTTATTCTACAGGGCCACACCAGTATTCCCAACCAATTTATGAAGCACTATTATAAAGCACCATATTTTGTGTTGTTAAGTGCTGTCAAGGCAGTTCCAACTCATAGCAACTCTATGTGAAGTTTCCAGGGAGCAGCTGGTGGGTTTGAACCACTGGCTTTGTGGTTCACAATTAAGTGCTTTTCCTAAAGCACTGCCATCAAGTCAGCTTCGACTCAAGGCAACCAGGTGTACAACCATGTGCTTGGTCCTGCACTGTTCCTACAGTGAGTTAGTTAGGTTATGGATCAGACCATTGTGAGCAAGAGTTCTTATTGGCTGATTTTCAGAAGTAGATCACCAGGCCTTTCTTCCTAGTCTGTCTTAGTCTGGAAGCTCTGCTGAAACCTGTTCAGCATTATAGCAACACTCGAGTCACCAATGACAGTCAGAGTGTTGGCTGCACATGTGGTACACTGGCTGGGCACTGAACCCAGGTCTCCTGTGTGGAAGGCAAGAATTCTACCACTAAATCATCACTATACTTTCAGGCACTACATTAGGGTTACAAAAGTATGTAAGACCTAGTCCACATTCTCAGGACACTTGTTGGCTTTTACAAGTATACACTGAAGCTTCTTAAAGGCCTGTAAATGCAATTATAAGATGGTTTTATTTACTATCACAAAGAAAGACTGTGCTGGTTAAAAAAGAAGAACAAGAAGAGTGTCCCTAATTATGCTTTTGGAGTCCTGGAATGGCACTGTAGAATAAGCACTGACTGCTAACCACAAGATCAGCTGTTCAAACCCACCAACAACTTCTCAAAAACCCTATACAGAGTCTCTATGAGTCCGAAACACTTCGACAGCACTTAACAATAATTATGATTTTAATACTTTCTGTAACTTTGGAGGAAAAAAAATCCCTGAAAGTCTTAGTGTTTTCATTGTCATCTTTTTAAGACAAAATTCTTTCGTCAGTGGGTCAAAAGCTTTGGAAGAACCCAATTGCAATTGTAGAGAGATTACTCCTTCAGAATCGGAGACATTTTATGTTAGAAAACAGAATTCTCATGGCTAGTGAGGTTTTATCAATCCCCTGGAAGACAGAAGAAGTAAAAACAAAAGCAGGCAGATTCTGTGCACTCTGGAAGCTCACACTGTACCCCCACTTGATACATATTCCATAGTCCCCATTTCATGGCCTTGTTTGGGCCTGTCCCTTCCACCTAGAATTATCTTTCTTTCTACAGCTCTAAATTCTAGCTCTCCTATAAAATTCAGCACCTTTTCCAGGGAGCCTTATCTGAAAGAAGCCCTTGTAGCACAGTGAGTTAAGCGCTGGGCTTCTAATCACAAGGTCAGCAGTTCAACCCCACCAGCAGGAGAAGATGAAGTTGTCTGCTCCTGTAAAGATTCACAGACTCGGAAACTTGATAGTGCAGGTCTGCTCTGTTCAGTTGTGTCACAAAATGAGTCAGAATCAACTCTACAGACGTGGGCAGTGGGTTTACCTGAAAGATTCCCATGAATACTTACCTGACGGTCTTCCCTGTCATGGATTGAATTGTGTTCCCCAAAATCTGTGTCAGCTTGACTGAACCATGATTCTCAGTGGTTTGGCAGTTATATGACGTTTCCCGATGGTATAATCCCCATAATAATAATGATGTAGTAAACCAAAGGGTTGTGTATCCTTAATATAGAGTCCTGGTGTGGTGCTGTAGTATAAGCACTAGACTGTGACCCACAAGGTTGGCAGTTCAAGCCCACCATATTGAGGATGTTGTTGTTAAGTACCATCGAATTGGTACTAACTCAGAGTGACCCTGTATAGGGTTTCCAAGGAGCAGCTGGTGGGTTTGAACTGCTGACCTTGTAGTTTGCAGTACGGTGCTTATCCTACAGTGCCACACCACTATACACACAACCCTTAATTCCACCATGACTCTGATTCAATGTACAGGAGAGTCTCAAGGGTGTGGCATTCAACACCTTTTATCTTACAAGTGATAAAAGGAGACAGACCTGAGCAGAGAAAGAAGGACCCACTCACTACCACAAAGAAAGAATAGACAGGAGTGAAGTGTGTCTCTAGACCTGGGTTCCTGCATTGTGAACCTCCTATGGAACAACTGATGTCAAGACACATGGAGAGCTCCAAAGAATGCTGGGCCTACAGAAACTGAAAGGACACAAGGACTTTTCCCCAGAGTCGGGGCTCTGAAATCAGACTTTTAGTGTTTTAAACTGTGAGAAAATAAATTTTTGTTTGTTAAAGCCATCCACTTTGTAGTATTTCTGTTAGAGAACCACTAGATAACTAAGACATAGATTTTCCAAAGGTTTATAATATTAATCTAAAATATCAGTGACATTTATATTTTGTTTTCTCCACAGTGCCTTAAACAATGTCAGAAGCATAATAGATTCTCAATAAATGTTTGTTGAAAACGAGTAGATGGAAGGGAGGGAAGAGAAAGGAGGTAAGGAGGAGAAAAGGGAGAGAGAAACTGAGAATGAACCAACCACTCTATGCAAGAATTCCTGGGAGAATGCCCTAGCACCCCAGAGAAGCAAGAACCTGCCCATTTTAGAGAACTGCCAAATCTCATCTCTGCTGTTAATGCTTTTCTGAATAAGCAGACTTCTCAAACAAGGGTTGAGACTGGCCATGCAATGAGGAGCCTTTTCCCTTTCTTCTGAAATGTCTGGTGAGTGCAACCAACAGGAGATGCCACCAAACCCAAAGAACACAATGAATACCATTGCTACCATACTACAAGTGCCCCCATCTGATTCCAGACAGTACACAGCCTTGTTAATTTCAATATACTAGAAAGGAGGGTCCTCAATGGCAGACCATTTCCTCTGGATCATAAAATGTGGTGATTCCAGGTCACCTTCTGAGTTGAAGCCAGGAAGAGCCAGAGGGGACTCAACAATGTGAAAGCTGAAGTTCTCCTGCTGAGTCCCATTTTACCCTGCTATCAGCTTTTTGCACTTCCTTTTAGCAATAACACACCACAAAATAGCTGCTAAGCTCAGAGGAAGGGAGAAGTGTATTGTCATCCAGACACAAGAGGATTGTCATCCAAATGGCCCTAGGCCTTGTTGCTCTGTTAATCATTAAACCAAGACTTCTCTGCAACCCCTTCTTGCAGCCTGTAGAGTAAGCCCATAAGGCTCTGATAGTCCTTCACAATTTCCAGACACATTTCTATTTCTCAATACAATCATAAAAATCACACTTTGGTGAAATAATAAGAGCTGGTAGTGTTATGCGTATTTCTATTTTACAGACAGGAAGTTGAGAGGCTGAGAGGTGAAATAACTGAACCAAGATCAAAAGCAAGTAGAGTTGAGAGTCTAGTATCTTCATTAGACAGTTTCTGAGACTAGCTCCCATTCCCCTCTCTCTTCCAAACACCCCTTTCTGCCCTTGTTCCCCAAACATGTTATGATTACCTCCATAGTGACCAGTACTAGTTTCCATAGTGACCAGTACTAGTTTCCATAGAGTCTCTTCTTACTTAAGGTGACCTTTATCTGTGTCAGAGTAGAAGTATGTTCCACAGGGTTTTCAATGGCTAGTTTTTTGCAAGTATATCACCAGGACTTTCTTCTGAGGACCCTCTTGGTTGACTCAAACCTCCAACCTTTTGGTTAGCAGCCTAGTATGTTAACTGTTTGCACATCTAGGGACAAAGTAGATTTTTAGTCTGTCTCTCGGGCCAAACCCATGCCTTATCCATAGCACACAGCACAAAGCCTGACTCACAAAAGTCATTCAATAACTGATTGTTGAACTATATTGTACTAAGCCTGAGACTTCTGACTCCAATTTGTGGCACTGGAGTCCATTTCTGCCTAAAAGTGATAACTTTTCTTTTAGTACTTCCCTTCTTTGCAGCATTAGCTGAGCCCTGATGGCAAAGCATTTGTGCTGCTAACCGCAAAGTCAGCAGTTTGAATCCACTAAGTGCTCCACAGGAGAAAGATGAGACTTTCTGCTCCTGAGAAGATTAAAGTCTCAGAAACCCCATATATGGCCGCTGTGAGTCAGAACCGACTCAATGGCACACAACCACCAACAACTAAAGAGTGCTTAGAAAATAAATACAAATATAGAGAAAATAATAATAAACAAACCATATGATCTAGAGATAATTACTAGTAACATTTTCATATATTTCCTCCAGTTATTTTTTCTCCATGAATATATGTATTTTGTAGACTAGGATTATACACAAATTAACATAGTGGATTGTAAATTTTACAATGGTTTGTAAACAAAGAATTGTAAATATTTTCTTTCCTAACCAAATGTTTTTTAGATCATCATAGGTAATTGGTAAAGTCAGATGACATTCAAACCCATTTAAGTATACTAGTTTATTTATCCACTCTTATTGTTAATTAGGAGTTCTGGTATGGCACTGTAGGATAAGCAACCATAAGGTTGGTTTGAACTGCCAGATCGGTTTGAGCCACAAGGTTGGCAGTTCAAACTTGCCAGCTGCTCCTTGGGAACCCAATACAGGGTCGCTATGAGTTGGAACCAGTTCAATGGCACTTAACAACATAACAACATTGTTAATTATTTAAATTGTTCTGGACTTTTTAGGTATTATTAATAAATCTAAGGTGAATACAGTTGTAAATTTTCCCCCCAAATTTCTGCTTATTACCTTAGCCTCAAGTTCTAGAAGTGAAATTATTTTTAAGGCTTTTATAAATTACTGTTAAATTTGCTTTCTAGAAAGGATGCAGCCAGAGGTTCTTCAAAATTACAACAGATAATTATAAATATAATGCTGAAATAAAGCTAAGGAATTATTTACCAAACACCAAATCAGTTTTGGGATGAGGGAAGCAAGGCCCAAGAATGTTGCTGTTGTTAGGTGCGATCAAATTAGCACTGACATAGTGACCCTACTTATAACAGAATGAAACAGTGCATGGTCATGCGCCAATATCTGAGCAACAACCTGAGCTCATCGCTGCTGCCACTGTGTCAATCCATCTCGTTTGGAGTCTTCCTCTTTCTCTCTGACCCTCAATTTGACCAAACATGAGATCCTTCTCCAGGGATTGGTCCCTTCTGAGAATATGTCTGAAGTATGAAAGATGAAGTCTGGCCATCCTGGCTTCCAAGGAGCATTCCGGTTGTTCTTCCAACACAGATTGGTTTGTTCTTTAGGAAGTCCGTGGTACTTTTAATATTCTCCTCCAACACCATAACTCAAAGGCATCAATTCTTCTATGGTATTCCTAATTTACTGTCCAAATTTCATATGCATATGAGATTACTAAAAATACCATGGCTTGGGGCAGGTACACCTTAGTCCTCAAACTGACATCTTTGCTTTTGAAAATATAAAAGAGATCTAGTGCAGCAGATTTGCCTAATGCAATACATTGTTTGATTTCTTGACTGCTGCTTTCATGAGTGTTGATTGATCTGAGCAAAATGAAGTCTTTGACAACATCAGTCTTTTTTCCATTTACATGGCTGTGGTCTAGTGGCAAGGATATTTGTTTTTTCTACA
>NW_006408530.1:31052788-31054547 GCF_000296735.1 Chrysochloris asiatica
GAAAGCAAAAGATAATTCAGAAGACAAGAAAGAAGGAAAAGGTCAAAATGGATGTCAGAAGAGGCTCTAAAACTTGCTCTCCAGCATAGAGATGCAAAAACAAATGGAAGATATGAGGAGCTCAACTTCTGATACTAGAAAAAGGAGAGATGGACTACTTCTGAATATTTAGTCACTGAAAATCTTAAGAATAGCAATGGAACACTGTCAGCACCAGAATATTGAATATTAAAACATGATGAAGAACACTGGAATTATTATTAGACATAGTGCGAGAAGACGAGCCCCTCAGTTTGGAAGACACTCAAAATACGACAGCGGAAGAGCTGATTCCTCAAAGTAGAGTTGACTGTGATGACACAAATGAAGTAAAGTCTTTGGGACCTTCATTTGTTAATAAGGCACAACTCAAAATGAACAGAAACAACTGTAAACATCCACTAATAATCAGAACATGGAATGTATGAAGACCGAATCTAGGAAAACTGCAAATTATCAAAAATGAAATGGAACGTATAAACACTGATATCCTAGGCATTAACAAGCTGAAAAGGACTGATGTTGGCCATTTTGAATCTGACAATCACATGGTTTACTATGCTGGGAATGACAAATTGAAGACATAGCATCACATTCATCATCAAAAAGAACATATCAAGGTCTATCTTGAAGTACAATGCTGTCTGTGATAGGATAATATCCATATGCCTACAAAGAAGACCAGTTAATAACACTACTATTCAAATTTACTCAACAACCACTAAAGCCAGAGATGATGAAATTGAAGAAGTCTACCAATTTCTTCAGTATGAAATTGATCAAGCATGCAATCAAGATATATTGATAATTACTGGTGATTGAAATGCAGAGGTTGGGGGCAAAAGGGAGGACCAGCTGTTGGAAAACATGGCCTTGGTGATAGAAATGATGCTGGAAGTCATATGATAGAATTTTGCAAGGCCAATTGCTTCTTCATTGCAAATACCTTTTTAAACAACGTAAAAGATGAGTATATACATAGATCTCATCAGATGGAGTACACAGAAATCAAATCAACTACATCTGTGGAAAGAGATGAGATGGTGGAAAAGGTTCACATCATCAGCCAAAAAAAAGGCCAGGGGCAGACAGTGGAACAAATGATCAGTTGCTCATATGCAAGTTCAGGCTGAAACTGAAGAAAGTTAAAACAAGTCCATGAGAGACAAATATGGCTTTGAACATATCCCACCTGACTTTAGTGATCATCTCAAGAACTGATTTGATGCAGTAGACACTAAAGTCTGAAAACCAGAAGAGTTGTGGGATAACATCAAGAACATCATACAAGGAGAAAGCAAAAGATCATTAAGACAAGAAGGAAAAGATCAGAATGGATATCGGAAGAGACTCTGAAACTTGCTCTCCAGGACAGAGATGCTAAAGCAAACCGAAGATGTGAGGAGGTAAAATAGCTGAATAGAAAGTTTCAAAGGTCAGTTTAAGAAAACAAAGTCAAATATTATAATGACATGTTCAATGACCTGAAGTTTGAAACCCAAAATGAAAGACCATGATCAGCATTTGTCAAATTGAGGAAATTGAAGAAAAAATTAAAGCCTCAACTTGTAATAATAAAGGATTCTAGGGTCAAACACGACAAGGGAACATCTAACGTTTTAAAATTTTGGAAAAGTGTTCTCCACACTTATTAAATCTGTATGCTGAGCAAATAATCTGAGAAACTGGATTACATGAAGAAAAATGTGGCATCAGGATT
>NW_006408530.1:31055377-31063359 GCF_000296735.1 Chrysochloris asiatica
TTTTTTTTTATGATTTTGAGTTTTGTTCTGTTTTATTTCCACTGTATCCAGGACCTTGTTATGTAATCCCTTTCAGAGAGGACAGGAGTGGGAGCTGGGCACCAACTGGATCTTCAGATTCCAGTGTTGTAGATGCTGGGATTCATGTGGTCCATTAGACCTTCGACTAATTGTTTCCATGCACCTTTGATTTCATCACTCTTCTTTGCTCCAGATGGAAAAAGACTGTAGATGGTCATTCCCAAGTCTTTAAGACCCAGTCACTATTCATCAAAGTAGGATGTAGACCATTTTCTTTGAGGACTATGCTGTGACAATTGACTTTCATGTCCCCATGACTATGGTCCTCAGTCCCCTAAACCCAGTGACTCTTTCCATCAATATGTTTAGTTATAGGTAAGAAGTTTTCATAACTTTGCCCTCTGTATGCTTATTTATATATATATTCATTGATATATTTGCAGCATATATAAGTATATATGTAGAAATGTTGTTGTTGTTATGTGCCTTAGAGTCAGTTCTGACTCACAGCGACCCTGTACAGGGCTTCCGAGGCTGTAAACTTTATGGGAGCAGAAAGCCTCATCTTTCTCCTGCAGAACAGCTGGTAGTTTCAAACTGCTGCCTGTGAGATTAGCAGCCCAATTCGTAACCACTATGCTACCAGAGCTCCTTAATGTAGAAATACCCTGTGTTAAACCTATATATTTATTCACGGGTATAGTCCCATTCTCCTCCTCACATGTGTTTAACTTGCATGTCTATGTATTCATTCATAGATTATTATTATTACTATTGCAGACATGTATATATGTAGTATATCACTCTGTTGCTAAGGCTATTCTTAGATTTGTTAGCCAGCAAACATTTTCATTTAATAAGCTTTTATATATACTAGGTGCTGACCACCACCCATGTGTCAGTGAAGACGTGCATGTTGCTATGATGCTAAACAGGTTTCTATAGAGCTTCCAAACAAAGGAGACTCAGAAGAAAGGCTTGGCAATCTGCTTCTGAAAATCAACTAATGAAAATCCAGTAGATCACATTGGTTAATCCACGACCGATCATGGGGATGGCACAGAATCACGTAGTGTTTCATCCTATTGTGCATGGGTCCTCATGAGTCAGGAGCCAACTCTACAGCCACTACCAACAAAAACTGAATGAAGAAAGTTCAATCACTGATCAGTGTCGTTTATAAAATAAAATTTGACAAGATATATTAGGACAAATGGGAAGAGTCATTTTATCTAGAGTGATCAAGGATGACTTTCTGAGGTGATATGTGAGTTAAGTTCCAAATGATAGCAAGGAACCAACTATCCAAAGAGTTGAGGAAAGTGTCTAATCCAAAGGCTTTGAGCAGGCAACAAAGGGTCTGTCCAAAGGGCAGAGAAGAAATCAGTGCAGATACAGGCTAACTCATGCAGAGCCTTGAAGGTCACCATAAAGACTTTCAAGCCACACTGGAGAACCACTGAAGAACTTTAAACCCAGAAGCAATGTGCTGTGCTTTCTGCTTTAGAAAGTCCACTCTGACTGATGAGATCATTTGTGAAGAGGGTTGTTGTTGTTGTTGTTAAGTGCCATCGAGTCGGTTCCGATCCATAGCGACCCTGTAACAGGGTTTCCGAGGGTATAAATCTTTACGGGAGTAGAAAGCCTTATCTTTCTCCCGCGGAGCGGCTGGTAGTTTCGAACCGCTAACCTTAAGGTTCACAGCCCGATTCGTAACCACTACGCTACCAGAAGTCTGAGGACTGAGCTCCATGGGACCCTGAAATTCAGAGCTCTTACATAGGAGGTAAAGCCATGTTTCTCATTTAGTTAGGAAGAGAACCAAGACCATGTAGTTTTCTATTGGAGAAGAAAGTATTTGAAGGAGTGCTTTACCAACAGCATTAAACACAGTTGAGATGGTGAACAACTCCCAGCTCTGCTATGTATTTACATGAAACCTTACATGAATTGCACCTCAATGCTTTCATCTGTAAAATGAAGTTATGAAGAGTCCAGGGTGTGGTCAGTGTCACATGAGGTCTTTAGAGCACAGTACCTGACTGGCATGTTGTAGGCACTCTATAAAAGTTACCCATTATCATTAATCCACCACCCGTCTGTCAGTTTGACTTCTGTGTTGCTGTGATACTGGAAGTTATGCCTGCAGTATTTCAAACACCAGCAAATCACTTATGGTGGAGAACTTTCATTGGAGCCTTCTGACTAAGACAGTCTAGGACAAAAGGCCTAGAAATCTACTTCTGAAAACCAGTCAATAAAAACCTTATGGATCACAGCAGAATATTGTCTGACTCACTTGCTTTAGATACATAATTAGGAGGGATCAATAGTTAGAGGAGGATATCATGTTTGGTGAAGTGGAGGACCAGTGGGGACCAGGAAGACCTTCTGTGAAATGGATTGGCACAACAGTTGTACCGATGGACTCAAACCTATTTATGATCATGAAGAGCATGCTGGACCAGACAACCTTTTGTTCTGTTGTACATGAGGTCACCATGAGTCTGAGTTGAATGGATAGCAACTATCTATCTCTACCTGTTAGGTGCTGCTGAGTCTGTTTTGACACCCTCTGGGGGCTTCTAGACTATAATCTTTAAGGGAACAGATGACCACGTCTTTCCTTCTCCCACAGAGCAGCTGGGTAGATTTGAACCACCAACCTTTCTGTAACCTTTCTTGACTACTACCAGAGTACTTAACCACTGTGCCACCAGGGCTCTTCATTTTCATTAATGCTGTTGTTAAGTGTCATCAAGTCGGTTCCGACTCATAGCAACCCTGTATAGGGTTTCCGGGAAACAGCTGGTGAGCTTGAACTGCCGACCTTGCAGTTTAAACGGACATTTTGGTCTAGTGCTTATCCTATAGTGCTACACCAGGACTCCTTAAAGCAACTTGTTGTTGTTAAGTGCCATCAAGTCAGTTCTGACTCATAGCCACCCTGTATAGGATTTCTGAGGAGCAGCTGGTAAGTTTGAACCACTGACCTTGCAATTTAAATCAACTTTTCAGCCTTGTACTGATCCTACAGTATCACACCAGGACTCCATTATCATTCATTGTTGTTGTTAAGTGCCACTGAATCAGTTCTGACTCATACTGACCCCTGTATAGGGTTTCCAAGAAACAGCTGGTAGGATTGAACTAACTGACCTTGTGGTTCAAAGTCCAGTGTTGATCTTACAGCACCACACCAGGATTCAATTATTACTAACAGTAGACATTAAAGAGACCCTAGTGTTGTAGTTGATAGGCGCTTGACTACTAACCGAAAGTTCTGGAATTGAAACCCACCAACTGCTCCACGGTGGTCAGTTTTGTAAAGATTATTGTTGTTGCTGTTAAGTGCCATCAAGTCTGTTCCAACTCATAGTGGTCCTGTATAAGATTTCCGAGGAATGCCTGGTGGACTTGAACGGCTCACCTTGAGGTTTGCAGTCCATTGTTTATCCTATAGCACCACCCCAAGATGACAGTCTGAGAAACTCTATGGTGTGCTTCTACTCTATCTTGTTGGGTCTTTATGAGTTGGAGTCAGCTTGTTGACAGTGGGTGAAAGAGAGAAATCCTGGAAACACCAACACAGTCCCAGTTTAGTGTTGTTGTTGTTAGATGCCATCAAGTCGATACCAACTCATAGCGACCTTATGCACAGCAGAATGAAACACTGCCCAATCCTGGATCAACCTCACTACTGTTGTCACACTTGAGTCCATCGATGTTGCCACTTGGGCAATCCATCTTATTGGGGGTCTTCCTCTTTTTCTCTGACCCTCCACCTTACCAACCATGATATCCTTTTAGTGTTGATTAAAGAGAGCTCATGTTTTCGTGCCTTTGTTTATAGGCACTGCAGATTAACATGCTGGACTGTAAGGTCAGTTTGAATTGCTAGGATGATGGTTCAAGCTCACCAGCCACTCCTCGGAAACCCTATACAGAGTCACTATGAGTCGGAACTGACTCAACGGCACTTAACAACGACAATGACATCAGGATAACTCAATTCCCAACCCTGTGATTCAGGGAAGAGCTTCTCTAACGCAGTAGGTGACTCCTTCCTTGAAGTAAGTACAAGGACAGGAGGGCTTGAAGGATTTCTCCAATAAACATTAGCCACTGACTAGATGACTTGCTGTTTTTCCCAGAGTCTTATCAGCCAGAGCTGCCCACTTAACCCAAGAGACCTACTGATAATTCTGAGGTCAGCTTTAGAACTTCAAATGAATGCTCCCAGAGCCATCTACTTTCTCCACTGTTGAAGATAAGTCTCCCCTCACTCCTACTAGAACCTTTGAAGACCATCTTGCCTGTTAACAAACAGCTTTTGATAATGCCTGAGTTTGATCTTTATTTTGTCTTTATTCATCAGACTCTTTTTAAATGGGTCCTTTCACACTCTTCAGATTAGCCTAAAGGAAACCCCAGGAAACAATGGGCCCAATTCTCCCTGGGTGCAGGGAGTGGGTTGTGAAAGACTACACCAGGCCTCCTGCAGGCCTATGAATGAATGGAAAGAGAAGTTGCCAAAAAAAAAAAAAACCAAAACCCCAAAGCAGTTGTTTTCTAGTCGATTCAGACTTATGGCAACCCCATGTGTTAGAGAACAGAAGTGCTGCACAGTGTTTGTTTGGCTGTAATCATTAAAGAGGCAGATTGCCAAGTCTTTCTTTTGCAGTGCCACACTGGGTAGGTTCAAACCACCAACTTTCAGATTACTAGTCAAGCACAAACCATTTGTGCCACCCAGAGACCTTGATGAAGTTTCTAGTTTCAAAAGCAACCTGGGATGAAAAGCAGAGGCTCAGAAGCTAGCTCTCTGGCCCAGGAGGATGATGGTCACTTTCAGAGAAAGCTGGTTTCCCTCAGACTAGAAGACTTTCTTCCTGGGAAAAGTAAAGTACAGGGTCATCACTAGTGCCCAGAACATCAGAGCTGATCTCTCATTGTTGGAATAGGAAATCAGTTAGTGGGATATGGAGGACTGGAGAAAGCACTGCTCCTTCCCCAAATTGGTATGTTTCTGAAATTATTCTGTGGAGATTTGGGGGCAAGAGTTAGAGAGATAGGCTATCCCTGATCTAGACAGACTGTGCCCACCTCTCACATCCTAGCAGCTGATTCTTAGCTCAGACCTACCCATTCCTCCAATAATGAGCACTTAAGTCATGCAGGACCAATCAGAGTTCTGTTTGGAGGGAGAGGAGAAAGAAAAGTTGGGATTGGATAGATTGAGATTTATCACTTCCTCTTTCAAAGGTCTTACTTTGCTGCAACATGAAGAGAGTTGGGAAATGAAGAAACACAGCCTAAGCACATAACTTGAGCCCCTCTATGTAGCTATGCCTGAATATCTGAAGTTCTACCTACCCCTTTGGGTTTCATCAGAAGAAAAGTCTGGCAGTCTACTTCAAAAAAATCAGCCATTGAAAAGCCTGTGAAGCACATGGGGTCACCATTCATTAGAAGTGATTTGATGGCAACTTTTCTGTTTTGCTTTGAACTTTTTTAAAAATTAGTACTATGACACAACTGTGAAGACAACAAGCTAATATATATGGATTCCTATGAATCTGTGGACAGCATTCAGCATATTGAAAGCAGTGCTTGGGGGATATTCATCTGACAGTGGTTTTTAGATAAATTAAGTGTGGGAACAAGATTGAAAGCCTTTTGACATAATCTAGGTATCAGGGATTTTAATTTCAATCAGTAAAAGTTGACTTTACATAATTGCTAGAAAAGAAGTTTATTGAAAGGATACGGGAGATTCAGATACTTTCAAGCACAAGTAAACATCTTTGTGGTTGAGCCATCAAATCTGCTCTTGAGATGATCACTAAATTCAGGTGGGATGTGTTCTTGAACTATATGAATCATTATTATTTCAATGAGTACAAAAACCTTTTGAACAGAACCCTTTCTATAGACATATTCATAACAGAAAAGTCATAGAAAATAACTGTTCCAAATAAGCCATCTGTAATGATTTACTGTAGACATCTTATACATAAGGTGAAAGAGGATTGTTAAGAAGGCTGGGAAGTGACCCTGAAAGCTAACCATCTGGAGTAACGTCCATTTCACTGTCTGAGGAGACAACCAGGGCTGTTCACCGAACACCAGGCATTTCAGTTTGCACTGGCATTTTTTTGCCACTTCTGAGCAACTTTTAAACCTGGAACTCAAATGTAAAACAATCATCACAGCTTCCAACCCCATTGTGACTTCTGCACCCGAAACTCATGTGGCCTTGACTTCTGCCACTGTTACTGACTGTGTATTCTTCCCTCCCTGGTTCCTGAGCCAAAACCTGCCCCAATGTGTCTTCTTGGTGGGCTAGCATACATTCCTGGCTCCCCATCAATACTTACAACATGAAGAATTTCTCAAACAGGAAATGGTTCAAATGCTAGGTGTCCACCTCAGACCTGGATGTAGTTGGCAGTACTAAGGATGAACTCCAGAGACCCAGAAAGAAAGATGCAACACAATTTGGTGCCTAACTGGAAGTGCAATGAAGACAAAAGTTGAGTTAAAGATGTCACTCAGATATGGGACTCTGTGACGGGAACACTGCTGATGACATAGTTGTTGTTGTTGTTAAGTGCCGTCGAGTCGGTTCCAACCCATAGCAACCCTGTATAGGGTTTCCAAGGAGCAGCTGGTGAGCTTGAACCGCCAACCTTGCAGTTCAAACGGATTTGCAGTTTGGCGCATTGACCCACAGTGCAACACCAGGCCTCTGGTGACATAGTACAACTAGAGAAATTGAGCAAGGAATTAGCTCAGGGAAAAGTTCCAGTCTGCACATTTTGAAAATGTAGAGGCACACAAATGAAAATTAGAAGCCGGAGTCTGCGGTAGTGAATACAGCTCATCGTTACTGTGTGGAAGCGAATGTCTGATCCATGGGTGGAATCCAGTGGCAGTGGATAGACTGATAAAACTTGCTCAACTTGGGAAATGTGGAAAATTCTTAGATATTCTCAAACATCTTAAAGTAAAGCTATGCCTGGGGGCTGAACCATAGTCTTAGAGACACCATGATCAACTGGAATAATATAGTCCACAAAGACAAGGTTCTACATCCTACTTTGGTGAGCAGCATCTGGGGTCTTGAAAGCTCATGAGCCGGGGAACAAACAAGATGGCAGATCGGGTAGAAGTGCAGTAAAGGAGCTCCACCAACAGCAACACAGAATACCAAGCAGGCTCAGGAGATGGTCCTAGAACTCTGAACCACATATAAAGGAATATTTAGAAGGTTACAAGGCTTACAGCTGGGGGAATTTGTAGCAGAAGTAAGAAATCCATTGCTTTTTCCTCCGGGACGCTCAGCTATTCCAGGTGCTGCCATCTTGGGTGAGACCAGGTAGAGGGGGGGAGGATCAGAGCAGCCACAGACGACTGGCAAAAAACGCAGAAATAGAGGTGTGGACATTCTTTTCTTTTGGTATCTGATCATTGGTCCCTTGCTGTCTGCTCACCTCCATTCTGGTGACTATAGGGGTGCCTGAGCTAGTGGGCACCTCAGCCCCACTCTCGGAGGGTTCTACTACGCATGTGCACAGATCTCCTTGAAATTTAAAGAGACAGTTTCCAAATAAAACCAAATGGTCACAGCCAGCGCTGAACTGTTTCCAACTAGAAAAAAGGCCTGAACAGGCATTGTAGAGCTGAACAAGCAGACAAAAAAGGAAATAGGCCAAAAATTAAATCCTAAATTACGTCAAAACGACCAACACTGGCATCTTGAAATTTCTCAAGAAGAAGAGTGAAAAGGGAAGCCCATTTGCTGATCACATCTACCTGGAGGCAATCAGAAAGCATTAAAAATAACAAAATACATACCCATCTGAGTATTAAGGCCACAGATAACCCCTGAAGATGCCCAAAAAACAGAAGCCGATGACCATATCTGCACATGTCCAGAAATGAGATAAAGTGACTGA
>NW_006408530.1:31065132-31088328 GCF_000296735.1 Chrysochloris asiatica
AGATAGGGATGGGCAACTTAGACATTGGCTATCTAAAATGAGGGGACAATAAAGGCACGAAGTGACTGGCTTACAAGATTTCAAGAGGGAGTTTAGCTTAAGAGTGTTTGGGGAAAGAAAGTATTCCCACTGTATAGCTGTCACCTTGTCTAGGTGGGTCTGGTGAAAAGAGATGGGGGTAAGATTCGTAAGATTCAATAGTGAATAACTGTTAGCATGACTAATCGCGACTGTCTCGATTGTAAAGGTAGAAGTTTTGTAACAAAAAATGGGGAGTGGTTAATCTTACAGTCCAGAAACAGAGGGCCCTAGGACCATCAAGAGAGAAGTGCACAAGCAGAGTGTGGGACCTTATCCAGAGAAGCAGCAGCGCCAGAGATGGAGGCAGAGATGGGGGCATGGAGAGGGGGAGTGGCTGAGGACTCTAGATTCATAGACTAAGAAGAGAAGGACTAAGAGCTGGTGTTCAGGAGCAGACTTCCAGAATGTGCCCTTTGGAGATGTAAATCATTATATATGCCTGAGTGGGGTTTTTTTGTTTGTGTGTTTTTAAAAAAGCTAAAGTGGATAGAGAGAAATACTGTTAACTGATGGTACATGAAGGGGATTATAATCAATGTCATTAAGCAAGGTATATGATTTGTTGAATGTAAAACTGATGATATGCCCTGTAAACTTTCACTCAATCCACAATAAAAACTTCAAAAAAAAACCAGTATGGGCTTACCATGCTGTATAGACCTGGGGAAAAAAAAAAAAGCTCATGAGCAGACATCTAAGGTCCATTTGCAGAAGAAAGAAGAGTGATGAGAATTGACGATGCTTGGAATCAATTAACCCAACAGACTAATTGAACATGTGAACATCAATCTCCACAACTCTGATATCAGAAAAACTAGGTAATCCCCAGCTACCACTACCAACTGCTCTGAAAAGGTTCACATTATAAGGTCACAGATAGAGTGGGAGAAAACATGGAACAAAACTCAAAATTATTAAAACAAAACAAAATAAAGGACCAGGCTCACTGGCCAGAAAGACACTGGAGGAATTTAAGATTATGGCCCTTGGCCACCCTTCACATCTGGAAAGGAATTTACACTCATGTCCCAATTCTCAGCCAAGCAGTCAATGGGCATTTAGGGGAGACAGCAACACTGGTGAGGAATGTCCACCATGGAATGGTCAATCATTCAAGATCAAAAGGGCAGCATTTACCTGAGGACAAAGTTGGGAAAGGAAGGGAAGGTGAGTGGAATGGAAACAGGAACCACAGGGAGGAAGCGAAATAACTGTCATTCAGGGAGGAGATTGCAATCATTGAGATGAAACAAAGTGTATGATTTGTTGAATGTAAAACTGATGATCTTGTCTGTAAACCTTCACTCAATTCACAATAAAAAGTTTTAAAAAGAAAAAAAATAAGGAAAATGTGTTATTTTTCATGTTAAGAAGTCCGGAATTAGGTTCCAGGAATGGTCCGATCAGTAGTTCAATAATGTCATGAAGGTCCCAGTATTTTTTATCATTTTTACTTTGCCATCCTCAAGTAAATCAGATCAACTTTTAACTAGCTCCCTCCTTCAGAAAATGGCTGCCACTGTCCCAGACATCACAACCGCGGCTAAAGAAAACCAGCTACCTCTTCCTTTATGTGCTTTTTTATAGATATAACTTTTTATTGTGAATTGAGTGAAAGTTTGCAGAACAGATCATCAGCCCCACATTTAACAAATCTGATATTTGTCTTCATTTCAATGATTGCAAGATCCTCCATGTACCATCAGTTAACAATATTTACCTCAATTCACTTTAATTCTTGTGCTTCTCCCTGTGTCTTCTGCTACCTCCATCTTTCCTCTGCCTACCTCCCTCTTGTGGCATATTGCCTGTCCCATCATCAAAGTTAGATGTACTTGGTGTGCTTTTTTTAAGGACTGGGAAACCTTCCCCAAAGATGCTCCTAGCAGACTTCCCCTCATGATTTACTGGCCAAAATTGTGTCACATGATCACATCTTTTAAAACCAATCACTGGCAAGGGGAATAAGGCCACAATGATTGATTTGGCCCATCCAGGATTCATCCCTGGAGCTACTGATAGAATGGCGTGTTTCTTAGTCACACGGGTGAGGGAGGTAGACACTGGAACAAAATCCAGGCTCTGAAACATCTGCCTCTGTCCTTAGTAAGTTGAAAATAATTACTTTTAATGAGAACTGTTACTAATGGGCATGTGTTGTGTATGTGAACGGTTTAAAATCAGCGGCAAATGCAGAGCCACTGTTGCAGATAATGCTGTTTCCCCAGTGACTCTGACTTGTTTATGCATATGTTTATGCATATGTTTATTCATTTTTCATCCAAATGCTCTTCTAGACAAAAAGTATCTGTCTAAGACTGTGGCAGTTTGTTAGAAATGCCGAGCTCAGTCCCAAACCCGATCTACTGAAGCAGAATCTGCATTTTATTAATATCCCAGTTTAAGCAATACTGCCCCCAAAGTATTCTGGGAACACATGATCTACAGCTCTGCTCAAAACACTAGTGTCCTTTTAGATTGTTAAAGTAGCCTGGATTTTTCCCAGGTGCTGCAGGTGGATATGGAATGGCCCTGAAGAACTCACACCTTCAAAGAAATCCCACGTTGAGATGGGACAAGACAGTATGAATCTTCTCTCCCCCACAATAGGGAAGTCATTGAGATTTAGTTTGGCAGGTGCCTGTACACCTGAAAGTACCAGAAAATCTATATAGCTTTCACAAGCAGAACTAGAAATTTCCCAGAATGCTTGATTGGTGGGTGGAATCCAGTGGCAGTGAACCCACTGATACAACATGTTCAGTTTGGGAAATGCAGAAGTGCTCTTGTTGTTCCTCCAAACTCTGGGTGATTATTCATTAGAGTACTCATATTTCTATCATACTTTTAATTCCTCAAGGCACTTGTATTTATAATTTTGTCCTGACAACCCTTTGAGCTAGACAGAACATATATCATTATCCTGTCTTATAGACCAGATCATTGAAGTATATCGTGTAGTGAATTATTTAATATGTCTCTTCTAGGCTTGTCTTTGTAACTCCCACCAAACAACTCTCTTCCTGATAGGTCTGGGTAAGAAGCTGATGGGAGAAGATACTGATAGGATGGCACGATTCATCTGTGGATGTTAACAGAGTTCATTGTCATTGTGAAAAGGTTGGAATTCTAACATGGGTTCTTCTAGAGCCATCTCCAAATAGGGGAAGAAGATCATCACTACTATCTCTGCACATTGACCCTCCTCCACCAGGGACAGAGAGTTGTGACACTAAAGGACTGACAGAGGAGCAGCAGCAGCAGCGCCAAGAGCCAAAACATGAGAAAGAGAAGTGGGCTTCCTAGTCTACAGAGCAAGTAAAGCTGAGTGACTTTGGGCAGGGGGCGTGTTTGTAGAATGGGGTGCCTCCAGGCACTTAATTGAGAGAGTCAGGTTTGCTGACCCTCAGAGCTAGAGCTGAGTGCCTTCAGGCTGAGTCTTAGGATACAATGGTGTGTCCTGTGGGCATTTATCAGCAGCTGGCTGAAACTGTGCCTTGAGCATTTTGATCCTAATGTAACCTGTTGACTTCCCTAATAAATCCCATAACTGTATTTTATTATTTCTGAGAGTATCCTGGGAGGGATGGCTAATCCACATTTTTTGCAAAGGGTTTTTGTTATTCATTGCCCTCAAGTTGGCTCTGATTCATGGTAACCTTATGTAAAACAAAATGTTGTGAGGTCCTGTATCATCTTCCAGCACTACATTGGACAATATTCTGTTGTGATCTTTAAGGTTTCCATTGGCTTTCAAAAGTAAACCACCAGGCCTTTCTTCCTATTCTGTCTTAATCTAGAAGTTTCATTAACATCAGTCCTCCGTGGGTGAGTCTGCTGGTATTTTAAATACCAGTGGCATAGCTTCTAGCATCATAGCAATATGTAAGCCACCATAGTGTGACAAACTGACAGACAAGGAATTGAGGTATAAAGAGCATGAATGCATAATACAGCAAAGTCTGTTAAAAATCAGAACTTGTGGAAGTTGGAAACCTGTCAGAAAAGAAAAACTCAAAAATGTTCTACTCATGGAGAGCGATACAAAAATAATAGACTGTACCCTGTCAAAGGCAGAAACCTTGTGAGACCTGGAAACACAAGAGAGTCCAGTCTTGTTCTAGTTCTCACAGGTTTCACGGTATAATAGTTATAACAATATAATTCCTAGTCCAGTATGCTTGTGCTTGACTAGAGACACTTAGAAGTAGGGGGTACGTATGGCCCCCTATGAGTTCTGAATCTAAGAAAGAACTTTTCTAAACCATGTCATCTGGACTCCAAAATTGAAAATAATTACTTTTATGAGCACTATTCCTAATGGACATATATTGTATATGTGAATGGGATAGAAGTAGGAAAAAAAATGCAGAACTGCTGTTGCAAATAATACTCTCTCCAGTGTCACTGTCATGTTTATGCATATCTTTATTCATTTTTTCTTCCAAATGATCCTCTAGAGAAAAATATCTGCCCAAGGATCGAAACAGACTAAATGGTTCTCCAAGAGGGCACATTGGAAATGGAGGAAGGAGGGCTTGTTGGTTTAGTTGAGTATCATAATAGCAGCCATTTACGGTCCAGTGTTTAATGGGTGGGGTCAAGGATACTCAAAGTCCAGCAGCATAGGTCAGCCCTGAATAAAGTATGGCCCATTACCAAATGCCATTGCTGCTCAAGTGGAGCTTTAGGCAGCTTTTGTTGTTGTTGTTAGTTGTTAAGTACCGTAGAGTCAGTTCTGACTCATAATGACCCTGCATTGGGTTTCCAAGGCTATAAATCTTTACAGGAGCAGAATGCCTCATCTTTCTCCCACGGAACCACTGGTAGTTTCGAACTGCTGACCTTGAGGTTGGCAGCCCAACTCGTAACCACTATGCTACCAGAGCTTTAGCACCCTAGAAATTCTAAGTCCTGGTGTGGCACTATAAAATAAGCACAGGACAGCTAGCTAACCACAAGATTGATGGTTCAAAACCACCAGCCACTTCTTAGAAACCCTATGCAGGGTCACTATGAGTCAGAACCGATTCTATGATGACGGTTAACAAGTTCAAGTTCTCCAGGCCACTCCAAATAATGGCACAATCTCAATGACAACAGCGTGATTGCTACACAAACACAACTTCCAGCTGAGTCCCTCAGCCACCCCTATTCCAACAGATCTCCAGCCTGGTGGTGTATCTGGCAGAATGCACCCACCAGTCACTCCATGGGAAAAAATACCTGGCAGTTGCCTTCTGAAAAGATTATAGCCTTCAAACCACTGTGGATCTGAATGGACTCCACAGCACACAACAAGCCCTTCTGTAAAGAAATTCTAGCGCCACCACTGAGCAGAGCCCAATTCCCTGAAGTTCTGGGGTGTCGTTTCACATGCAAAGGTATGATACCTTATTATGCACAAAAGAGAAAAAAAAAAGGTTTTTAAAAAGAGGAGTTAATAACAACCACTTCTGAGCTGCATTTGTAGAAATTGATGAATCGCTGTATGTTTTGCTGTGTGCGTTTTCAATAACAACAAAAATAAATAACATAAATAATTTTCAAAAACCACTTAACTTAAGCCCACTTGCTATCCCAACAGGAGCTTGGAATCTATTAGAGGAACCGTCTTTTCCACTAGAGGATTCCTATCTCTTCCTTACAGTCTTGGTGTGGCACTGTAGGATAAGCACTGGACTGCTAACCGCAAGGTCAGCGGTTCACACCCACAAGCCACTCCTCAGAAACTGACATGATGGCACTAACAAACAACAACAATCTCTTCCTTGAATGGCGCCAACAGTTAATAAAATCTGATGCTGAAAGGGTGAAGATTTCAGTCTACCAAGAGACATCTCAAAGAAAGGTCTGGCGATCCACTTTGAAGAAGTCAGCCATTAAAGACCGTATGGAGCACATTTCTACTCTGCTACATGGGGTTCCCCGGAATCAGAGTCAATTCCACAGCAACTGATTTGACTTCTTATCTCCTCCCTGGTTTCTCTTTTGCAAAAGACATCTTTCCCAAGAAAAGGCCTCTCTCTTGGGGAAATATATTCTGCAAAGATAAAAAGGTAATAGAGTGCTGACATGTTTGTTTCTGTAGTTGGTCTTGCCCTCACTTCTCCAACTTTCACTCTGCATAAGCCAGAAGTAAATCTGTACAGTGCCTTTCACCGTAATGTTCAAGGCACTAGGAATCTGGGATCCTCTAATCTTGAACAGATCTAACTCAGAAGAGGAAAGAGGGGCAAGGTGCTTTCATGCTCATTAGCATTTCCAATTTCCTCTTTCACCATCCTCCTCCTCAAATCTCAGTACAATGAACTAATTCTTTGTGATTGATCATGGCCTGAAGATCACTGGGTACGTTTTTTGCTTTCATATTCCTTTGTCTGCCTCACAAAGCCATCTACAATGCTGCCTAAAAGGAAAACTAGCATAAATCTGAAATACTTAAATATCCATGTTCAAAGTGTTCATAAAGCTCAATTGCAAATTACTTTTTTTTTTCCCTCCTGTTTTCATAAAGGGAGAGAGAGAAAAAAGAAAGAAAACTGACTACTTAAGCCTTACTCTTTCAGAATCACAGTCAGAGAAGAATATGAATAGTTTGGAAATGAGCACTCAGCCCATCCCTATCACACCCTGGAAGCTACAAACATTTTCATCACACGTACATGGATGATCAATTTCTAAGCACATCTTTGTTTTTCCTAAATAGCAGCATTATTTGTCTGATGTTGAAAATGGCATCTGCACTGTATGTAATTTCCATACTCACTTGGCACCATCAACTGCCTTTGATGACACGCAGGACTGTTTCTTTTTTGTCTCCTCCTCCCCTCCAGCTGCAAGACCCAGATGTCAGGTTCAGGAATGCATTTTCTCTGGCTTCTCGAAGCAGTCCCAAAGTTGGTGACTATTATGAGACTGCCAGCCAAACAGCACAAAATCACACTAAAGACAGGATTCAGATGTTTTTGTGTAAAAGAAAAACAAAGTGCGAATCGAAGAAGAAAAACACATTTCCCATGCCTCTAATTATAAGCAAGTGGCCACCGTGCCTGAGCAAATTGCAGATCTCCCCATCTACCCCCCATTTTTCGGCTGCGCATCCATTTTCATCTCTTGACAGTTTATCTCCCTACTCTGCATCTGAAATCAGCAGCTGGGTAAGATGAAGAGTTTGCCTAAGTTGATCAAACCTGGGAAGTGACAAGGCCAGTCCAGTCGTGCTGGCTGTAAAATATATGAACAAGGAAAAAGGGAGGGGGGTGGACAGAGGAAGAAGGAAAGGAGGGTGGGAGAAAGAAAGCTTAAAGGAACTGGTCAGAGAAGCAAGGATAAAGATCAGAAGACCACCCAGCAACACAGTACCAAGCGAGGCAATTTGTAGCAGCATTCACATCACCTGGGTATTGGGATGCCACAATTAGCTTTACAGTTTTAAGCAACCTCTGTAAATATGAATGGAGATCAAGCTCCAACTCGCCCCCTGGCCTGGCCTGGCTTATGCTGAGTTAGCTTCAAAGACAACTTGAATTGGGCGGAAGCTCAAAGAGCCATGCCCCAAAGCGCTACATACCAGTGGGGGGGCTGTGTCAGACCAGGAGGTGACGGGACTCTTAAGCTATAAGGGGGCCTTGTGGTGTGTAATTATTTTTTCCTTTCCAAGCAGCTGCTTGAGCTGAGCAGTTGTATGCAGGGCAGAGTTTGTAAGCTTCCCACGGCCAAGTTAGTCCACCCAGTGCCCACACAGCTGTCTCTTGGTGACTGCCTTGGACACTCCCAGCAGTTCAAAGGAGTCTACTGAAACTTAGTCATTGAGCGACTCTCTCAGGCTACCAGTTGCCATTGGGTTGGCTCAGACTCCTGGCAGCCCCACTGTGCTCCATAAAGTTCTCAGTGACTGATTTTTTGCAAGTAAATGTCTACTTCTTTCTTCTGAGACACCTCTAAATGTCCTCAAAACTCCAACATTTAGTTTAGTAGCTGTGAACCTTAACCATTTGTAATATCCAAATGGACTCCAAAATTTAGATTGCTATTTTTTATGCTATTGTATACAAGAACTGACTCGAAGTGCCACAGAGTCAGTTCCTACGTAGACTATTTGAACCCCTGCCCAGTCTTGTGCTAGCCTCACAATTGTTGCTGTGTTTGTGTTCACTGTGTCAATCCATCTCATTGATGGTCATCTGTTTTTATTTGTTGATCTTCTACTTTTCCAGTCATGATGTCCTTCCCCTTCCTGATACCATGTCCAAATTACATGCGCTAGATTCTCACCTTGCTTCTAAGGAGCATTCTGGCTGTACTTCTTCCCAGGCAGATTTGTTTCATTATCCAGTGCTTCTAGAAGCATAAAGCAGTGTCACATCTTAAGGGGATTTGGCTTCTGAAAATTCTTCTACCTATGGCATGCTGCAATCCCTGTGTGGCGCTGCCATTTCACTGTGTGGCACATGTGATCATGTCTCCATTTAAGGGAAGATCACTCAATCCCAAACTGATTCTTTGGCTTTCCTCCACAGACTTGCTCCCTGGGGCATCGCAGCTCCTGGAGCTCGGCAACCTAACTACAGTATGGATGTGAGCTTTCTTTCATCCTTGTTCTTGAGTCTGGAGAATGGAGTCAGTGCTTGGGGGTGTCAGCCAACTGGAATAAACCAAAGCCAGCCAGTGCCCCCAATTGTTGACACCTTGGGGGCCACGGCTTCTCCATTCTTCACCAGTGGCAGTGCCTGTCTTGTATTTCAAGCACCTTACCATCTTTGATTTGATTCTGGAGTGATTTTGATGCAAATTGGTCCCCAAAGCAAGCCAGTTACGGGTATTTGAAGACTGTTTAGAGAAGCTGCCAAGCACAGAAAAGCAGCATATCTGCAGGAAAGTGACCATTGTGAATTGTTGAAAGAAGAGCGTGAACTCTAACAATCAAGTTCTAGAAATTTTCAGAGGAAGTATGACTTTTCTTGCATGTGTGCTAATGCTGTACCTCTGGAACATGCCCTCAGGTGTGATGAGACATTATTGTTAAGACCACAAAAGGGCAGGGCAGGCTGGCAATGTCCTTCTTTCCAGCCAGTATGCTGCCCTCTCATCACCTATCTTCTGAATGTCTTCTCCTGAACATTGTTCAACCAGACAGGCCTTCCCTCTATCCAGTGACTACAACCAGGAGCTTACATGTCTCCCCATCAGGGAGCCCACATATTTCAGAAGATTGTTTCAACCTGATTGTCTTTATTCACACGTTTTACCCCTCCCCAGGATTACTTGGTTTCTCTCCACCATGCATTTAGATACTTCATCTTTTGTTTCCATGCTGATGTGGAAGAGAGACGCTCACAGTTCTTAACAGGCAGGGTTCTTCTTTTATATTCCAGTTCATAGTGATCCTGTATAGATTTCCAAGAAGCGGCCGGTGGGTTTGAACCTTGTGGTTAGCTATCCAGTGCTTAACCTACAGTGCCACACCAGGACTCCTTAACTCCCACCAAATGATTGGATGGGACCATGCAAATAGGCTGTGTACAGGACTCTAATGTCAGGATTGGTTAGTTTTTGCCATACTGCTAAGTTTAAATAGAGCCATCTCAGAAGCAGGAACAGACAATCCCAGAACCATCAAGAAAGAAGAGCTATGATGAACACAGTGTGAGAGCTGTACCTGGAAAAACAGCAGCGGCAGAGGCAGAGGCACGAGGGACAGAGCAGCTGCAGCTTCCAGAGACCTAGTAAAGCTGAGTGCCTATGGGCAGGAGACTGGCTTGCAATATGTGCCCTTTGGGCATTTACAGACTGGCTAAAGGAGCTTCGAAACAGAGGCAGAAGGGCCACATGACTGAGAAGTCGAAGACAAGTAGGAGGCAAGCCCGCAGAAGGCAAAGAAGAGGCATTCCTGACTGAAGAGCTGCTGTATCCTGAGGTGTTTTTTAATCCTAAATTGTACCATATTCATTTCCCTAGCAAACCCGGTTATCATGAGTATTGTCTATGAGTTCTATGAAGCCACTGAAGAGAAATAAGGATATTGTAGGAGGAATGGTGGGTGTCAGAATAGGGCAAAGAAGGTTGTAGGGTGGAGGTGTGTCTGACCTATGCTTCACAGGAATTGACCTTGGAATGATTTTGAGTTTGTGTATTCTTCCCCCTTGTGAAGTCAGAGAAAGTTAGACAAGGCCTCCATATTGTTTTTGTAGGGATGAATGGCCTATACAAGTATACAGGTTGTTTAACCATTATCCTAGAGTCACAAATAACTTTGCTATATGTACACAATGGACTCAAGAATATTCCTTGTATAGGCCTCTTGTTAAGGAGACTGTGTGGAAGGAATATTTGATATAATATTGGGTTTGAGATGGAGGGGGTAGGACCTCTGAGATTCTTTCTCCAAAAACAATATATATAACCTAACTTGTCCTCCAAAGAGGATCTTTATGTTGATCACTGAGTTGTTGTTGTTGGTAGGTGCCATTAGGAGATTCATTTCAGACTCATAGTGACCCTAAGTGCAACAAAACAAAATATTATCTAGTCCTAGGCCATCTTTGTAAGGAGCTCTGGTAGCATAGTGGTTATGAATCGGGCTGCGAACCACAAGGTCAGCAGTTGGAAACTACCAGCTGTTCCGCAGGAGAAAAATGAGGCGTTCTGCTCCCATAAACATTTACAGCCTCAGAAACCCTGTACAGGGTCGCTATGAGTCAGAACTGATTCCACAGCACACAGCCACCACCAGGCCATCTTTGTAACAGAAATGACTCAACGGCACTTAACAGCAACAACTAATATTTACCAAGCATGATGTCATTCTCATGATAGGATGTCCAAAGTATGGGAGATGAAATCGTAATCCTCACTTCTAAGGAACATTCTGACTGTACTTTTTCCAAGATAGATTTGTTCATTCTTCTGGTTTTTGATGTTATTTGGTGCCATTGAGTCAGTTCTGACTCTAGGTACGCTATGTACAACAGAATGAAACACTGCCTGGTCCAGATACATCCTCACAATTACCGTTATTTTGAGTCCATTGGTGCATCCACAGTGTCAATCCATCTCCTTGGGGGTCTTTCTCATTTTTGCTAATCCTTCACATTTCTAAGCATGATGTCCTTCTCCAGAACTGGCCACTCCTAACAACATGTCCAAAATAAGCAAGACAAAGTCTTGTCATCCTTGATTCTAAGGATCATTCTGTCTGCACTTCTTTAAACACACATTTCTTTGTTCTTCTGGAAGCCCATGGCATTGTCAGTATTTTTTTTACTAACACCATAATTCAAATGCATCAATTATTCCCCAGTCTTCATTATGCATTGTCCAACTTTCACATGCAATGGGGCAATTGAAAGTAGCATGACTTGGGTTAGGTGTACTTTAGTCCTAAAACTGACATCTTTGCTCTTGAACACATTAAAGAGGTCTTGTGCAGCAGATCCACCTAATGAAATATGTCAGTTGATTTCATGAGTGTTACTTCCATGAGCACAGATTGTGGATCCAAGCAAAATTATGTCTTTGACAACTTCAATCTTTCTCCATCTATCGTGATGTTATTTATTGGTCCAGTTGGGAGGATTTTCATTTTCTTTAAATTGAAGTGTAATCCATACTGAAGATTAATCTTTGATCTTCATCAGTATCTCAAGTGCTTTTCACTTGGAACAAGCAATATTATGTAATTTGCATATTATATTTTGTTAATAAGTCTTCCTCCAATCCTAATGCCACGTTCTTTTACATATAATTCAGGTTCTCAGATTATTTGCTTAACACACATATTGAAAGTTGTTGTTTTTAAGTGCCATTGAGTCAGTTCCTGCTCATAGCAACCCTGAATAGGGTTTCCAAGGAGCAGCTGGTGGGTTTGAACCATTGACTTTTTGGTAAATTGTCCAGTGCTTATACTACAGTACCACACCAGGACTCCATACAAATTGAACAAATTTGGTGAAAAGATACAACCTTGGTGCATACTTCCCTTATTTTAAACCATTCATGTTCTGTTAGAGTGACTGCCTATTGTTCTATGTACTGGTTCCTCACTAGCATAATTAGGTCTTCTGGAATAACCATTCTTTGCATTGTTATCCATAGTTTGTTATGATCCACACAGTCAATTGCCTTTGCAAAATCAATAAAGCATTATTCTTTATTGATTGTTATTCTCTGCTTTCAGTCAAGATCCATCTGATGTCAGCAATATCTCTAGTCCCATATTCTCTGTGAATTTCTGGCAGCTCTCTGTCAATTTACTGCTATAACCATTTTTAAATGAAAATTTGCTTTTGTCTAATATTGGTATTGTTTGATGATTTCTGCATCCCCTTGGTCCACCCTGTTTTGCAATGGGCATGCATAAATATGAATCTCTTCCGATCAGTTGGCCAGGTGACTCTTCCAAATTTCTTGATATAGATGAGTGAGTGAGTGCCACCAGTGCTGCATCAGTTTGCTGAAACACTTTAGTTTGCATTCCATCAATTCCTGGAAACTTGTTTTTCACCAGTGCCTTCAGGGCAGCTTGAACTTTGTCCTTTAATACCATTGGTTCTTGATCAGATGGTACCTCTTTAAATGATTGAACACAGACCAATTCTTTTTGATACAATGATTCTATGTGTAATTCTTATGCTTCCTGCCTCATTCAATATGTTGACCATATTGTTATTGTTGTTAAGAGCTTTCAAGTCAGTTGCAGTGATCCTGTGCAAAACAGGATGAAACACTGCTCAGTCTTGTACCATTCACAATAGATTTTCCATTTTAACCCATTGCTGCTGCCTATGTGTCAATTCATCCCCTTGGAGTCTTCTTTTTGCTGACCCTCCATTTTATGAAGCATGATGTCCTTTTCCAATGAGCAGTTGTCCTATCTGAAATACAAGAGATGAAATGTCACCTTTGTGGCTTCTAAAGAGCATCCAGGTTTTATTTCATCTAATACAGACTTATTTGTTCTTCCGACAATTTAATATTCTATTAATATTCTTCATTTAATATACTTTTAATAGTCTTCATTCGCACCATAATTCAAATGCATCTATTCTTCTCCAGTCTTTCTTCGTCATTGTGAAACTTTCATATGCATATAAGACAATTGAAAATACCATGGCTTGAGTCAGGTGCATCTTAGTTCTCAAATTGATATCTTTGTTCTTTAACACTTCAAAGAGGTCTCCTGCAGTAAATTTGCCTAATGCAATAAATACATCATTTGATTTCTTGACTGCTGCTTTTAATTGTTGAGTGTTGAGTGTAGATCCAAGCACAATTAAGTCTGACAACTTCAATCTGTTTTCCATTAATCATAATATTATTTACTGGTCCAATTGTGAGGATTTTTGTTTCTTACACTGAGGTGCAATCCATATTGAAGGCTGTAGTCTTTGATCTTCATCAGCAAATATTTTAAGTCCTCTTCACTTTCAGCATTCAAGTTGTGTCATCTGCATATTGCAGGTTAATGAGACTTCCTCCAATATTGATATCACATTATTCTTCATATAATCCAGCTTCCAGAATTATTTGCTCAACATAGTGATTGAATAAGTACAGCAAAAGAATACAACCACGGCACACTACTTTTCTGATTTTAAACCATTCAGTAATCCCTTTGCTCTGTTTGAACTACTGCCTCTTGGTTTATGTACAGGTTCCTTATGAGCACAATTAAGTGTTCTGAAATACTCATTCTTTGCAATGCTATACACAGTTGTCTTGATCCACATAGCTGAAAGCCTTTGTACAGTAAATGAAACACAAGTAAACATCTTTCTAGTTTTCTCTGCTTTTACGTAAGATCTACCATCTGACTTCAGTAATGATATCCCTTGTTCCAAGTCCTCTTCTGAAAATGGCTTGAATATCTTGCCGTTCCCTTTCAATGTAATATTGCAACTGTTTTTAAATTATCTTCAGCAAAATTTAACTTGCATATGATATGAATGGTATTGTTTGATGATTTTTGCATTTCATTGGGTCACCTTTCTTTGGAATGGCCACAAATATGACCATGACAATCGGTTGACCATGCAGCTGACTTCCAAATTTCTTGACATTAGTAAGTGCCTCCAATGCTTCATCAGTTTATTGAAAGATTGCAATTTGTATTTCATGAGTTCTGAGTCTTGTATTTTTGCCAATGCCCTCAGTGTACCTCGTACTTCTTCTTTCAGTACCAGTGATTCTGGATCATATGCTACTCTTGAAATGGTTGAAGAGTGACCAATTCTTTTTGGTGAAGTCACTCTGTGTACTCCTTTCATTTTTTTTTTTTTAAGTTTTCTTTTTGTCTATATTGAAAAGCTAATTCATGCCTAAAACAAAATATTCAAACATTTAAATCAGTAGATAAGATCACAATCTCTCTCCCCAGAGGTAATCGCAATTAAGAGATTCTTGTATACCCTTCCAGACATATTTTATGCATATGAACATGTGTGTACAGGCAGGTATTCCTTAACATCCACAAAATGTTCTGTGAAACAAGATGCTATATGATTTGATGTTGTGTGAACACAAAACCACAGTTGGATCTCGCTTTTTCTTTAAGCATCTCCAACAAGCAACGTGATGAAAGTAACAGGCTTTTGTGTTTGATCCTTGATCCAGGTCATTAGCAATTTCTCCATACCTGCTATAGGTCCCTCTCACATTTTTGTTAGCCTTGAACTTTCAGTGAAGTTGATTCTTCACTGTCAAATTCAACATATCTGACATGTCTAATCAGGAGCAATAACATTCACTGAATTTGCACTTCCTGGTGTGGTGCTGTGGGATAATTCGCTGAACTGCAAGATCGGTTTGAACAGCAAGGTTGGCAGTTCAAGCTCACCAGTAGCTCCTCAGAAACCCTATACAGGGTCACTATGAGTCTGAATTGACATGATAGCACTTAACAACAATTGTTTAATAGGAGTCCTGCTGTGGGGCTATAGGATCAGCACTGGACTGGAAACCACAAGGTCAGCAGTTCAAATTCACCAGCTGCTGCTTGGAAACAGGGTTACTATGATTTGGAACCAACTCGACAGCACTTAACAACAATAACTACTGTTAAATCACTTTTTGTTACATTTCCAAATTGATACTGCTTTGTCTTTTGCTGCTGCTATCACTAGTAATGGTTTGGGAGTCTCCTTTCATCTTTTTTTGATGCTTCCTGCATCATTCAATATCTTACCCATAGAATCCTTCAGTTTTACAAGTTGAAGCTTGAATTTCTTTCTTCAGTTCTTTCAGCTTGAAAAATGCTGAGTGTGTTCTTCCCTTTTTGTTTTCTAACTCCAGGTCTTTGCACATTTCATTATAATACTTGATTTTGTTATCTCGAGCTGCCCTTTGAAATGTCCCTGTTTACTTTCTCATTTCTTCCATTGTCTTTAGCTTCTCTATGCTCAAGAGTAAGTTTCAGAGTCTCTACTAACATCAATTTTGGTTTTTCCTTTTTTCCTGTCTTTTTAGTGATCTTTTGTATTTTTCCTGTATGATGTTCTTCTTCCTGTATCCCATAACTCTTCTGACCTTTACTCATTAGTGTCTAATGCATCAAATTAGTTCTTGAGATGATCTTTAAATTCAGATGGGATATATTCAAGGTCATATTTTGGCTCTTGTGGAATTGTTTTCATTTTCTTCAGCTTCAGCCTGAATTTGTTTATGAGCAGCCAATGATCTGTTCCACAGTCTTCCCCTTGCCTTGTTTTGACTCATGAGATTGAGCTTATTCACCATCTCTTCCCACAGACGCAGCCAATTTGACTCCTGTGTATTCCATCTGGTAAGGTCCATGTGTAAAATTGCCTTTTATGTTGTTGAAAGAAGGTATTTGCAATGAACATGTCGTTGGTCTTTGCAAAATTCTATCATGAAATCGTCAGCATCATTTCTATCACCAAGTCTATATTTTCCAATAACTGATCTTTCCTCTTTGTTTCCAAATGTCGCATCTCAATTACCATTAATTATCAATGCATCTTGATTGAATGGTTGATCAATTTCAGACTGAAAAAGTTGGTAGAATTCTTAAATGTCATCATCATTGGGTTTAGTGCTTAGTGTGTAAATTTGAATGATTGTGATATTAACTGGTCTTCCTTGTAGGTATATGGATATAGACCTATTGCAGATAGCATTGTACTTCATTGTACTTGAAATGTTCTTTTTAATGATGAATGTGACACCATTGCTCTTGAATTTGTTGTTCCCAGTATAGTAAACTATATTATTATCTGATTCTAAATAGCCAATATCAATCCATTTCAGTTCAGTAATGCCTAGAATATTGATTTTATTATTCCATTGCATTTTTTAACTATTTCCAGTTTTCCTAGATTCATATTTCATATATTCCACTTTCCAATTATTAATAGATATTTGCAGCTGTTTTTTCTCAGCAGCAAATAAACATCCTGAAAGCTTTACTTCATCAACCTCAATAAGATCTCCAGCTGTATTTCAAGTGCATTCCTGAGGGGCTCATCTTCTGGCACAATATCAGACCAATTTCCACTATGATTTGTAAGGTTCTTTAGTGGTTAACCATTCAGAAGTGGTCCTCCTCTCCTTTTTCCTAGTCTGTCCTAGTCTGGAAGCTCCACTGAAACCTGTCCACCATGGTGGCCTTCCTGATGTTTCAAATACCAGCGGCATAGCTTCCAGCATCACAGTAACACATAAGCCACCATAGTATGACACACTGACACAAGTGTAGTGGATTCCTCTGGTGGTGGTTGTTGCTGTTGTTCAGTGCTGTCAAGTTGGTTCCGACTCATAATAACCCTGTATAGGGTTTCCAAGGAGCAGCTGGTGGGTTTCAACTACCCAACTTGTGGTTAACAGTCTAGTGCTAACCTACAGCACCACACCACACTAGAACTCCATTCTTCTGGTTGTTGTTAAGTGCTGTTTAGTTGGTTCCTACTCATAGTGACCCTATATAGAGGTACTAGGATTTCCAAAGAGTGGCTGAATGAGCTTAAACCACTGACCTTGTGGTTCATACAGACCTTGCAGTCCAGCGCATTAACCAGCAGTGCCTCACCAGGACCCCATTCCTCTGGTTGTTGTTGTTGTTGTTAAGTGCCATGGAGTTGGTTGTGACCCTGTATCGGGTTTCCAAGGAGCAGCTGGTGAGCTTGAACCACCGACCTTGCAGTTCAAATGACTTTGCAGTCTGATGCATTAGCCCACAGCACCACACCAGGACTCCATTCCTCTGGTAGTCCATGGTATATTCAATATTCTTTGTCAACATCATAATTCAAAGACATCATGTTTTCTTTATTGTCCTGCTTTCACATACATATAAAATGTTCCAGCTTCTTGAATTATTTGCTCAATGTTCAGATTGAATAAGCATGGTATAAGGATACAACCCTGACACATATCTTTCCTGATTTTAAGCCATACAACATCCTGGTATCTGCATATATGACTGCCTCTTGGTGGATATACAGGTTCCTCTTGAGCACAGTTAAGTGTTGTGGAATTTCCATTCTTCACAATGTCATCCATAATTTGTTATGACCCAAACAGTTGGCCTTTGTACAGTCAATAAAACACAAGTAAATATCTTTCTGGTATTCTCTGGTGACTGAGTAGGGTATGCAGTTTGGTGGTTGAGCTGAACTGCCTGTGGGAAAAGTAGAAGGAGTAGGGAAAATGAAGAGGATTTGGGGAAAGGCACTTGTTAGTTGTGTGCTACGTTATATACAATATATATGACTTCCTCGGTTTTCCATATGAAATCCTTAGTAGAATTTCTAAATAAAAAAACATGACTATGATCAGAGTGTTTTTGTGGAAATGGTAAAGGGCCAGGCCTGTCTCCCAGCTGCTGCAGTGCTAAGCCTGTGTAAATGAGGGGAATCCTTTCTGCCCCAACCTGGGGTGTGCCACAAACAGGATCCAGTTTATCTGCTTCTCACTTTTCATGCTAACCTTTGGATGGCTGGGAGGCTTTTAGGGTCTTTGTGTGGTCTTCAGTTTCTAATGATCACAATACTTTCTCCTTTCCAGCAAATCTTTTTCTGTCATAGCTACTGCTGCTACTGCACATACCAGCTTCTCACAGCGTCAGCACATTTGTGTGCCCTACATAATGCTGTATTTATCTGTCTCCTTTAGGGTGCTCTCTCCGGACTGTGCTTTGTGTCCATTCTTTGACCATTTGTCCCGAAGATGGTGTATTTGTTTCCTAGGACTGACATACAAAGTACCATAAAGTGGGAGGCTTGTAAGAACATAAATTTTTTGTTTCATGGTCTCGAATTGACAGTCTAAGATCTGGGTATGCTGTTTTGATTCCTTCTGAGGTTTTGAGAGAGAATGTATTCCATGCATCTATCCAAACTTCTGATAGCTTCAGGCTGTAAAAGCCCATGACATCCTATCCTTTCCCTTTCTTCTATCTTCTCTCAGTCTCTTTCTGAGTGTATGTGTCTTCTTTTTTGTAGAACACCACTAAGATTAAATTAGAACCCACTCCACTATGATATGACCTCATGTTAACTTTATCATCTTCAGAGATCCTAGTTCTAAGCAAGAGGGTTATGAATTTAACATATCTCTTGTGAGCATCTTATTCAATTCATAACAATGACTGTCAGATTCCTTGGTTCTTCAAGGGACTCCCTACTTTCAGCCACATGACCTCATGGATCACATCTATTCATGCAGTTCACCCTGACTACACATCCAATTGTCACGTAGTCAGTCATTTAGAAAATGTGTACAGAGTAGCTTCTCTGTGTCTGACACTTCTTAAGTTCCTGTTTTCGTGGAGTTTGCAATCTAGGGAAAGCAAAGGATCATCAGCAACAATACAGGTCAATAATGTATACTGGATTGTCTCTATCTGCTGCTCTACACCCACACCCTACCCTTTTCCACGTTGTATTTTGTCCTATGAGGCTAACCTCTCTCTAGTGCATCAGTGGGACTTCCTGGACCTCTGGACTCTGGTTAGGTTTGGCACCATCAGGAGATGGACTTTAGTCTCAGTTTCCTTCCCTTTTCCCTTCAGGGCCACCAGGGTTTTCTTAAAATAGTTCTCTACTATTGCTAAACCTTAGATGCTTCACCATCTTTGATTGGTTTTCTACAGTCTGCCCACATCCTTGAAATAGTTCCTTCATTAAATTATCCCAATGAGTGTGTCATCTGTTTCCTACCAGTATCCTGTTCCATACAAATGTCAAATGATGATAAGAGCTATAAAAATATATAAACAGAGCAAAGGACATAGCTTGGTAGGGAATGAAGGGAAGAGAGCCAACTAAAATGAAGTGGATGGCAGAAAAGGTGACTTTTGAGTAGAGACATGAAGAAGTAAGGGAATAGGTCGTATAGATGTCAATAGGAAGAGAACCATGGCAGAAGGGAGAGAAATGCAAAGGTCATTAGATAGAAGTGCTATTAGAGTGTTTAAGGAGTTGCAAGAGGTCCAAGATGTCTGGAATGCAGTGAGGATGAGCAGGAGGTACGATGGTTGGAAAATGGATCAGAAAGGTAGCAGAGGGTCAGATGAGGTGGGACATTGAAGAGTCTGATCTGAGGAAAAATATGATCTGTCATATTTTGGAAGGATTTGGTTCAAATCCACCAACTACAACTCTATACAGGGTTGCTATGAGTCAAAACTAATTCCATGGCACTTAGCAACAACAACAAGTTGGAGATCCTTGCTATGTAGCTGAGAGAAGATGACAATTAGACAATGGATTTTCAACACTGGAGTTTGAAGGAGAGATCACAACTGGAGATATAAATTATGTGATTATAAACATTTAAATTACATTTAAAGTCATGCAACTGGGTGAGATCATCTAGCGAGTGAGTGCAGATGAAGATGAGATCCAAGAGTTGAGCCCTGTGGCTGCCATCATTTAGAATTTGGAGAGATGAAAGAGATCTAACAGAAGAGACTGGATAAGGTAGAAGGAGAGCCCAGTGGCTGAGTGAAGAAAGTATTTCAAAAGAGATGGTGTTCAACTGTGCCAACATCGGGTAAGGTTGAGAGTGGACAGCTGGATCCAGCAGTGACCTTGAACTGAGCTATTTTGGTGGGATGATGAGTCCTGGTTTGAAAGAGTTCAAGAGAAAGAATGAGAGGAAAGGAAATGGAGTCAAGGATGAAATATAACTGTTGTAAAAGTTCTGCTATAAAAAGAAACAGAAAAATGAGTAGATAGCTGGAAGAGACATGGGGTCAAAGGAGGTTTTGCTTTGATTTGCAGGCTGATGTGAAAGATCAAGTTGCAAGAGAAAAATTAATGATGTGGGAAAGAGAGACCAATCATGCAGGAGAGAGGAGTTAGCCTTACATAATCACCCAGGGTTCCAAGGGGGAGGACAGAAAAGAGGGACACAGGTAGAGAGGGATGGATTGTTACGGCAGTGGGATTTGGTGAAGGTGCTCTTCCGGTTGCTTCTATCTTTTAGTGAAATAAGAAACAAGGTCACCCTAAGTGCAACTGTCACAACTGTAAAGGTAGAAGTTTTGTAACAAAAATGGAGGAGTAATCTTACAGTCTAGAAAGTGAGGATCATAGGACCATCAAAGGAGAAGAGCACAAGCAAAATGCGGGGCCCTATTCAGAGAAGCAGCAACACCAGAGATGGAGGCAGAGATGAGGACATGGAGAGAGGGAGCTGCTAGGAACTCTAGACTCATAGAAAGAGAGGGACTGGGTGCTGGCGGCCAGGAGGTAGACTAGCAGAATGTGCCCTTTGATTGTTTAAATTATTATAGATGACTGAGTGTTTTGTGTACATGCCCCCCACCACCCAAAAAAAACAAAACAAAACAAAAGCAGAGGGAATGGAAGCAAATACTGTTGAATGATGATGCACGGAGGAGACTGTAATCATTGCAATGAAATGATGGTGTAAAGCCGATGTTCTCCCATGCAAACAAACTATTACTCAGTTCACAATAAAATCTTAAAAAGAAAAAGAAACAAGGTCATCAACTAAGAATAAGAAAGGAAGAGAATGTGTTGGCATTTGAGGAGAAAACATCTCAGGCAGACATCTAAGAGAATGTGAGAACCAGTTGAGAGGAAATGTACAACGATGGCTGGGCAGCAGCAATAAGGGCCCCATGAGGTTTGTGGTCACATTGGCCAATGAACTTTCTCTGACCACATGTCCATCTACTCTGACCATACACTGTACATCTTTCTGATCTACGCTTACATAGCTCTGTCTGTGTCCCAGTTTTGGTGAATTCTGACCCTTGGGAACCACTTGACTCTCATCTTGGCATTCTGAAAGGCCATTTCCCCAGTACTGTAGCATTGGTGTTTTCCCCGCTGAAAACTAGAGTCTCTATATTCTTTTTATTTCTCTCACTCAAGCTGTCTTATCTGGGAGACAGGGATTGATGCTGTAACTTTGTTTTCACTCCCCTGGGCATTGTGTTAGGTGCTTCAGGAATGCCAAGACTAATAGGGATCCTGCCTGCACTCAATGAATTTATAATATGATCAGGGAATAGTAATTTGTATACATCAACTGTGTATAATAGCTAAGCCCACTTGACTGTGAGTGTACTTTTAGGGTTGGGGAAACCCACAGTAGGGGATGGTAGTTCTGATCAGAGAATAGAGGGAATCAGAAATGGGAGAGATCAGGGAGCGCTTTACATGGGGCAGCAGGATTTAACTCTATCATTAGACATGCAAATTATCTTGTGGACCTTCCAATGTGTGCACTGGAATACGTTAATGAGCTCAACTGGCCCTGGTTCAACCTGCCTCTATGCCTTTGAAGTGACATGCCCTGTCAGTGGAAATTACATACCCCACGTCCAGACCTACCATGCATGCTGTAAAGGTAGAAAGGAAGGATTGTTCATGTACTGACTGCTGGAGGAGGGAAACTTAGGCCATGCTTCTCGGATTCATTTCTTTTTTTGAGACTTCTTTGCCTTCTTTGTATAACCAGAGTATGTCCATATGTAGGGGTTGGTGTGTTAAGTGCCATTAAGTCGGTTCTGACCCATAGCGACCCTGTATAGGTTTTCCAAGGAGCAGCTGGTGAGCTTGAACCACCAACCTTGCAGTTCAAATGGAAGTTTGGTCCAGTTTTTATCCCACAGCTCTACACCAGGACTCCTATTTAGTGGTGGAGAGAGGAATTAAAGAAGAGACACAATTTCAGAAGGGTCTCATCCCAGTTTCTGGAAGACTAGGATGTGTTCATCATCTATATTCTGGAAGGGTATAAAGAGAGCAGGAATTCGCTTGCTTTACTATCTAAATTAATAAGTTGTAAGAGTGCTATTTGTTTCATAGTCATCATGGATGAGTGACAGATCTATGTCTTTACCCAATGCTGAGGATCCATGGGAAACACCATGTACTCTTGCTAAATTCTGGTGCAAAGACAAGTACTCCAAGTTATTTAATTTTCAGGTTACACTTGTCATTCACCAACCTTGTTAAGGTGTCCCTGTGATCAGAAACTCACCTAACATCTGTCATTCCAAAGATCCTAAACAATGCTAGTTTATTTTGTAATCTGAGGAGGGTTACCACTTGTCTGTTACTTTGTCATACTCTGGGATTTCTGTGTTGTTATGATACTAGAAGCTATGACACGTCCATTAGTAATCAGAACAAGGAATACATGAAGTATGAATCTAGGAAAATTGGAAGTGGTCAAAAATGAAATGGAATGCATAGAGATCGAGATCCTAGGCATTAGTGAGCTGAAATTGACTGGAATTGGTCATTTTGAATCTAACAGTCATATGGTTTACTATGCTGGGAAGGACAGTGTGGGAGGACATCAAAAAGAACATTTCAAGATCTATCTTGAAGTAAAACACTGTCTGTGATAGGATAATATACACATGCATCCAAGGAAGACCAGTTAATACAACTATTATTCAAATATACAAAGCAACCACTAAAGTCAGTGGTGATGCAATTGAAGAATGCTACCAACTTTTTCAGTCTGAAATTGATCAAACATGCAATCAAGATATATTGATAACAACTGGATATTGGAATGCAAAGGTTGAAAACAAAGAGAAAGAATCAGTAGTTGGAAAATATGGCCTTGTGATAGAATCAAGGCTGGAGGTCACATGATAGAATTTTTCAA
>NW_006408530.1:31090283-31100563 GCF_000296735.1 Chrysochloris asiatica
AAGAAGTATAGTCAGTATGCTCCTTAGAAACCAGAATGGTGAGACTTTGTCTCTCATACTTCAGATATTTTATCAATCCCTAGAGAACGATAAAGTATATCATCCTTGGTAAAATGGAGTGTCAGAGAAAAAGAGGAAGACCCCCCTATGAGTGTATTGGTACAGTGGCAGCAGCAGTGGGCTCAAGCTTAACAATAGCAGTGAGGATGATGCAGGACCTGACAGTATTTCATTTTGTTGTACATAAAGTTGCTGGGAGTCAGAACTGACTTGACCACACTTAACAATTAAACATGCCACAAATATTTCAAATACCAGCAGACTTATCCTTGGTGGATAGCTTTAAGCAATTTCCAGACTAAAAAGAAGAGTCTGGCGATGTGCTTCTGGAAATAAGTCAGCAGAGACCTATGAATCACAACAGAACATTGTCTGACATTGCTTTAGGATGAATCATTAGAGGGGATCAATTGCTAAAGGAGGACATCATGTTTGATGAAGTAGAGGGTCAGTGAGGGCAAGGGAGGCCTCCAGAGAGATGGATTGGCACAATAGCTAGAAGGATGAAATCAAATATCCCAGCAATGGTGAAGCTAATGTGGACTGGATAACATTCATTCTCTTGTCCATAAGATGACCATGAGTCAAAGTCAACTTGATGGCAGCTATCTATCTATCTGTTTATCTATCGATTGATCAATCGATCTCTAAAGAAGAGACAGAAACTGATTTATATTTATAACATTTATAAATGTATAAAGTATAAATTACTATTTATAGCAAGTAACATAAATATTGATACAGAGTACCCTGGGGAAAGCATTAAAGATTAATGAGATCTGTTTACAAATATCACAAGGAATTAAAATAAATGAGTAAGAAAAGTATGTAAAATTGATGTAGTTTGGACTTAAAGGGCAAATTGTAGGGATGCCTGAAATTGGCAACGTAAGGCAAAGAGCAAGAAAAAAGACTAAAATTAATTTAAGTTAAACAAATCTATACAATGTTGTTGCTGTTGTTGGTTGCCATAGAATTGGTTCTGGTTCACAGTGACCCTATGTAAAACAGCACAACACTGTCTAGTCATGTGCCATCCTCATAACTATAGTTACCTTGGGGCCCGTTGCCACAGTCACAGAGGCAATTCATCTTGCTGAGGTCTTTCTCTTTTCCAATGACCCTCCACTTTACCAAGCAGGATGGTCTTCTTCAGGAACCAACCCCTCCTGACAACATGTCCAAAGAACAAGAGGCAAAGTCTTACCATCTTCGATTCTAAGAAGCACTCTGGCTATGTTTTTTTCAACAAGATGTATTTGTTCTTTTGGCAGTCCACAGTACTTTCAGTATTCTTTGCCAACATCATGACACAAATGCATAGATTCTTCTATGGTCTTCTTTATTCACTGTCCAACTTTCACATGTATATGAGGCTATTGAGAATACCCTGGCTTAAGTAAGGTGTGCCTTAGTACTCAAACTGACACCTTTGCTCTTTAACACTTTTAAGACGGCTTTTGTAGCAGGAAGGTAATATCTCCTTTAATTTCTTGACTGCTGATCCCATCAGAATTGATTGTGGATCCAAGCAAAATAAAGTCTTTGACAACTTCAATCTTTTCTCCATTTATCATGACATTATTTACTGGTCCAGTTGTGAGGATTTTTGTGTTTTTTGTTTGTTTTTTTTATACATTGAGGTGCAATCCATACTGATGACTTAAGTTTTTGATCTTCATCAGTAAGTATCCAGAACTTTTTTCTTCCAGCAAGCAAGGTTGTGTCATCTACATATAGTAAGTTGTTAATGAGTCTTCCTCCAATCTTGACGCCACATACTTCTTCATATAATCCTGCTTCTCACATTATCTGCTCAGCATACAAATTGAATAAGTATTGTTAAAGGATACAACCCTGGCACTTACCTTTCCTGATTTGAAACCATTCAGTAATCACTTGTTCTGTTCTACTGACTGCCTCTTGGTTTATGAACAGGTTCCTCATGAGCATAATTAAGTGATCTGGAATTCCCATTCTTTACAATATTACCCATAATTTGTTATGATTCACACAGTTGAATACCTTTGCATAGTCAATAAAGCAAAAGTAAACATATTTATGGTATTTTCTACTTTTAACCAAGATCCAGCTGATATCAGCAATAATATCCCCAGTTCCACATTCTCTTCTGAATCCGAATTGAATTTCTGTCAGTTCTCTGTTGATGTACTGTTGCAATCATTTTAAACTTATCTTCAGCAGAAATTTACTTGCATGTGATATTAAAGATATTGTTCAATGATTTCCACATTCTGTTGGGTCACCTCTTTTTGGAATGGGCATAAATAAGAATCTCTTCCAATCAATTGGCCAGGTAGTTAGTTATCTTCCAAACTTCTTGGCATAGATGAGCAAAAGCCTCCAATGTTGCATCAGTTTGTTGAAATATTTCTATTTGTATTCTGTCAATTTGTATTCTGACATTGTTTTACAACAGTGCCTTACAACAATGCCTTCAGTGCTACTTGAACTTCTTCCTTCAATATGATCAGTTGTTAATCATACAGTATCTCCTGAAATGACTGACCATCAACCATTCTTTCTGGTACTGACTCTATATTCCTTCCATTTTCTTTTGATGCTTCCTGTATCGTTCAATATCTTGCCCATAAAATTCTTCAGTATTGAAAGTTTCAGTATTGAAAACTTGAATTGTTTGTTAAATCCTTTCAGCACGAGAAATGCTGAGTAAGTTCTTCTCTTTTGGTTTTCCAGCTTCAGTTGTTTGCACATTTTATTATAACACTTTACCTTCTCAAGTTGCCCTTTGAAATTTACTGTTCAGCTCTTTTACTTTATCATTTCTCCCAGTTGCTTGAGCCTCTCTGTGTTCAAGAGCAAGTTTCACCCACTTTGACTTTTTCTATCTTTCTTGTCTTCTTAATGACCTTTTACTTTCTTCCTGTATAATTTTCTCATCATCCCACAACTCTTTCAATCTTCAATCATGAGTGTCTAATGCATAAAATCTGTTCTTGAGATAGCCTCTAAATTCAGGTAGGATATACTACTCAAGGTCATATTTTGGCTCTTGTCAACTTGTTTTCATTTTCTTCAGGGTTAGCTTGAACTTGAATATGAACAATTGATGATCTGTTCCACAGTTGGCCGCTGGATGATAAGAGTGAGCTTCTCCATTGCCCCTTCCCACGATGTACTCCATTTGATTTCTATGTTTTCCATTTGGTGAGGTCACATGTATGGTTGCCTTTTATGTTGTTTTGGTGTTTTTAAAAAATATTTGCAATACATAAGTCACTGGTCATACAAAAATCTACGTTGTGATCTCCAGAATCATTTCTATTACTAAGGTATATTTTCCAACTACCAATCCTTTCGTTTTGTTTCCAACTTTTGCATTCAAATCATCACTAGTTATCCATGCATCATGATAGCATATTTGAACAATTTTAGACTGAGCAAGTTAGTAGAATCCTTCAGTTTCTTCTTTATTGGCTTCTGTGATTGTTGAGTAAATTTGAATACTAGTTGTATTGATTGACTGGCCTTTCTTATAGGTTTATGGATACTATCATATCATAGACAACATGGTACTTCAGGGTAGATCTTGAAATGATTTTTTTGACGATGAATGCAATGCCATATCTCTTCAAATTGTCATTCCCAGAATAGTGAAGCATATGACTGTCTGATTCAAAATAGCTAGTACCAGTCCATTTTAGCTCATTAATGCCTAAGACATCAATCTATGTGTTGCATTTCATTTTTGATGACTTTGAATTTTCCTTAATCCATACTTCATACATTCCACATTCAGATTATTCATGCATGTTTGCAGCTGTTATTTTTCATTTTGAGTTGTGCCCCCATCAGCAAATGAAGGTTTCACAAGCTCTATTATATCCATGTCATTAAGGTCAACTCAACTTTTAGAAGGCAGCTCTTTCTCAGTCATATTTTGAGTGCCTTCCAACCTAAGGGGCTCATTTTCTAGCACTATATCATACAAGGCAGAACTTGTGTGGTGCTGTACAATAAGCACTAGATTGAAGGTCAGTTTGAACCACAAGTTTGGTGGTTCAAATCCACCAATCACTCCTCAGTAACCCTATACAGGGTTGCTATGAGTCAGAACCAACTCAAAGATACTTAACAACACAACATACCATACAATATTCCCTTGCTATTTATAAGGTTTTTAGTGGCTAACCTTTCAGAAGTGGTTCATCTCTCCTTCTTTCTGGTTTGTCTTAGTCTAGAAGTTCTGCTGAAACCTGTTCACCAAAGGTAACCTGCCAGTATTTAAAATACTGCTGGCATAACTTCTAGCATTACAGCAACACACAAGCTACCACAATACCACAAAGTGGCAGATGAGTGGAGTAATTTAAACTATATAAAGGCACTTATTTCCTCATTCATGTCAAAAGCTGAATGTCCTTTGCCACTACAAATAACACCTCCTTCACCCACTACCACACGCTCTAATCAGTGTTCTCATGCTGACATTTGTGTTCATGGCTAGAACTGGCTGCAAGTTTTTAATAAAGAACAAGCAAAATTTTTGTCTCTGGACACTCAAGGAGAGACTTTCTCACTAGAGATGCCTCATTTCAGAGTGGGAGGAAAAGGCCACTCTTTCTAAAGAAGGTGAGATCTGAAGGGAAGATGAGCATGAAACAGAAGATTGGGCCAGAAATGCTGCTGTCTTGGGCAGGACTAGGAGCAGATGAGGTCTTTGGACAAACTGTGCAAGAGGATCCCCTGTCTAGGCATAGAACAAGGACAGGACTGAGGGGGAAATATCACATGCAAGCTAGAGAGACAGGCCTGGCTTAGGAAAGGAGTTTATAGTCCAGAAGGAGCCGTGGTGGTGCAACGGTTAAGCAGCTTGGCTGCTAATGTCAAGGTTAGCAGTTTAAACCCAGCATCTCCCTGGGAGAATGATGTGTCAATCCGCTTTTGTAAAGACTTACAACCTTGGAAGCCTGATGGGGCAGTTCTACTCTGTCCTAACATGTTGCTATGAGTTGGAATCAGCTTAACAGCAATGGGTTTTGGTTTTGTTTTGAATGTTTCAGAGGTTTTGCCATCCGTGCACGCACTTGGCAGCTCAGTTCTGCATTGTCATTCACCATCTATCTCTTCATAGTCTCCTCAACTAGTCTGTCACATTCTTGAAGGCAAGTTATTTTTATGTTGAGAATCATTTCATATCTATTAGAATCTTATTTGTATTGTTACTGGTTTCACTTTGCATTGCAAGACCCTGAGGCAGAGAGAGAGAGTTAAGCAAAGGATCCAGAATGACACAGCTAGGAAATGACCCCTTACAGTTTCACTGAATAAAACAATAAGTCAATAAATAGTACTTTGTACATTTTCAAAGTTTTCCTTCTCAACTCCCTTCCTCAAGCAAGTTTAAGATGGTATCTCATAGTTCATAATGAAAGAATTGGAGGCAAACTCTTTGAAAGGAGCAACTCAAATCGAGTGCATTGAATTGACAAAACAGTGGAAGGATGATCCTTAACTGAAAACAGTGGAAGGGTGATCCTTAACTAATTTATTTGCCTGTAAAATGCAAAACAGTGAAGCCTGTTATCTAAAGCGAGAGATAAAAGGCAATGCAGAGTCAAAGATAACAGATTTCACCTTCTGGAAATCACAGCTGTTTTTTGTATTTCCGCAACCAACTGGAACTCATCAAATGACTTTTATTGAAAGCCCAGGAGGTTCTTCTGAAGACATGAGTCCTTTCTTTCAGGATCTTAGATTTTAAAGAGGTTTCACCATGAGAACTCAAGACAAAAGTGACCTGGTAAGGATGAAAGGATCCGTCTTAGAGCATGTTTCACAAGCTCAAACACTTCAGCAAGAGAGTGCAGTCCCCATCAACCCTGTACAGCAAGGAGCAAACAGGGCCATCAATAACTCTATGGCATGGATTGAGTTGTGTCCCCCAAAAGATCTGACAACCTGGCTAGACCATGATTCTCAGTATTATACAAGCATCCTCCATGTTGCGAGATCTGAAGTGCTGATCCTACGTGTTGTAAATCCCTGCTTCCATGATGTTAATGAGGCACAGTTAGAGGCAGTTATGTGACTGAGGCAGGATTAGGTTATATCTTGAGATGTAAAAGCGATTGAACAAGTAAGCAGAGATGGAGAACTTGATGACCACCCAGAAAGAAGAGCCAGAAACAGACAGCATTCTTTGGACCTGAGCTGAGAACCTTCTAGACCCAGCGGAAGATTGATGTCAAAAAACACATGATTTCCAAGGAACAGCATGCACACAGATGTTCAGAGGAAACGAAGACCTTCTTCCAGAGCTGTCAGAGAGACAAAGCTAGTGCTCTGAATTCAGACTTCTAGCCTCCTAAACTGTGAGAAAATCAATTTCTGTTTGCTAAAACCACCCACTTGTAGTGGGTCTGTTACAGCAATACTGGATAACTAAGACAGTCTATATGCATAGATAGGCTATTACCGACTTTAATGTTTATAAACAAGGGTGGCATCAGTGTTGGCAATAACCATTCAATCATCCGACAGGTATTTCTGAGGACTTACTCTCTGTTGAATCAGACCGAGTGGTACATAGAGTTTTAACTGCTGATTTTTGTAAGTATATCACCAGATCTTTTTTCCTAATCTCTCTTAGTGTGGAAGGTCTGATGAAATGGTTCAGCATCATAACCATAGACAGGCCTCCACTGAGGGATGGCTGGGAATCAAGCTGGGTCTTCCACATGGAAAGGAGAAATCTATCACAGACCCACTATGCCTCTACAGCTGATCATGAGGCTAGCACAGGACTGAGCAGCACTGTATCCCATTGTGCACAAGGTCACCATGAGTTGGAGGCCTACTCAATGGCAGCTAACAATTGTGTGTTGGGTTTATTGCAATGATACCGACTTGCACATAGAGCTGTCCTTAGAGTCTGAACAACTCAGGGAACTTGTTCTTCTGTAGAAACCAGCAAGCTCACGTTGAAAGTTGACACAAGTCAGCCTTAGGTGGGCTCACAAGTTATCTGGCCAGTTCTCATCCAGTCAGCAAGTCATGTCCTTGCTTTCCTTCCCATCACTCAGGCAACGGTCTAGGCCTAGAACTAGCTGCCAAACACCACACTCCCACCCATCTTCCCTTCCACACACCTGCTCAGTAGGTTGCCCTTCTTGTAACATATCTCTCACCTCCCTCCCTTGGTTGCTTTGCTCCCTGCCACAACTGTCTCAACCCACTTCTCTCCCTCATGTTGACACGCATATTGATCAAGGCTGCCCTTGAAGTTTCGTTTTTACTAGGACTCATATGTCTACTACATTACCTAGAGGGTGGGAGTGAAGGCACAGATATTCTACCCCTAGATTGAAATCTTGAGAATAGCTGCTACCCAGAAGGCTAGCTGAGATGAAAGGAAAATGCAATAAAGTATTTACCGAAACTGGTCAGACTGAAATGGAAATCCCCAAAGAGAAAGATGCAAACCATACTACTATTCCTAGTAGGGATGGAGAGATTTCTGGAACCAAAGTGAGAGGCTGGAGGGGTAGTGGTGGAAACGTTGTAAAATAGGATATATAACAAGAGGCAAATGAACTGGGGGTCACATCTCTTTAGAATAAAGATGAAATAGTCAGACATGCAGAATAGTGGAGAAAATAAATTACAGTGTCCAGATTAAACCTATCTTAACATTATGTTTTTTTTGCCTAAAGTCTTTTAAGAACTAAGATGCAACAGAGCCAACTGAAGCTCCTTTTGTGGCCCTTCTGATCTTCATTCCGCCCCTCCTCAAAGTGCAGTTTACTTTGTAAAGGAATGAAAGTCCCTTAGTCATCATACTGAGATCATTTTTTAAAGTATTTCATTGGTTTTTGCTTCATGTTGAATATAATAAATCTTCATTAAACAACTCCCAGCATGTTTAAAATGTGTGTAAAATAAAGCAAATTATATTTCTTATCTACTTCACTGTGCCTGAATAAACCTAGCCAGGTTTATATAACACTTTGAAGATTATTCATTTTAAAAGAAATTTACGTTTCTTTAAAAGTGTATCTTCTTCTAAATTTCCTCCATTATGCCCCAGAAAAGAACCTGTCCTTCTGAGATTCGTTTCTGGAATTCTCCTCTGTCAGTATACATGTTTCATGTGTGGCTTATATCACTTCTGAGGCTACCTAGCACTTTCTCCAAAGAAAGCTTCTTGGTGCATGAATGGAAATCAACAGGGATTGGTGTAAACACTTTGCGTATATTAACTCATTTCATTTTTATAACAACCATCCAAGATAGATACAGTTATTACTGCCATTTTACAGATGAGAAAACTCCTCTGTAAATATACTAGTTTCTGTGTAGTTTTGAGAAGGAATAAATGTGACTGTCATAGGCTCTTGTGTGCAGAGAAATCTGTCCAATTCTATGTTATTGTGCTAGGTAAGTACTAGCTCTTTAATAGCCTAAAACTTCAATTCATCAGTCATTATGACAATGCCTGGTTGTGTTATAACTACTCCCTTGACTTTCTTTAAATACAGAGTTTTCATTTCTTCATACAGAATGTACTGGAAGACAGAATGTCTCATTGCCCATTTTACACACAGGAATATGTTAGCCATCCATCTTTTTGAGCCTAAGGAAAGGCTGGGACTCTGGGGAGAGTAAATCGGAGCCACATAGCAGTTATACACAAGCCAAACAGATGTGGGCGCATGGGAAAGATGATGTCCCATCTACCACAAGCACCTCTCTGCCCTCTACTTTTCATTCTACCTTCTGAACCACCCAGCCCTGGCCAAGCGAAATCATTCTTAGAGACTCGGCTTAATTATAGATCTTTAATGAAGTCCTCCTGAAACTGAAACCCACAACAATTTCTCAGTATGTTGACCCTAAGAATCATAACGCTTTATGTTTCCTGGAAGTTCTGGTGTGGTGCTGTAAGGTAAGCACTGGACTGCTAGCCTCAAGGTCAGCAGTTCAAACCTACCAGCTACTCCTTGGAAACCCAATTCAGAAATGTTAGGAGTTAGATCTGACTCAACATCACTTAACAACAACAAATGTTTCCTGTGCTTTCTTTTCACTGTATTTGACTGGTCACTGAACTTACAGAGAGCAAGAATTCATCTTATACTCATGTATGTTGTTGTTAGATACCATTGAACTAACCCTGACTCATGGTGACCCCATGCTCAATGAAACAATGCTGCCTGCCCTGCACCCTCCCTATGAGTAATTGCTGGTCATGCTGTTATGATCCATAGGATTTTTAGTGACTGGCCTTCTCACATAGCTCATCAGTTCATCTTCCTAGCCCATTTTAGTCAAAAAACTCTGCTGGAACCTGCTAAGCATCATATCAACATGCAGACCTCCACTGACAGACAGAATGATGTATATGCTTAAGGTGCAAAAGCTAGGAATTGAACTTGGGGTTCCCTTATGGAAGGCATGAATTCTACCATGGATCCACTAACGTCCTCTATGCTTAGATATACCTAATGTCAATTATGACAAAATTCATCACCATGTTGGTTATTTCCTGTGTGAAGGGTGTAGAGGGGGTGATGAGAGGATTGGAAGGATACAATAAATTATTGCCATGGGTAATCTACCGGGTCTATTCTGGATAATGTTGCTTGGGCATTGAACATCTACGCAGACTTCTTCCTGCCATGGGAGGAGCAATGTTACCATCTCCCATTCCAGGCAAGAATAACGTGGGCATCTAAGAGATTTTGAAACTCCTTTGCCCAGTTTTGTAGGAACGCTCAGCAGACTTGCCATTAGATTGAATCTTATAATGGGAATTAAACAGAGACAAAAGTAGCAGAATGAGGGAGTTAAGAACATATATTCTGGAACCAAATTGCCTGGGATCAAATTCCAGTTCTACCACTTACTGGTGTGGTGCTGTAGGACTGCAAGGTCAGTGGTTCAAACTCACCAGTCGCTCCTCGGAAATCCTAACCAGGGTTGCTATGAGTCAGAACTCACCCTACATCACTTAACAACAACTACTATTATTTACCTACTGGATGACTTTAAACAACCTACTTAACTACTTTTATGCCTCTTTTTTAGTCTGGAAAACCTGGATGAAAATAATAATAGTACCTATCCCATCTGCTAAGGAGCTCTGGTAGCGTAGTGGTTACGAATCGGGCTGCGAACCATAAGGTCAGCAGTTCGAAACTACCAGCGGTTCCGCGGGAGAAAGATGAGGCGTTCTG
>NW_006408530.1:31100663-31103062 GCF_000296735.1 Chrysochloris asiatica
AAAAATTCAAGCCTCAACTTTCAATATTGAAGGATTCTATGGGAAAAATACTGAATGATGCAGAAAGCATCCAAAGAAAATGGAAGGTATATATACACCAAAAGGAAACTGTCGATATTCAACTATTCCAAGAGGTAGCATATGATCAAGTGCCATTGGTACTGAACGAAGTCCATGGTGCTCTGAAGGCATTGGCAAAGAGCAAGCTCCCCGGAACTGATGAATACAAATGGATAACTCTCAACAAACTGATGCAGCACTGGAGACACTCATTCATCTTATGCCAAGAAATTAGAAAGACAGCTACCTAACCAAATGATTGAAAGAGATCCTTATCTGTGCCCATTTCAAGGAGAGTTTACCCAACAGAATGCAGAAATCATTGGATAATATCACATGCACGTAAAATTTAGCTTAAGATAATTTTAAAATGACTGCAGCATTACAATGACAGGGAACTTCCAGAGGTTCAAACTGGATTCAGATGGAGAAGTGAAACAAGGGCTTTGATTGCTGAAGTCAAATGGATCTTGGCTGAAAGTACAGATTACCAGAAAGATGTTTATCAGTGCTTTATTGGCTATGCAAAGGTTTTCAACTGTATGGATCACGAGAAGCTATGGACAACATTGCAAAGAATGGGCATTCTGGAACACTTAATTGTGTTCATGAGGAACCTGTACATAGACCAAGAGGCAGTTGTTTGAACAGAACAAGGAGACACTGAATGGTTTAAAATCAGGAAAAGTGTACACCAGGGTTTTATTCTTTCACCATACTTATTCAATAGGTATCCTGAGCAAATAATTCAAGAAACTGGATTTTATGAAGAATAACATGGCATCAGGATTGCAGGAAGACTCATTAAAAACCTGTGATATGCAGATGATATGACCTTGCTTGCTAAAAGTGAAGAGGACATAAAATACTGATGAAGATCAAAGACCACAGCCTTCAGTATGAGTTGCTCCTCAATGTAAAGAAAACAAAAATCCTCACCACTGGACCAGTAAATAATATCATGATAAATGGAGAAAACATTGAAGTTATCAATGACTTCATTTTGCTTAGGTCCACTGTCAACAGTCATGGAAGCAGCAGTCAAAAAATCAAACAATATATTGTATTAGGTAAATCTGCTGAACAAGCCTTCCTCCTACTTCAGTTGAAGAGCAAAGATGTTAGTTTGAGTGCTAAGGTGCACCTGACCAAAGCCATGGTATTCCCTAAGACCTTATATGCATGTGAAAGTTGAAAAATAAATAAGGAAGACCAGAGAAGAATTGATGCATTTGAGTTATGGTGTTGGAAAAGAATATTAAAAGTACCATGGACTGCTAGAAAAACAAACAAATTTGTGTTGGAAGAAGTATAGTCAGTATGCTCCTTAGAAACCAGAATGGTGAGACTTTGTCTCTCATACTTCAGATATTTTATCAATCCCTAGAGAACGATAAAGTATATCATCCTTGGTAAAATGGAGTGTCAGAGAAAAAGAGGAAGACCCCCCTATGAGTGTATTGGTACAGTGGCAGCAGCAGTGGGCTCAAGCTTAACAATAGCAGTGAGGATGATGCAGGACCTGACAGTATTTCATTTTGTTGTACATAAAGTTGCTGGGAGTCAGAACTGACTTGACCACACTTAACAATTAAACATGCCACAAATATTTCAAATACCAGCAGACTTATCCTTGGTGGATAGCTTTAAGCAATTTCCAGACTAAAAAGAAGAGTCTGGCGATGTGCTTCTGGAAATAAGTCAGCAGAGACCTATGAATCACAACAGAACATTGTCTGACATTGCTTTAGGATGAATCATTAGAGGGGATCAATTGCTAAAGGAGGACATCATGTTTGATGAAGTAGAGGGTCAGTGAGGGCAAGGGAGGCCTCCAGAGAGATGGATTGGCACAATAGCTAGAAGGATGAAATCAAATATCCCAGCAATGGTGAAGCTAATGTGGACTGGATAACATTCATTCTCTTGTCCATAAGATGACCATGAGTCAAAGTCAACTTGATGGCAGCTATCTATCTATCTGTTTATCTATCGATTGATCAATCGATCTCTAAAGAAGAGACAGAAACTGATTTATATTTATAACATTTATAAATGTATAAAGTATAAATTACTATTTATAGCAAGTAACATAAATATTGATACAGAGTACCCTGGGGAAAGCATTAAAGATTAATGAGATCTGTTTACAAATATCACAAGGAATTAAAATAAATGAGTAAGAAAAGTATGTAAAATTGATGTAGTTTGGACTTAAAGGGCAAATTGTAGGGATGCCTGAAATTGGCAACGTAAGGCAAAGAGCAAGAAAAAAGACTAAAATTAATTTAAGTTAAACAAATCTATACAATGTTGTTGCTGTTGTTGGTTGCCATAGA
>NW_006408530.1:31103162-31105359 GCF_000296735.1 Chrysochloris asiatica
ATTGCAAAGAATGGATATTCTAGAACATTTCATTATACTCATGAGGAATCTGTACATAGACCAAGAGGCAGTCAGTCATTCAAACACAATAAGGGAATGTTGAATGGCTTAAAATCAGAAAAGATGTCTGCCAGGTTGTGTACTTTCACCATATTTTTTAAATCTGTATGCAGAACAAACAATCTAAAGAACTGGATTATATGAAGAAGAACCTGGTATCAGGTTTGCAGGAACACTCATTAACAACCTGCGATGTGCATATAGCACAACCTTGCTTGCTGGAAGTGAATAAGACTTGAAGTATTGATGCAAATCAAAGACTACAGTCTTTAGTATGGACTGAACCTTGATGTAAAGGGTGGAAAAATCCTCACAACTAAACCAATAAATAATATCATACTGTCAAAAACTTCATTTTGCTTACATACAAGTAACATTCATGGAAGCAGCAGTAAAAATTTCAAAAGATCTATAGTATTAGGCAAATCTGCTGCAAAAACCCTCTTTGAAGAGCAAAAACATCAGTTTGAGGTCTAAAGTGTGCCATGGTATTTTCAATAGCCTCCTATGCATGTGAAAAGTAGACAATAAATAAGAAAGAAAAATTGAAGCATTTTAATTATGGTGTTGGTGAAAATATTCAAAGTATCATAGACTGCCAAAAAAAATCTGTGTTGGAAGAATAGTCAGAATGCTCCTTACAAGACTTAGTCTCTTGTATTTTGGACATGTTTTAAGAAAAGATCAGTCCCTGGAGAAGGACTTGGTAAAGTGGAAGATCAACAAAAAAGAGGAAGACCTCAACAAAATGGATTGACACAGTGGTAGCAACAATGGGCTTAAATATAACAATTGTCAAGATGGCACAGAACCAAAGTGTGTTTCATTCTTTGGTTTTTTGCACAGGGTCGCTATGAGTTGGAACTGACTCAAAGACACCTAATCCAATAGGTTAAAGAACCCAGGCTGCTCAGTGGCTAATCAATCAGCTGATAACCAAAAGGTTGGAAGTTCAAACCCATCAGCTGCTCCGCTGGAGAAAGATGCAGTACTCTGCTTCCTTAAAAACAGGTGTTTTGTTGTTGATAAGTGCCATCAACTCGATTCCAACCCATAGTGGCCCTGTATAGGGTTTCCAAGGAGCAGCTGGTGAGCTTGAACCAACAACCTTGCAGTTCAAACAGCTTTGCAGTCTGGTACATTAACCCACAGCACCACACCAAGAAAACACAATTCTGACTCACACGACCCTGTATAGGTTTTGAAGGAGCAGTTAGTGAGTTTGAACCACCAACCTTGTGGTTCAAACCGACCTTGTGGGTCCAGTACTTTATCCCACAGTGCTACACCAGGACTCCAAGAAAACCCCAAAGAAGAGTTTTACTCTGCCTTATAGGATCACTCTAAGTTGGAATCAGCTCAATGGCACACAACAACAACATTCCATAGGTTAGGAGTCCCTGGGTAGCACAAATGGATTGCATCAATTACTAACACAAAAGTTGGTGGTTTGAACCCACCCAGTAGTGCTGCAGAAGAAAGGTCTGGTGATGTGCATCCACAAAGATTACAACTAAGACAACTCTCTGAAGCAGTTCTACTCTGTGATAGATGGTTGCCATGACTTGGTTCAACAGCAATGGGCTTAAGTTGTTTTGTTTTGATTTGTTTTTAATCCTGTAGATTGTTAAGGACTTTAAATACATTAATATCTAGAAAACACTGAGAATAATATTTCATGCAAAGTGGCACTGTACAAAATATGTGCTATTATTATTTGTGTCCCTACCCTCTCTTCTAATGTTGTTTACTAAAATAAGACTTTCATGCAGATCCTTTGTCTTATACCTTTTCAAGTTACCTTTGGACCCAGCAGGTCTGAATATATGTGATTGAATTTTGCAAAAAGAATCTGCAGAAATGTTTGTCAACTTGACATGATGGAAGGAGACTAGCAAACTGAGTTGCTACTTTCTAACATTTCTGATTCTCAATTTCTTTATTTGCAAAAGAAGGGTAATGATTGTCTCCTCAGCTCAATGTCATAAAAATTAGACAATGCTGTGTATAATAATGATGTGAAGACTCAAAGAGACCCAAGCCCCCCAGCATAGGTCAGTGACAATGAAATTTTTATATGATCACAGGCAGTAAATCTTAGATCACATGTTAAAATGTTGTTGTTGTTGTTGTTGTT
>NW_006408530.1:31105814-31117770 GCF_000296735.1 Chrysochloris asiatica
GATCTTCCTTATTCACTGTCCAGCTTTCGCATCCATATGAGGCTATTGAAAATACCATGGCTTGGGTCAGGCGCACCTTAGTCCTCAAGCTGACATCTCTTCTCATCAACACTTTAAAAAGTTCCTGTGCAGCAGATTTGCCCAATGCAACATGTCGTCTGATCTCTTGACTGCTGCTTCCACGAGTGTTGATAGTTGATCCAAGAAGAATGAAGTCCTTGGCAGCTTCAATCTTTTCTTCATTGATAAGAATGTTGTTTATTGGTCGAGTGGTGAGGATTTTTGTTTTCTTGACATTGAAATGTAATCCATACTAGCGACCCTGAATGGGGTTTCTGAGGACCGGTTGGTGAGGCTGAACCACCGACCTTGTGGTTCAAACCAATTTTGCAGTCCAATTAACAGTAATAATTTTTATCACATTATCATCATCATGAACATGGATCTGATAGCCCATGCTCTATAGAGTACTTAACATACTGCTATCATTTATTTTTTAAAGCTAATTATCACTTGTATTATTTAGTTTGTAAGGTCTTCTACAAAAGAATTCACAGCTTTTCTTACATAAACTAATATGGGTTTTATAAAGATGTTATTGCTAGATGCCATCGAGTTGGGCCCTGGCACATGGCCACACCTCATAGGGTTTGCTTGGCTGTAATCTTTACAGAAGCAATTCCACAAGCAGTTCTACAGAGCCTCTGGGTGGGTTTTAATTGCCAATGGTTTGGGTTAACAACAGATCACATGCTCAAGTAATTCTAATGCTTCCTACCAATTGAAAATGACTTGCTATAGAAATCGCTAAAGTTTTTGCATCCTGTTCATATTCTAAACAAATCATTAGTTTTCATTATAATATACTCACTGAAGCATTCATTGCAACTATTTTCAGAAGAAAACAGTGATAGTTGTTGTTAAGTGTCTCAAGTGGATAATTCCAAGGCTTGCATATGATTTCCAAGGAGCGACTGGTGGCTTTGAACCACTGATGTGTGCTTAACAATCCAGTGATAATCCTATAGCACCACACCAGGACTCCCTGATATCAGTAGTACCCTAAAAATGATTATTATATTATGGATAATGGTAGTGCTTGTTGTTAAGTGCTGTCGAATCGGTTCTGGCTCAGAGCGACCCTGTAGAGGCCTTCTGAGGAGCAGCTGGTGAGTTTCAACTGCCAACCTTGTGGTAGGCAATCCAGTACTTATCCTACAACACCACACAGGACTCAATGGGCAATGGTAGACATCAATCTTTTAAAAGAGAACTCGAGTACCAAAGGAATACAGGACATACTGGTTCAAGATGCACGTTGCCTACAGAAAGCATCCTGGAGAAAAGCAATTTCTCAGAATCCTTTTGAAATTACAAGGGATTTGTGCCACTGAAATAATTTAGAGAATTAAAAAGGAAGTTTTAAGAAAAAAATAATGAAATAGCTTTACTATATATTCAGAAGACTCTTAGTAGACTCATGACATTTTAGAACTATAAGTAAGCATTGTAGAGATAATTTTAGGACAGTTGACCCATTTCATAGATCAGAAACTCAAGCTCAGAAAGGTGACAGAACTAGCTCAGGATCAGACCTTGTGAAAGCACCTGATAGTTCAGGGGGTTCTTCACTACCTCTTCTGCATCTGTCTGGGCCTGAGTTCTTGCATTTAAACTACACTCAGCAGTGATTGCATTCCTTCCTGACTGTAAATTGAGATCAGTGTTAGATCTGACATACATGCACCCAAAGAGAGCATTTACATTTCTGAGTCTACATGCAATTAGCAAGAAGCATTTTTTTAAGGCACATGGTTTATAAATATTCTTTTAAAATAATTTTACTTTATCAACAACCTTGCTCAATTCATCCATTTAAAAAATTATTATCTAAAACCTGTCCAGAGTTTAAAACACATTTTTGATAAGGCCTAAAAGGTTTTGCTTATACAAACACAAAAATTCATCCCAAGACACACACAGAGTATTTGAGTGGGGTCAAGTAGGTGACAGGAAGAACCCCCTAAGCAATGAGCTATATTAGTCAATCTGTGGTAATGCATGCTTACGGAAAGTCCCATTATTCACAGTTACTCAAATAGAGCAAAACAGACACTGAGGCGCAAGCAGACCAACCCTGTCCCACATGATGCTACTGAGTACTCCGCAACCCCAGAGAAACCAGCCAGCACCCATGTAGGCAGCTCAAAAACGCCCTGGAACAGGTGCACAATCTCTTTTCAATTCCAGTTTTTTCTTAGACATTGTAAAAGACTCTCAGATTCTGGAATTTGAGACACAATGCAAATGCAAAGCCAGACTTTTTTCTCCACTGTCCTGATGTGACTTTCTTCACTGCATATTCCATCCTGTATATGGAAGCTACTCTTGCCCTTGGATTATTTGAAAATTACTTGGGGAGGGAGTTAAAAATAAAACTCTCTTCCTATCATCTTTATAATATGCAGCTGGAATTGTCTATAGTATAGGTAGAGCAAGTGGCTACAATCTTTATTATAGTCCTGCTCACAAAGTCTTCTAAGTCTTCGAGAACAGGGAAGGAAAATCGAGATCATTCCCCCAGCTACCCGAGCTCCCTCAGTATGTTTTCCTTATGATTATTTTCTTAGAATCTAAATGTGAGTTCTACTACCGTCTGTCAGTGTGTTGTATTTTGGTGGCTTGTGTGTTGCGATGATGCTGAAAGCTATGTCACTGACTTTCAAGTACCAGGAGGGTCACCCATGGTGGAAAGCTTCCAGACTAAGACAACTAGGGAGAAAGGCCTAGCAATTTACTTCCAAGAACAAGTCAGCAAAAACCCTACTGACCACAATTGAACATTGTCCCATATAATACTGGAGGTCCCGAGATTGGAAGGCATTTATAATGTACAGTGGCCACTCAACTTAGACATGCCAATAATTGTGAACATGGCCCCAGATGGGCAGCGTTTTGTTCTGTTGTACATGGGATCGCCTGGGGTCAAAGCTGACTCAGTGACAACTAACGTCCATCAAATGTGGATTCTTTTGAAGTATTAATTCCCTACTTCTTTTCTCTTATTAATCAATTTTCTTATTATTTAACTTCTCATTAGCACATCTACTAGAGAATACAGGCAAGGAAATGAGACTCGCCTATAATTATACAATACTGAGAAAACATTTCGTTTGGTCCATACTGTAGGAAAAAGAGTTATTGAACAAAATTACTTTATGGATCATCACTTTGTAGTAATAATGATGCCTTGAGATGTGACTTTGGAGGCAAGAAAGAGAAAGCCCGACTATGTTTAAACACTAAAGACCTGTAATTACTTCACATAATGAGAAGTCCATAGGTAAGTACATTGTGCTATGACTCAGCTATGTGGCCAGGGACCCAGACTCTTGATGTTTTTGGCTCTGTCATCTAAGCTTTTCATCACCATACTGGTTTCCACATGGAGGTGAGATGGTCCAAAGAATTCCAGGCATCTCTCTCCACACAGAACTGCTTTCAAGGCAAGAAGCAAAAGGCAGTGGAGCAGGCTTTGTTCACATGCCTCATCTATTTTATTTAAGAAGATAATCCTTTCCAACAACCCTCCAATAGACAGCCCCTCAGGTCACATGAGCTGCAAGGGTGGCTGAGAGAATACGTATTTAATTTTCCCAGTCTGTGTTCTACAGTGAGAAGTAGGCAGAGAAAGGAAGGCTTGGTACAACTACAGGGTTAGCCAAGTGACATTATCTATCACAGGTAAGAACTGTCTTACTTGACAAATAAGAAAATTGAAGCCAAGAGAGCCTAAGAAACTTACATTTCACATTTTCTTAATGCTAGGCCCACAATCTAGTTTGTGACAAAGCCAGAGTCAGCTTGATCTCCAGCTTTGTTCCGGTGTATCAGAGCACACCACACAGTAGACTATTCAGTAGACTATTCAGTAGCACTGCGGAGAGATCAAACAAGTTTTTACATTAGATAGATGAAACAACTGAAAACTTGGTTTTTCTTTTGATTCACCTTAAATAGTGTGGTTAACTGCCATGGAGTCAGTGCTGACTCATATTGACCCTGTATAGGGTTTCTGAGGCTATAAATACTTACCAGAGCAGAAAGCCTCACTTTTCTCCCACAGAGCAGCTGGTAGATTTGAACTGCTGACTTTGCAGTCAGCAGCCCAATTCATAACCCACTGAGCTACATACAAGGTTCCTTCTTGAATAATGTAGAAATTACAAACATCTTTCTACTAGATGCTGATGCTGTTGTTAGCTGGCATCAAGTCAGCCCTGATTCACAGGGCAACCACATGTACCACAAAATAAAATGTTGTCCAGTCCTGTACCATCCCCATGATTGGTTGTGATCCATAGTTTTATTGTCTGATGTTCAAAAATTAATTGCCAGGCTTTTTCTTCCAAGTATGCCTTAGTCTCCAAGCTCCCTGAAATCTGTTCAGCATCATAGCAACACAGCAGCCTCCGCTGACAGGAAGGTGAAGGCTGTGAATGCGGTACATGGGTCAGGTATCAAATCTGAGTCTCCCAAATGTTGTTAAGGGCCATCAAGTCAGTACAACTAAAGGTGGTCTCGGATATGTCTCACAGAAACCGTTTTATAAACAACAGTTGGTATTTCTGAAATCATACTATACTTCAGGTACATGGTAGTCTTTTTGTGGATTTACTAGCACTATTATTTGCTATTTTTCTGGGGGAAATGTATTCAGGGTTCCAAATAACTAACTGTGTACAGAATTTTGGAGTAAAGGTAGTTTATGCATAGCCTGAGATTATGAGCCCTATAAAGTCCCTAGGTAGCACAAATAGTTAATGAGCTCACTGCTAATCAAAAGGTTGGAGGTTTGAGTCTGCCTAGAGGTGCCTCTGACAGAAGGTGTAGCGATCTGCTTCTGAAAAATCAACACAGTTCTACTCTGATAAACACAGAGTTGCCATGAGTCACAACTGACTAAACTGCAACTGGTGGTTGGTATAGTTTCTAGAAATTCTTGCACCATCTCCGTGAAGTCACAGATTCCCAGTTAACTATTGGATGGTTGCAAAGAAGCTTTCTAAGCATCTTCACTGAGGTCTCTCCTACCTTTGCCCTTCCAAGGTAGCAGAAGAGCTACATTCCTAGCAACTGTGGTAGCAAATCCTTCCTGAAGCTGTCCCTTGTAGCCCACAACAAAGACTCCTTGAGGTAGACAGACCCACTGTAGGAGATAAGAATGCGTCACCCACTCATGGACTCAGAGTCAATGACACATCCACAGAGGATTAGAGTGGAGAGTGAAGCAGCAAGCTGATAAGAAGAGGGTGGACAGACTCAAGAACACCCACACTTGCAGATGATACCCACTTGACCTGGCTTCAATGACTGGATGATCAGGGCTCAACCAGAAGAAGAAAGAAGAGGAAAAAATTGTCATCTGATACAATTTGATAAACTTGACCTACACCTATAAATGCAGTAGCTCAAAAGAGGAAACAAATCCTTCCTGCAAGAATTATTCTCACCCCCTCACACACAGAGTAGACAGGGATGGGCAACTTGGACATCGGCTACCCAAAATGGAGGGAAGGATACAAAGGCAAGAAGTGACTGGCTTACAAGCTTTCAAGAAGGAACCTAGATCCAGAGGACGTGGAGGAAGGTAGAGTCTCCAGTGAATAGTATCTAGCCTGTCCAGGAAGGGCTGATGAAATGAAATGCAGATGGGTCTCTTGTGATGCAATAGTGAATAATTGTTATCAAGACTGATTGTGAGGGTTGGAAATGTAAAGGTGGACATTTTATAGCAAGGAGGAGAGTGATTAACTTTTCAGTCTAGGAGCGGAGGGCCCTGGGACCATCAATGGAGAAGAGCGGAGAGCGGGACCCTACCCAGAGAAGCAGTAAGGCCTGAGATGGAGGCAGAGAAGATGACATGGAGCGATGGAGGGTCTGGGGACTTAAGATCCAGAGAGGGAAAGGGGCTGTGTGCTGAGGACCATGTGGGGTGGGGGGTAGGGGGTGGGGACAAGCTTGCAGGGTATACCCTTTGGTTGGGTGATGATGCATGGACGGGATGGTAACTATGGCAATGAAACGATGTATGATAGAATGAATGTAAAACTAATGTTCTCCCATGTAAACTATCACACAATTCACAATAAAACATTTATTAAAAAAAAAAAAAGAATGCGTCACCCAGATGTCCTCGGTGATGGAAGGATTCACAGTCCAGTTGCAAGAAGAATGGTTAGCAGACAGCTTCCAACTCTCAGCTCCTTTGGGGTCTGCTCAGTTACAGGGAGTCATTTTAGCCAAGATTGTGCCTCCCTGGGACAGTCTGCAGCTAAAGATAGGGCAAGGAAGGCAGTGGAATAAAGTCTCAGGCAGTTGAATTCAACATGAGAAACTCTTTCTAGAGTTCCTCACCAGGTTGGCCAAGGTTTTGTCAAGCCAGCATTGCAATTCAACTTTTTTCTTCTGCCCAATCCTATTATTTCCCTTTCCTTTCAAAGGTACTTATTTTTTGTTTGTTTGTTTTATAATAGCTTTTATTTTTAGAGCAATTTTTTATTTACATAAAAATTGAGACGATATAGTACAGATACTTTTCATTTAGCCAGTTTCCTCTATCACTTAAGTTTTACATTGCTATGGTACATTTAAAGTTCTGGTGTGGCACTGTAGGATAAACACTAGACTGCTAACTGCATAGTTAGTGGTTCAAACCCATCAGTCACTCCTCTGAAACCCTATACAGGGTCTCTATGAGTCATAACAGACTCAACAGCACTTAACAACAACAAAGGCCATAATTTCTTCATTTTCCCCTAGTTTTTACTTAATGTCTTTTAAGCTCCTTTCCTTTCATGGATTTTTATCCTAACAAATACCTCATACCCCAAATTCCATTTTAGTATCTGTTTCCAGACAACCTAATATGAAAGAGTTGGTTACCTACTCAATAGTCATTTGCTCTTCTTCTTGCTAACAGCACCCCAATATTTTGTGAAGAGCAGTGGGAATAAATTACAATGGAAATAGACTCTACAGCACTTAACAACAACAACTACAATCCAGTATGAAATTTCACTCTTGTTCACCAGTAATTAACCCAGCTATGGTCATGTGACCTTGTTCTGACCAATGAAACACAAGATTACATCTGCTAGAGGCTTTCTGGGAAGATTTTCCTTCCTGATAAAAAAAAAATTATAAGGGTTTAACAAGGAAGTATTTTTGCCCATTTCTCTCTCTGTCTGCTTTGGACACTGTTTGTAAATGATGCTTGGAGCTAAAGCTACGTCTGAAAATAAGGCAAAGTAGAAGGGCCAAAGGCTTCTGTCTCTTTCAAAACATCACTGAGCTGCCAAACCAATACCGAAACTGAAATTCCCATTATGTAAATAATTAATGTCTTCATGTTTAAGACACTGTTAATTGTAGCTGAAAGCATTGCTAAAATGTGCACTTATTCAGGCTAATATAAGACAAGGATTAATTTTATGGTTCACATGACTAAAAGGGGGATTGCTATTGTTGAGTGCCATAGAATCCGTTCTCACTCATAGCCACCTCTATGGGGTTTCCGAGGCTGTAAATCTTTGCTGAAACAGAAAGCCTCATCTTTCTCCCATGGTGCAGCTAATGGGCTCCAACTGCCAACCTTATGGTCAAATTCTAGTGCTTATCCTACAGAGCCACCATGCTCCCTAAAAGGAGAATGTTGTTAAGTGCCATCAAATCAGTTCAAACCGACTTTGCAATCTAGTGCTTATCCTACAGCTCCACACCAGGGCTCCAAAAGAAAGATGTTGTTGTTAACTGCCGTTGAGTCGATTCTGAACCATAGCAACCCCGTGTAGGGTTTCCGAGGAGTGGCTGGTGAGCTTGAACCAACAACCTTGCAGTTCAAACGGCTTTGCAGTCTGACACATTAACCCACAGTGCCACACCAGGACTCCAAAAGGAAGATAGACTCATATATTTTTAAGAACAGGGCCAAGTCACAGAAGACCTGGATAGACAATAGTTCTAGGTCTAAGGCAACTGTAGGGACTCTTGTTCATAGTTTTAGAGGCCCTCATTCCAATGCTTGACTCGGTGTATCTTTTCTCTGCCTCATATCTTCTGATTTCTCATTAGTATGACTCACTTCAGTCACTTTTAGCCTTTCTTAAGCTAATGAACATTCAGCTTCAGCTACCACTAGAGATTCTCAATACTTACCTGTAGAAAGACAGTTGACTCACTCATCTTTTTCTGCCAGGTTGTGTTCACGACCAGCCTCTAGAATGTCTGTTTCTGGCACGAATACCCAATCATCGTCTAATCAACTATGTTTAGAGGGGACAAGGGCACATGATCACATGACATAAATCCTGCTCCCTTCAACAGGATGAGGTATCGGAGAACGACTGATCAGGCAGGTACATGGTCCCAGCATAGCAGCAGTTGAGGTGGCTACAGACATGTCCTGCACCTTTATCCTCTGTTGCTCTTTGTCCCACCAAATTTGTTTGCTTCTGCTACTTTTAATTTGTTATGATTTTTATTATAGGAAATATTCCTGTCTAATACAAATAAAAGTCAAGATGGCTCCAAATAGGTCTTTGGTTGTTATTAACAACCAAAGAAAAATGAAGAAAAGAAGGGAGAGAGAGAAAGGAAAGAAGAAAGCAGGAAGAGAGGGAAGGAGAGGAAGAGAAAAAATTAATGAAAAAAAGAAGAGAGAGCAACAAAAGAGTACTGACTGATATGCACAGACAGGTGGTGGTGACAAAGGCCTGGAACATTCGCCAGAGAGGAAATCAGGAAGCAAAGCCATGAAGGAATGAGGTCCAAGTCAGCAACCCACAAAGCCCAGAGTCAATGGGAAACAGAGATGATTTCATGGAAGACCGGTGACATAAACTACATAATCCAATACCATGAAACCATCTTGCTCCATGGAAAACATTCCACAGATTTAGATACCCTGTGGATCATCCTAGAGGAGTACCATCTTTTTTCGCTGGACAGCAGGGCTATCATATGGTTTTCCTGGGATTTTCATATTTGTTGTCATTAGGTGCTATTGAGTCAGTTCTGACTCATTGTTGTTAGGTACAGTCAAGTTGGTACCAACTCATAGTGACCTTATTCAGAATAAACCACTGCCCGGTCCTGAGCCAACCTCATAATTGTTGCTACACTTAAGCCCATTGCTGCTGCCACTGTGCCAATCCATCTCATTCAGGGTCTTCCTCTTTTGTATTGACCCTCTATTTTACTAAGCATGATGTCCTTCTCCAGGGACTGGTCCCTCCTGATATGTCCAAAGTATGAGTGACAAAGTGTGGCTTCTAAGGAACATCCTGGCTATATTTCTTTCAAAATAGATTTGTTTGTTCTTTCAGTGGTCCATGGTACTTTTAATATTCTCCTCCAACATCATAACTCAAATGCATTAATTCTTCTACAGTCTTCTTAATTCATTTTCCAACTTTCACATGCATATATTGGTGTTGTGAAGTATCATCGAATCGGTTCCAACCCACAGCGACCATGTACAGGATTTCCAAGGAGCAGCTGGTGAGCTTGAACCGCCGACCTTGAAGTTCAAATGGCTTTGCAGTCTGGTGCATTAACCCACAGCACCACACCAGAACTCTATGCACATGAGGTTATGAGGTTATTGAAAATACCAAGGCTTGCATCAGGCACACCTTAGTCCTTAAACTGACATCTTTGCTCTTGAACACTTTAAAGAGGTCTCCTGCAGCAGATTTGCCTAATAAGTGTTAATGGTTGTTGTAAGCAAATTGAAGTCTTTGACAACTTCAATCTTTTCTCCTTCTATCTTGAAGTTACTTACTAGTGCAGTGATGAGAATTTTTGTTTTCTTTACATTGAGATGCAACCCATACCAAAGGTTGTGGTCTTTGATCTTCATCAGCAAGTATTTTAAGTCCTGTTCGCTTTCAGCAAGGTTGTTTCATCTGAATATCGCAGGTTGTTAATGAGTCTTCCTCCTACCCTGATGCCACATTTATATATATATAATCCAGCATCTCTGATTATTTGTTCAGCATACAGATTGAATAACTATGGCGAAAGGCTACAACCCTGGAGCATGCCTTTCCTTATTTTAAAACATTCAATTTTCCCTTGTTCTATTCAAACAAACTGCCTCCTGGTCTATGTACAGGTTCCTCATGAGCATAATACTGTCCATTGCTTGTCATGATCCACATAATCAAAAGCCTTTGCTTAGTAAATAAAGCACAGGTAAACATCTCTGATATTCTATTATTTCAGTCACGATCTATCTGATATCAGCAATTATATCCCTTGTTCCATGTCCTCGTCTGAATCCAGCTTGAAATGCTGGCAGTTCCCTGTCAATGTAGTGCTACAGCCATTTAAAAATTATTCTTAGCAAAATTTTGCTTGCATGAGATATTAGGGATATTTCTGATGGCTTCCACATTCCATTGACTGACTCATAGCTCCCCTGTATACAACAGAAGGAAACACTGCCTGGTTCTGTACAATCCTTATAACCTTTGGTATGCTAGAGCCAATTGCCAGAGCCAATTGTTGCAATCCCAGTGTTAATCCATCTCACTGAGGGTTTTCCTCTTTCTCACTGACTCTACTTTACCAAGAATGAAATCCCTCCTGATCACATATGCAAAATACGTGAGACCAAATCTCACCATCATTTCTTAAAGGAACGTTCTAGCTGGCTGTACTTCTTCCAAAACAGATTTATTCTTTCTTCTGGCAGTCCACAGTATGTTCAATATTCTTCACCAACACAATTCAAAGACATCAATTTTTCTTCAGTGTTTCTTATTCATTATCCAGCTTTCTCATGCATATGAGGTAACTAAAAATTTAATGACTTGCGTCAGGCTCAACTTAGTCTCAAAATGACATCATTAATATTTAATACTTTAAAGAGATATTTTGCAACAAATTGACCCAATGCAGTATGTCCTTTGATTTCTTGACAGCTGCATCCATGGTTGTTGATTGTGGGTCCAAATAAAATTATATCCTTGAAAACTTCTATCTTTTCTCCATTTATCATGAAGTTTCTTTTTGGTCCAGTAGTGAGGAATTTAAATTTCCTTTATGTTGAGGTATAATCCATTCTGAAAGCTGTAGTTTTGGGTTTTTTTTTTTTCATCAGTAACTGCTTCCAATCATCTTCACTTTCAGCAAGCAAGGTTGTGTATCATCTGCATATGCCACTGTGTTCATTCATTTGTTTGGGGGGTGGGGGGGCTGGGGGGGTGTCTTCCTGTTTTGAGCTGATCCTCCACTTTACCAAACATGATGGTCTTCTCCAGGGACTGGTCCCTCCTAACAATATGTCCAAAGAACAACAGACAAATTTTTACCATCCTAGCTTCTAAGGAGCATTCTGGCTGTACATCTTCCAAGACAGATTTTTTTCATTCTTCTGGCAGTTCATGGTACTGTCAATATTCTTTGCCAATAACATAATTCAAATATATTGATTCTTCTATGGTCTCATTTCTTTATTGCTCAACTTTCACATGCACATGGCTTGGGTCAGGAGCACCTTACTCCTAAAAGTGCTATCTTTGCTCTTTAACATGTTAAAGAGGGTTTTTGCAGCATATTTGCCTAATGCAATAAATCTTTTGAAATCTTGGCTGCTGCTTATGTGAAAGTTGACTGTGAGCACCTCCAGCATAGCATCAATTTGTTGAAACATTTCAATCTGTATTCCATCAATTTCCGGAGCTTTGTTTTCTGTCAATGCCTAAGTGCAGCTTGGATTTATTCCTCCAATATCATTGGTTATTGATCATATGCTACTTCTTTTTTTTTTTTTAATATTTTATTGTGAATTATGTGATAGTTTACATGGGAGAACATTAGTTTTACATTCATTCTATCGTACATCATCTCATTGCCATGATTACAATCCCCTCCATGAAATCCTTCCCCC
>NW_006408530.1:31119840-31120974 GCF_000296735.1 Chrysochloris asiatica
GGCTATGTCACTGACTCTGAGCCCAAGAGTCCCCAGGTCTTGCCACACTGCTGGCCAACCCAGGTTCACAGGAGTCTATTGAACACTGTAGGGCTTAGCTTGCAGCTTCGTTACTGTTTTTCCCTCACTTCCCCTTATTGGTGACTAGCGTGGTCTCCTCTCCATTGTCTCTTCCCATAGATATTATAAATTTGTTTTCCTGCGTATTCCATCTGGTGATGTCCACGGGTATAGTCACCATTTATATTATTGAAAAATGGTATTTGCAATGAATATGTTGGTAGAATTCTTAAATTTCATCGTCACCAACTTTAGTGGTTAATGGGTAAATTTGAATAATCATGGTATTAACTGGTCTTTCTTGTAGGCATGTGGATAGTGTTCTATCACAGACAGCATTGTCCTTTAAGATAGATCTTGAGATGCTCTTTTTGATGATGAATGCAACACCAATCTTCTTCAATTTGTCATACCTGGCACATTAAACTATATGATTATCTGGTTCAAAATGGCCAATACCAGTCCATTTCAGCTCACTAATACCTAGGATTAGTCCTGGTATGACACTGCAGGCTAGTGCACTGGATTGCAAGGTCAGTTTGAGCCACAAGGTCATCAGTTCAAACCTACCAGCTGCTCCTCAGAAGCCTTGTACAGGATCACTGTGAATTGGAATCAACTCAATGGCAATGAACAACAACAACAACAATGCTTAGGATATTGATCTTTATGTGCTCCATTTTAATTTGATGACTCCCAATATTCCTTGATTCATGCTAATGTACTCCACCTTCTGATTATTAATGAATGTTTGTACTTGTTTCTTATTCTTTTGAGTTGTATCCCATCAGCAAATTAAGGTCCCAAAAGCTTTATTCCATCCATGTCATTAAGGTCAATTCTACTTTTTTTTTTTTTTTAATGTTTTATTGTGAATTATATGATAGTTTACATGAGAGAACCTCAGGTCCATATTCATTCCATCGTATATCATTACATTGCCATGGTTCCAATCCCCTTCATGCATCGTGCTCCGACCAAAGGGCATATCCTAGAAGCCCGTGCTCCCCTCCCCCATCCCCCCTCAGTCTTCGGCCCACAGTTCCTCTCCCTCTCTGGATCCAAAGTCCCCAG
>NW_006408530.1:31122444-31129858 GCF_000296735.1 Chrysochloris asiatica
AGAACGCCTCATCTTTCTCCCGCGGAGCACCTGGTAGTTTCGAACTGCTTACCTTAAGGTTCACAGCCTGATTCGTAACCACTACGCTACCAGAGCTTCTTAGTTCCAACTCATAGCAACCCTGTATAAGGTTTCTGATGAGCAACTGGTGAATTTGAATCACTAATCTTGTGGTTAGCAGTCCAGTGATTATCCTAGGTTCTTAATGAGACTTCCTCCTATCCTGATGGCATATTCTTCTTCATACAGTCAAGCTTCTTGGATTATTGACTCAGATTGAATACACGTGGTGAAAGGATACAACCTTGACCCATCTTCTCTGTCTTTAAATCTTGCAGTACCCTTTTTTCTGTTTGAACAACTGTCTGATGGTCTATGTACAGGTTTCTCATTAGCACTATTTATTCTGGAATTCCCTTTCTTCACAATTTCATTATAGGGCTTGATTTAATTCCACTCCTAAAGGGGCAAAAGTGCCCAACTTAACCCTGGGAATAAGACAGGCAGTGGGAAAACCTGGCCAGAGAATCAGAAATTAGAGTGAGCCTGAAAATAGGATCTTACTCCCTGACTACCAGAGGTCTCTTGCAAGCATTTGCCTTGCAGAAACCTTGGCTTTCATTCCTCTCTTGATTCAAGCTGGTCTTGAATACTGCTCAGTAGGTTCTCGGCCCTTTTGATGTTTGGCACTTAGCATAAAAAGGATGAGTTATTTAAATTTCTGCAAAGCCTATCAAGCCTGTTCTGTATGGAAGAAAGCAAGCCATTCAGGCGTACATGACTATGCAGGAGTGAAAGCTTTTCATCTTTGAAGGTTCAAAGTTAACATGTCAATTGGATTCCAGGGAATTGTACATCAGACTCTGAAAAGTGAAAACTAAGTTAGGCAACTTGAAGTGCAGGGTTAAAACAATTACCAGGAAAATGATGATGACCTGAAGGACTACCCATGGAGGATTTTTTGTTTGTTCCTTTTTCATTTCCTATTATCTAGACCGGCAATCTCTTCTTATCTAGTAGAATATTGGCAAGCCAAAAGAAAACCCCAAAGGTGCTTAACTTAGCTATGTCCACAAATGTAAGACAAATTAAAGATTTGACTTGATTATATAGGTAGGTTAAAATAAAGGTTAATAAGAAAAAGGTTTGTTTCACCTGAATGGCTCAGATTAGACATTTAGATGGAAGTGAGTTGATGTGTGATGCATAAGTTTTAAATTTGTGTATAAACAAGACCATGTGGGAAGTGAAAGGAGACTTGGTAGTGTAGTGGATTACAAGCTAGGCCGCTAAAGGGATGGTCAGCAGTTTCTCCATAGGAGAAAGATGAGGCTTTCTGCTCCCATAAGATTTTCAGCCATGGAAACCCTATACAAGGTTATTATTAGTCAGAACTGACTAGAAAGAAGGTACACCACCACCACCACGGGAACTGAACAGCATTCAAGCAATTTATTGAGAGTCTAATATGTGTTGACGTTCTGGTGTGGCACTGTAGGATAAACACTGGACTGCTGACCACAAGGTTGGCAGTTCAAACCTACCAGCCACTCCTCGGAAACCCTACCCAGGGCCACTATGAGTCGGTATCAACCCAGTTGCATGTAACAACAAGCATTATGTGTTAGATTGTGTGCTAAATTCCAAAGATACAGCTATTTCTTAATAAGGCAAATATTTTCAAAAATTCATTGAACTAAAACTAAAAAGAAATTGAAGTGCATATCCATAGATTTTTAGAAATTTTTAGGATGATTAACACTCAGAGTTTTATGAACTTCTAAAAACCTCCAGCTACTTGAATCCCATCTAAGTTTTTGAGGATAGAATTATATAGCTTCTACAATTTGGTCTGAAATATTTGTCTGTCATCCCATAGAAAACCTCTCCTGCCCCTCCCCCCCACACACACACACTACACTCTAACTCCACTATTTTTTATTGTGGTTTCAATCAAACCATTCTACCTGGAATATCCTCCCCTTTAGCGTTCTTTATAACAGTGTTGTTTATAAGAGAGGATGCTGCCATCACTCTCCACCCTGCCATCTCTGCTGAAGCCACTTTGTTTTAGCCTAACTCAATGCTCACACCTTGTCTTAGTTTCCTAGTGCTGCTGTAATACAAATACAACAAGTGGGTGGCTTTAAAGAACATGCATTTATGGAGGGGATTGTAACCATGGCAATGAAACAATATACGATAGGATGAATGTAAAACTAATGTTCTGCCATGTAAACTATCACATCATTCACAATAAAACATTTTTTAAAAAAGCAAAAAACAAAACAAAAGAACATGCATTTATTATCTTGCAGATTCAAATCAAAGTTTTGATCATGTTCATTTCTTTATTTTTTTCAATAGCCTCAGGAGTTCTGTGGTTCCTTATCTTGTAGAGTGCACAGTGCAGACAACCCTTATGACATCAGTCTTTACCTCATGCAAGTGTCTCCATAACTGTTCTGGTATTTTTATAACTCAGAAGAGATTTGGTTTAGGACACCTTACACTGGTATGATCCCATTAGCATAAGCCCCATGTCCAAACAGGATAACATTCACAGGTATCAAGGCCAGGAATTCAACATCTATAGTAGTGAAAACTGCAAAAGCTGGAAAGTGTGCAATGTGGCAACCTATCAGAAAAGACCTAAACTATTTTCCACTAACACATAGTGATAGAAAAGTGATAAGGCTGTACTTTGTTAGAGACAGAAAAGTTGTGAGATCTAAGTCTTCATAAAAAAACTGAAAATACCAAGAATTACAGACTTTCTACCACTCTTTTATGTTGCTGTGATACTGGAAGCTATGCAACACACAAGAGTGATAGAAAGTCTGAATACTCTATGAAAATTAATTTAAACTCTCTCAGTATTTTTTTGGTTTTCTATATCATCATATTGATTCTTTTCTATGAGTTTTCCTTCCAGACTTCTGTAATTCTTGGTATTTTAAATTTTTTATGAAGATTTAGATTCACTTGACCTAAGTCTTGATATTTTCAATCTTCTCATATGCATTCAAAAGTAGAGTAATGAATAAGGAAAACCAAAGAAGAATTAATGCCTTTGAATTACAGTATTAGAGAAGAATAGTAAATATATCGTGAACTGCCAGAAGAAAAACTGATTTTGTCTGGGAAGAAATGCAATCAGAATGCTCCTTATAAGTATTTTGAACTTGTCATCAGAAGGGCCCAGTCTCTAGAAAAAGACATTATCCCTGGTAAAGTAGAAGGTTCACAAAAAAAAAAAGAGGAAGACCCTCAATGACATGGATTGCTACAGTGGTTGCAAAAATGGGCTGAAACATAGCAATGATTATAAAGTTGGTGCAAGACCAAGCAATGTTTTGTTCTGTCATACATAGGGTTGCTACAAGTCAGAACCAACTTGAGGGCATTAAGCAATAACAGGTTTTTTGGGGTTTTTTTTAAGTTTTTATTGTAAATTGAGTGATAGTTTACATGGGAGAACATCAGTTTTACACTCATTTTTTCATTGCAATGAATACAATCTCCTCCTTGGATACATCATTATTCAACAGTATTTGTTTCCATTCCCTCTGGGTTTTGGGGGGCGGGGTGTCAAGGGATGTAAACAAAAACACTCAAGAATACATAATCATTTACACAACCAAAGGGCACATTCTGTAAGCCTGCCTCCTGGCTGCCAACACACAGCCTTTCTCTTTCCATGAGTCTAGAGTACTCAACTGTTCCCTCTCTCCATGTCCTCATCTCTGCCTCCATCTCTGGTGTTGCTGCTTCTCTGGATAGGGTTCCACATTCCACTCGTGCTCTTCTCCCTTGATGGTCCTAGGGTCCTCTGTTCCTGGGCTATAGGATTAACTACTCCCCTCTTTTTGTTACAAAACTTCTACCTTTACAGTTGTGACAGTCGCAATTAATCATGATAACAATTATTTACTATTGAATTATAAGAATATTATCACCATCTCCTTTCACCAGACCCGTCTAGATAAGATGAAAACTATTCAGTGGACACTCTACCTTCCCCCGCATCCTCTAAAACTAAATTACCTCTTGAAAACTGGTAAGCCAGTCACTTTGTGCCTTTATTGCCCCTTCATTTAAGTAGCCAATGTCTAAGTTGCCCATCCCTACCAACTCTGTATCCAGAGGGGATAAGACTGATACTTATGTGAAGACTCTTTCCCTCTTGGTTGGCATTTTGAGCTACTACATCCATAAATATAGGTCAAGCTCATCAAATTGTAGCAATTTACACTTGCTTCCTTTATCAAAACTTGGTTTTTTTTTTGTTGTTTTTTTTAATCTTTCTCTAGTAGAGTTCCGATCATCAAGCCATCGAGGGTAGGTCAAATGGGTACTATGTAAAAGTTTGGGCATTCTTGTATTCTTGTATGTCTCCCCTCATATCATATCACTGGATGCTTCACTCTCAGCTCTAGCCCTCTGTGTCTATGTCCTTGTCCATGGGCTCATGTGCCCCCAGGTCTCACCACACTTTGGACCAACCATCCTTTCCTCTTCTCTCTCTCATCTCCAGGTCAATGGGAGTCTATGGAACATAGTTGAACTCAGCCCATAACTTCATTGAACAACAGCTTATTTTTTAGAACTTATTTTTGTTCTGCTGCATTCTTCCTTTGTACCCCTATCTGTAGGAATTTGGGGCACTTCAGGAAAGCATAGACCAGTATGCAGATGATAGAATTTCTTTATTATCAGAATATGCCCTTACCCAGACATTTCCAGGAAATAAATATTTTGAAGGAATGTCCACAATATTGTCAGCTGGAGGAGGTGTCTTTTTCTTCTTTATCTCACAGTATGTCATTCAGCAATACAAGTCAAGGCATGTGGACAGACAAGCCTTTAGTAAGGGACTTCTGATTTGCAACCAACACTAATTATATTCCTGGGTTAATTTCAGTTAATTCTTTCCAAAGACTAAAAGAGGAAGACAAGGTATAGGGAGAGGAGTATTTTATGTCAAGAACTATAAAATTTCAGAGAGAACAGCAAGGGTAAAGGCAAGGCCAGCTAGGAAGGTACTCCTTATATCAGGGGTGGAGAATGTTCAGTCCATGAGCCATATAAGGCCCACAAAATCATTTGGTCTATCCTTGCCAAGGCAACCATAGTTCCAGACATTACATTTCTTGTTGTTAAGTGCCATCAAGTCAGTTCGAACTCATAATAACCCTGCATAGGGTTTCCAAGAAACAGCTTGTGGGTTTGAACTGCCAACCTTGTGGTTCTCAGTCTAGTGCTGATCCTACAGTGCTATACCAACAGTCCAGCCATCACATTAGAGGTGAGTTAATTAAATGTTTGACCAAATATAGCAGGCTAATTTTTAAGTTGATAATTTTTCTTGGCCCATGAGTAATGTTAAAAATGTTGGCAGAAGAAAGGTCACCCATCCCTGCCTTACATGAATCAAGTTGATATTTTCAATTTTCTCATATGTATGGAAACCTGAACAATGAATAAGGAAGACTGAAGAAGAAGCAATGCATTGAATTACAATGTTAGCTAAAAATATTGAATAACAAGTCTATCTTGGAAGAGGTACAGCCAGAATGCTTCTCAGAAATAAGGATAGAGAGACTTAGTCTCACGTACTTTGTTCAAGTCATCAGATGGGACCAGGACATGGTGCTCTGTAAAGTAGAAGGTCAGTAAAAAAGAGGAAGCTCCTCAGTGAAATGGATCACCACAGTGGCTACAACAATGAGCCAAACATAGCAATGATTATGAAGATAGCATAGAACTGGACAGTGTTTCATTCTGTTGTACATGTATGAGGTTGCTATGAGTCAAAACCAACTCAATAGCACCTAACAACATTTTGATTTAAAAAACAAAAAGAGGCCAAAGGCCAAAAGCAGAGACTCAAACAGAGACTTGTACACCAATGTTCACTGAAGCACTATTCATGGTAGCCAAAAGGTGAAAACAACTTAAATGCCCATTAACAGATGAATGGATAAATAAAATGTGATGCATTCACACAACAGAATACAAACAATTCAGAAGGACAAACGAAGACTTGGTTCATACTAAAATATAGATGGAGGAGTTGCCATCTCCCTCTGGTGTTACCCGTTCTCTTGCCCTCCTTCCCGCAGCGATCGACAGGCCATAGCAGACCCTCGCGTGAGGCAGATAAAAATCAAAACCGGCGTAGTGAAGCGATTGGTCAAAGAAAAAGTGATGTATGAAAAAGAAGCTAAACAACAGGAAGAAAAGATTGGGAAAATGAAGGCTGAAGATAGTGAAAATTATGGAACTAAAAAGCAGAAAGAGATCTTGCAAGAGTCCTGGATGATGATCCCAGATTGCCAGCGCAGGTTGGAAGCTGCATATACTGATCTTCTGCAGCTACTAGAAAGTGAAAAAGACTTGGAGGAAACTGAGGAATTTAAAGAAGCACGTTCAGTACTGGATTCAGTGAAATTGGAAGACAGATGGGGTCTTTTGCCTTAAATCCTGGGATCCATTCCAGAGTTCATTTTTTTTGGCCACTGCTGTGTTATGTTCCAGTAGAATGAGAATGTGATTCTTTTTCTTCAGTTCACCTAATAAAATTGTTTCTTTCATACTTCATAGAATATTTTTAACCTTTTATCATTAAATCATATAGACATTTTGACAAAGAATTACAATCTGTTAGGTTCTATTTAAAGTCTAGATATTTTGCTTCATAAGTATCATTTGAATTTAAAGAGGATAGTATTTAGGAATCCTGTTGTGGTATGTAGACAAAGCACTGAACTGCTGACCACAAGGTCAGTGGTTCAAACCCACTAGCTGCACCTTGGAAACCCTATACAGGATCGCTATGAGTTGGAACCTATTAGATGTCACTTAACATGTATTTAAGGTAAAAATAAAGATTTTGAACAGTTTATTGTGAATAGGATACACTTTTCTGATAAAAATGATAGGGCCTCACAGAATTAACCCTTCACATTGGAAGTTCAGTGTTTCCATTAGTATAAACTAATGAGAGACATTTAAATATTTTCTTTTCCAGAAAGACAGATTTGTTCAAAAACATAATTTAGATATGCAAAATAGATTCTTATGACCAATGAAGAGTTGAATTCTATTGTAGAGAAGTAATGGTTGTAGCTAGTAGGATTGTGCTGGCATTTCACCAGCCCTTTAAAATGGAGGGAAATCTCTGATTCATAGTTTATGCTGATTTCTGTGGCATAGATACTTCAAGTGCTACAGAAAAGCACTGGACTGCTAACCACAAGATCAGTGGTTCACATCTACCAGCCCTCGAAAATCCTATACAGTGTCACTATAAGTTGGAACCGACTTGATGGCATTTACTGAACATATTGACATCACTGAACACAGAGTTCAAAAGAGACAAGCTCTCCAACTCAACACTCTCGATAGCCAA
>NW_006408530.1:31130593-31132245 GCF_000296735.1 Chrysochloris asiatica
GATAGAGCTTGAAGATATTATGATTAATTAAATAAGTTAATCACAAAAGAACAAATATTGTACAACCTCACTCATAAAGAAACAAGGATAGGCAATGTATAGTTTAGTAGTGGTTACCAGGGGTAGGAACTCCTGGTATGGTGATGTGGGTTAATGTGCTGGACTTCAAAGTTGGTTTGAACCACAAAGTCAGCAGTTCAAGCTCACCAGTCACTCCTTGGAACCCTATACAGGGTTACTATGGGTCAGAACTGACTAAACAGCACTTAACAAAACAACAACCAGGGGCAAAGGGAGGAGAAAGGGGGAGTTTATTGCTTATAAATGAATGAGTTTCAGTTTACAGTGATGGAAAAATCACATCCGTTAGGAATCGGATTGCACAACCAATTATTGCGATTGTTATCAGTAAGGTGCACACCTGTGAAAAGTTGAGTTCATTCACAAAAGTTCTGTAATAGAAATTCCCACAACATCAGAAACAATGAGTAGTGTCTGAGACTACTTATGTACAACCAAAATCCAAAAGCTCATGGGATTTGGTTCCTTAATTTGAAGGTTTAGGGTCTTGGTTTCATGGGACACGCCAGTTAGTAGGCCTAATAATGTGTTTAGTGCTTCCATTCCATGTCTGAGTTTGCTGAGTCCTACGAGTCTTAAAACCTTGCAAGTGGTCATCCAAGGTACAACAATTAGTCTCTATTTGGCTAGAGCCAGGAGCAGGAGGATATGGAATGTATGTCTATTTACCCCCACGGACAACTGCCAACTTTGCATGAGACCAGAAGGACTAGATGGTGCCTAGCTACCATTACTGAACCCTTTCATCAGAGATTCTATAGAACCATCCTGATCAAAGTGCAGGGAAAGGAATGCAGGACAGAATTTCAAATCCACATGGACTAGATATTGTGGAGGCTGGATGAGCCCCTGAAACTATTGCCCTGACATAATTTTTAAAACTTAAGCAAAAAGGTCCCTTAAAGATGCCTTAACCAAACAGTTTAGTTTAACTAGTAGAGGAATTTGTCCTCTTCAAGAAATCTTTCATGTGAAGCCTGTATGTGTAATAAGGATGGATGCTGTACAGGCATTTTACCAACACATTTTAGGGTAAGATTTATCTGAATGGGATCAAATGGACAACAGCAATTAAAAAGATTAGACAGAAACTTTAGGGAGCAGTGAGTTCATGTTAATAGGGGAATAACAACCCAGAAAAGGAAGGCAAGAATGGTTGCACACCTGGAAGAATGTAATTACTGTCACTGAATTGTACATGTGGAAACTGTTCAATATTCTCGACAATAAGAAAATTTATGACATAAAAAAAAGAAAAATGACGTGTTTCAAGCAGAGAATATGAGCATACAAGCAGTAAGGCATGGAAGCTATAATGAGTTACTGGGGGGACGTTGTGGATTTAGATATAGGTAGAACCCAATCCTGACTACCTGGAACTGGCCAGGTTTCCTTGTTATGTGACCTTAGAGCATTCTGTCTTTATCCTTCAGAGGTCATAATAAGGTAGCATAGTGGTTACGAATCAGGCTGCGAACCTTAAGGTCAGCAGTTCAAAACTACCAGCTGTTCCATGGGAGAAAGATGAGGCGTTCTGCTCCCATAAAGATTTACAGCCTTGGAAACCCTGT
>NW_006408530.1:31132610-31134414 GCF_000296735.1 Chrysochloris asiatica
TAGCACTGGTCTGCGAATCACAAGGTCAACAGTTCAAAGTTGCTATACAGAGTTGCTATGAGTCAGAATTGACTCAACGGCACTTAACTACAGCAATAGAACATAATATCAGAAGCTTGTAGTTATAATTCTTTTAAACAATCAAACGTTTCTACCATATTTTATGATTATAAAAATTTTTCAGCATCTAACAAATGAATTTTTTTTTCTTTTTTTTATTGTGAATTGAGTGATAGTTTACATGGAAGAACATCAGCTTTATATTCATCCTATCGTATTTTGTTTAATTGCAATGATTACAATCCCCTCCATGCATCATCATTCAACAGCATTTGCTCTCATTCCCTCTGTTTTTGTCGGCAGGGGGGGTTGGGGGGGGTTGGGGGGAGGTGTGTGTCGGTGTTGACGTACACTGAAGCACTCAGAAATATACAACCATTCAAACAACCAAAGGGTACACCCTGCAAGCCTACCCCCCAGCTGCTCCTCTCCCTCCCTGAGTCCAGAGTCCCCAGCCGCTCCATCTCTCCACATCATGGTATCTGCCTCCATCTCTGCTTCTCTGGATAGGGTCCCACACTCCGGTCTTCTCCCTTGATGGTTCCAGGGTCCTCCACTCCTGGACTGCAAGATCAACCAGTCCTCTCATTTTGTTACAAAATGTCTATCTTTAAAACCAATACAATTTTTAATATTGGCTTGGAATCCTCTGAACTATTGCTCCTATTTATTTGAGTACTTCTAGTCATGAAACTCAAGACAAAAATCTATTGCACTTTGCACAAAGAGAATCCAGCATTTAACAGTGTATGCAAAAAAGGGGTAGCCCTACTTCAGGAAAGCTTTTCTGAAAATCAGAGGGGGAATATATCAGGTCTGATCTTTGGGCCTGCCTCTTACTTAGCCTGCCTGAAGCACTTGTTCTTCATGTAAGAGGTGCCTTAACTAACTCAAGATGATCATATTGTACGTGCAAGACGTAAAAGCCATACTAACTGTTTGCAAAAACTGAAAGACAAGCCTTGGATGTATATTCTAATAATACAGTATAAAAAAATAGAAATGTATAGTGCTCAGATGGGAACTTTATCAATTTTTTTAGGAAGTGGTAATGACTCCAAGTAATAACAATGTGCTGAAAATGATAATGTCCTAACCAAAAAAAGTTAAAAGCATCCCATTCTAGTAGAATTCATCTGTTCAGTCCATAGTCCATTTTGTGAAAACTTGAGCAATTTTTTTTCTTGCTAAGAGAACTGGCTTTGCTGCCCAACTGCTTTCCCACAGAGATGGACATTTTCATTTTTATCAACATGCTTTATATATATTGATGCCTTAATTACAGGTATAGCCACCTAAACAGCTTTAATGATAATTTACATAATCTACATTTTAAATGTGCAATTAATGGCTTTTAGTATGGCAACACAACTGTGCATTCACAACAACAATCAATTTTAGAATATTTTTATGATCCTATAAAGAAAATCCATATTTATTAGCCATAACCCTCTAACCCCTTTCCCTCCCCCAAGTCTAGTCAACCATTAACCTGCTTTCTGTTTCTATGTTGTTTGTTAAGTGCCATCAAGTCGGTTCTGACTCATACTGAGTGCCTCTGTACAGGGTTTCTAAGAAGAGACTGGTAAGTTTGAACTGCTGACCTTGTAGTTTCACAGATCTTACAGTCCGATGCTTTATACCACATCACCACTTATTTTGGACATTTTATAGAAATAATATCAGACAAGATGTGGTCTTTGTGACTGGCTTCTTTCACTTTGCATACTGTTTATAGTTCATC
>NW_006408530.1:31135279-31147911 GCF_000296735.1 Chrysochloris asiatica
GCAGACACATGAAAAGATGCTCATTTGTCATCAGAGAAATGCAAATCAAACCCACAGTGAGATACTATTTCACTCCTAGGAGAGGCTTTTGAACCACAATGTCTGCAGTTCAAGTTCATCACCACTCTTCGGAAAGCCTATACAGGATTGCTATGGGTCAGAACCGACTTGACAGCACTTAATAACAACAAGAGACTAAGGAAGCACTGTAGCTCTGTAAGATAAGCACTCAACTGCTAACCACAAGATCAGCTGTTTGAGCCCACAAACTCTTCTGTGTGAGAAAGATGAGGCTTTCTGCTCCCACAAAGATTTTCAACTTGGAAACCCTATACAGGATCACTATGGGTTGAAGCCAACTCAATGGCACTTAACAACAGTAACAGGATGTCAAAGATAAACAAAAAAACAAACAAAAACAGAAAATAACAAGTGTTGGAGGGGATGTGGAGAAACTGGAAATCTCACCTATTGCCAGTGGAAAAATGGGATAGCCACTATGGAAAACAGTCTGTTGTTAAGTGTTAAGTGTCTTCACATTGCTTCCAACCATTAGGGACCCTGTATAGAGTTCTCAAGGTTGTAAATGTTTTCATGAGCAGAAAGCTTCATCTTTCTCTCTCAGAGCAACTGGTGAACTTGAACCATGTTTCAGTCCAGTCCAAAAACTAATTGGAGGTAGACCTTCCATATGCCCCAGAAATTGCACTCCTAGGAGCTGATAGAACTGACATGAACAGACACATGCATACCCATGTTCATAACAACAGAAAAAAGATGGAAACAACCTAAGTGCTCACCAACAGAAGAATGGATAAGTAAAATGTAGTATGCATACAATAAAAACTATAATGTAGGTGAACCTGACAGACATCATGTTGAGCAAAATAAGTCAATCACAAAATACACAGAGGGTTTCAAAAAAACTCGTGGGAAAATGGAAGATAAAGATAATGGCATTTTTCCATGAACTTTTTGAAGTCAATATATGTACAGCATATTCTAATCTTCATGAAATGACATGAATAGGTAAGTACATGAATAGGTAAGTACATGAATAGGTAAAGAACAAGTGTTCATTAGGTGGTTGTCAGAGGTGGAAGGAAAGAAAGGAGAAAGGGAAAAATGTACTCTTAGGTTGTAATCACTTTTTGTTTATAGAATTGGGAAAGGTGGCAGTGAATATGAGTGAAGTTTGCATAGCATGACTGATGCTCCTAAGTGCTGTCAAGTCAGTTTGCACTCATAGTGACCCTGTATAGGGTTTCCAAGGAGTGGCTGGTGGGTTTGAACTGCCAACCTTGTGGTTAGCAGTCCATAGTATAACCTACAGACCTAACACTTGTGGTCTCATGCATTAAACTGTAGTCCAGGACTCCAGGACTCCAGGACTGATGTAACTCATGTCAATAAGCTGTGCGTAGGGAAAAAGGATGAATGGGCAAATGCTAAGTTGTGTATGTTTTTGTAACAATGATGACAGCTGATTATTGGGATGGTGCCAGACTGGGCAATGTTTCCTTATGTTGCACATGGGTTGCCATGAGTCAGGACCAATTTGGCAGCAGCTAACAACAACTCTTACTGTCTAGCGCTGTGCTAGACCTGCAGGAAACACAGATCCTGTCAGGGTACCAGAGAAGCAGAAGAGACAAGATTGCAGAAGGCCTTCTCTGCAAGGATTCTTTAAACAGAGGAAGGACAGATGAAAGACAGATTTTAGGATGACTGGTCTGATAGCATTGTACAGAATGGGTAAGCTGGAGATAAATTTCAGGTAAAAAGACTAAGTGGAATAATTAAGGATCGAAACCTCAACTGTGCAACTGAGACAGAGAAAGGAGTGGAATCGGTTCACAGAGAAAGGAAGGCAATGGGAGGAAAACTTAATAACAGAATTACTAACATGAATTAAATGAATCCTAAGTCTTTTTCTCTTTTATTTGTATTCTTCACTTATTTATATCCCTCCTCCCAAAATAGAATTTAAGGTAGTTGACAAAAATTCAGTAAGGTAAAATATAGTTAAAAATAAGTTGGTCAAAAATGTAAGCAAAGAGAATGATTCTGGTTAGAAAATAAGATAAAACCAGCAGTGAGATTGTTATACAAAATGCATGCTTTGATGAGAACACAATCTAATACATGATTCATTGTGTAAATAAAATTTTTAAAACGAATTCTCAAGATAAGCCAGTGTTTTCTAATACCAGGATCTGAGAAAATTTTCTCTGTGAGATCTTCAGAAGATATTGCACCCTTTGATGAACAATGATGTTAAGTCCTGTCAAGTCAGTTCCGACTCATAGTGACCCTTATAGGGTTTCCAAGAAGTAGTTCATGGGTTTGAATTGCTGACCTTGTGGTTAGCAGTCCAGTACTTATCCTCTAGTTCCATATTAGGATGTCTTTGATGAACAATAAATGTCCTTAATAGCATTCTTAGATACATCCAATCATGCAGAGGAAACATCAAAACTAGTAAGAATAATGGAAATTGGTGGTGGTGATGTGCCGTGGAGTCGGTTCCAACTCTTTATATGGTTTCCAAGCTGTAAATCTTTGTGGGAGCAGAAACCATCATCTTTCTTCCACAAATACAGAATCAAACACAATAAATTAGAATGGAATACAGGCATCTGCCTTAAAGTTGTAAACCAGTCAGAACAGTGAGGTACAGAATCTAATGTCAGTTAATCAAATGTTTGTCTTAGTATATAGTATACAGTGTACATTTCTATGTATAAAAAACATTAAGGAAACATTTCTAGAACATTAAAACATCTTAAACATGATAATACAGTAACAATAACAATAATATTTTGATGTACATTGCAAAGTAGCATCCATTTGTTATTATGAACCATTGTATGTGTTGTTGTTATTGTTGTTAAGTGCCATCGAGTCAGTTCTGACTCATACTGATGCTGTAGAGGGTTTCCAAGGAGCGGCTGGTGTACGGTTCCAACTGACCTTGTGGTCTCATGCATTAACCTGCAGGGCCACTCCATTGTATGGCCCCCAATTTATAAGGGTAAGTATTCTTTCTACTAAATGTTTAAGATAATTACATATAACTTAACATAAAATTCATATCTGTATATGTGTAACATATATTCTACATACATGTTTCTATATCTATCATAATCACCACATATTTTTCTAGTATGTATCGCTCACAAAAAAAAAAAAAAAGCCCTACACACCTATGTTCATCACAGCATTTTTCACAATGGCAGAAAGATGGAGACACCTAAATACCCATATGTACAGAAGAATGGGTATACAAACTTTTATACATACACACAAAGGAATACTATACAATGGTGAAGAATAATGAGGAATATGCTAAAAACCTCATAACATGGATGAATCTGGAGGGCATAATGCTGAATAAAATCAGTCAATCACAAAAGGACAGGTATTGTGAGACCACTATTGTAAAAACTCAAGAAAAGATGTTCATGCTAAAATAAACATTCTTTGATGGTTACGGGGTGGGAGGAGGGGGGTTGGAGCTTGGGGGAAGGGAGGAGAATTCACTGGTTAGAGGGTAGACACATGTTAGCTCAGGTGACAGGGAAGGCAATATACAAGAGAGAGCTTGGCAGAAGGATGATGAAGACAGGTGAGGACAACAGGGGAAAGTGCAAAGATTAAAGGAGATAGAGGTAAACACTGTTTTTTACACAATCCTTTAACAACAGTGTTCTATGGATAGATACATGAAGACATACAGGTTGAACAAGTATGAGATTAAAAGTATATCCACAGATATATAAAGGCTTGACACCTATGAATGAAGTAGAGCATGTTGATATTGTTGTGATGTGTCTTCAAGTCATTTCTAATGCACAGTGACCCTACATAGGGTTTCCTACGAGCAGCTGGTAAATTTGAACTGCCAACCTTGCGGTTCAAATCAACCTTGCAGTCCAGTGCATTATCCCACAGTGCCACACCAGGACTCTGAAGTGACGCATACAGGGAGCAAAATGATGAAAGCTTCTTAGATATAACCAAACACTTTGAAACAATCAGTTGCTGGACCTAGGGACTCAGAACCATAGTATCAGGGGTCACCATGATCCATCGGCATAACATAGCTGACAAAGGCAATATTCCACACCCTACTTAGCTGAATAATGACTGGGATCTTAAAAGCTCATGAGCGACATTTAAGGTGCAAATATTTGTGTTTCCATGTGTGGAGGAAAGAAGAGAGATGAAATTGAAGACAGTTGGAATCAATAAGTCCAATGGACTAATGGAACACATGCCAGTCTCCATGACTCTGAGATGATGCCTGGCTACCAATACCAACTTCTCTCAGATGGATCACATTAGAAAGTTCCAGATAAAGTAGGAGAAAATGTGGAACAAAACTCAAAGTTATGGAAAAGACCAGGCTTATTGGTCAGAAAAAGACTGGAGAACCCAAGACTATGGCACTCAGCTAACCTTTAGGTCTGAAACGGAACTCACCTGCTTGGCCCAATTTTTAACCCAAAGGTAGGTATACAGGCAGGGGACACCAACATTAGTAAGGTTTGCTCACCATGGAATGGTCAACCATTCAAGATTCAAAAGGCAACATTTATCTAAGGTCAAAGTTAGGACGTGTTGGGAAGGAGGGTGAAGTGGAAATACAAACCACAGGGAGAAAGTAGGGTAACTGTTGTTACATGGAAGGGATTGCAATCATTGAGATAAAGCAAAGTATACAATTTGTTCAATGCAAAACTGGCAATTGGCTCTGTAAATCTTCACTCAATTTACAATCAAAAGTATCAAAATAAAAACCCCTAACTAGAGAAACTCTTCCTTTTGGATTTCTTTTCACTCTGTTTTTATTAAGCTCTGAGCAACAGTGGGCCTGAAGCCAGATTGATATCATAGGCAAGTCTTAGGTTCACCTCTGTGACTGAGCATCTCCCCTTCCATCAGACCACTTTCTCCTTCTCTTCTGAATAGAGCTTCTGCTCCTACTCTAGAAAAATCTATTCTTTGTGAATCTAGGACCTTAAGAGTGAAACATTTATTCCATCTTCTTGATCCGGGAAATAGCCATATTTCAACACCAAGCTAAATTCCATGTATCAGAAAAAATTTCCCTAACCACCAGCAACTTTTCTTTCTCTGAATAACTACATTTATTTATTCATTATCATGATGTATCTTTTATGAATTCATTAATTCCCTCAACTCACATATTAATTGAGCATCTGTTATGTACCATGTACTGTGATGGTAGGAAATTTATATGGCTTTTAACTGCCCACAGCACTTAGGCTTATATATAATAGGTATTCAACAGTCATTGTTGACTGCTTGACTATTAATATGTATTTATATGTATGTATTAATATGTATTTTTTATTCTTGGCTACAGTTTCTACCTATGCAGAGAAAGCATATAAAAGTTTGGAGCAAATTTAGTGACAGCTATCTATATTCATATTCTCATATCTTTATAATACAAGATGCTCATGTGTAGATGTGACCTTCTTAAATCATATTTAATCAAATAAAAACCAGTTACCAGGAGTGTATCTGAATATATTCCAAGCATCATTAAACCTAAAAATTAAAAAAAAGCAAGTCAGTTGAATGCATAATAAACTTCTTAATTTATTTCAATTGATCAACCTGAGATGCTTAAATGAATATATAGAAGCATCTTAAACCAAAAGCTAAGACTGACTTGTTCCTTTCTTTGTTGAAGAAGATTTGTTGTTGTTGTTAGGTGCCATTGAGTCAGTACTGACTTATAGTGACCTTATGTACAACAGAACAAAGCACTGCAGGATCCTGGGTCAACCTCACAAGTGTTGCCACACTTGAGCCCATTGATTCTGCAACTTTACCAATCCATCTTGCTGGGAGTCTTCCTCTTTTTATCTGACCCTCCACCCTACCAAACATGATATTCTTCTCCAGCAACGGGTCCCTCCTAACAATATGTTCAAAGTATGAGAGACAAAGTCTGGCCATCCTGGCCGCCAAGGAGTACTGTGGCTGAACTTCATTCAACACAGATCTGTTGGTTCTTTTGGCAGTCCATGGTACTGTCAATATTCTCCTCCAACACCATAACTCAAAAGCATCAATTCTTCTATGGTCTTCCTTATTCACTGTCCAGCTTTCGCATGCATATGAGGTTATTGAAAATATCATGGTTTGGTGTAGGCACACATTAATCCTCAAGCTGCCATCTTTGCTCTTCAACATTTTAAAAAGGTCTTGTGCAGCAGATTTGCCCAATGCAATACGTCATTTGATTTCTTGACTGCTGCTTCCATGAGTGTTGATAGTTGATCCAAGAAGAATGAAATCCTTGACAACTTCAATCTTTTCTCTGTTGATAAGAATGTTGTTTATTGGTCCAGTGGTGAAGATTTTTGTTTTCTTGACATTGAGATGTAATCCATACCAAAGGCTGTGCTCGTTGATCTTCATTAGTATATGTTTTAAGTCCTCTTCACTTTCAGCAAGCAAGATTGTATCATTGCATATCGCAGGTTGTTAATGAGTCTTCCTCCAATCCTGATGACACATTTTTCTTCATATAACTCAGCTTCTTGGATTATTTGCTCATCATACAGGTTGAATAACTATGGTAAAAGAATACAACCCTGTCGCACACCTTTCTTAATTTAAAACCTCTTTGTGTTCCCATGTTCTGTTCGAACAACAGCCTCTTGGTCCATGTACAGATTCCTCATGAGCACAATTAAGCATTCCGGAATACTCATACTTCGCAATGTTGTCCATAGCTTGTCATGATCCACACAATCGAAAGCCTTTGAGTAGTCAATAAAGCACAGGTAAACATCTTTCTGGTATTCTCTGCTTTCAGCCAAGATCCATCGACATCAGCAATGATATCCCTCATTCCACAGCCTCTTCGGAATCCGGCTTGAACCCCTGGAAGTTCTCTGTCAATATATGCTTGCAATCATGTCTCTATTAGTAAAACTTTACTTGCATGGGATATCAAAGAGACTGTCTGATGATTTCTGCATTCTGTTGGGTCACCTTTCTTTGGAATGGGCACAAATATGGATCTCTTCCAATCAGTCAGCCAGATAGTTGTTTTCCTAATTTCTTGGCAGAGATGAGTGAGTGCCTCCTGTGCTGCCTCACTTTCTTAAAAGATTTCAATTTTTATTCCATCAATTCCTGGTGCCTTGTTCTTTGCCAATTCCTTTATTGCACCTTGGACTTCTTCCTTCAATATCATTGGCTTTTGATCGTATGCTACCTCTTGAAATGGTTGAACAGCAACCATTTCTGTTTGGTATAATAACTCTGTGTATTCTTTCCATCTTCTTGTGATGCTTTCTGCATCATTCAATAATTTGCCCAGAGAATCCTTCAATAATGAAAGTCGAGGCTTGAATTTTTTCTTCAGTTTCCCCAGCTTGAGAAATGCTGAGCATGTTCTTCTCTTTTGGTTTTCAGACTCCAGGTCTTTGTATATTTTGTTGTAATATTTGACTTTATCTTCTCGAGCTGACCTTTGAAATTTTCTGTTCAGCTCTAGTACCTCCTCATTTCTTCCATTTGCTTTAGCATCTCTATGCTGGAGAACAAGTTTCAATGTCTCTTCTGACATTCATAAGATTTAGAATAGAATAAGATTTAGGAATGAAATGTTTGCCTTTAAAACTTTTCAAACAATGAAACAAAATCAAAACATTTCCATGAGATTAAAAAAAAAAAATTATCCTGGGTTTTATAGTTGAATCATTTTAAATGACTAAGAAAGTGGATCCACTCATGTTCTTACAATAAGGGTTTTGAAATACATAAATAATTATGTATCAACTGCAGAAATTTTTGAAAACTCAGATAAACATAATGATTGGAAAAAAAGGGGGGGGGGGGTTAAAACATTTGTTACCCTACCATGTATGAATAAGCTCTTAGAAAATTTCTTTCTAGATCTGACTTAACAGGTTTTCGGTTTATCAAATATTTATGTACTTTTTCAGATTTACTAGTCCTAAGGATAGGACATTGTCATCCAGCCTCAGACATGGTGGTAGAATCCAATAAAAGAAAATAATACAAAATAGGCAATCTGTTCAGAGAACATTTGCTAATGCACCTTTCTTATTGCAACTATTAAAATAGGGGAGAAAAATTGTTAACAAAAGGTAACTTTATCACCAGGACAAGATATGCTATTATTACTTTAATAACAAAATTACTCTATTACTTTCACTCAAAAATGTTATATACTTAATAAGAAATGTCAGATAGAATGTTCTCAGCATTTTTATACTCATTTGTTGCAATACCTCAGAGTATTATAGAAGATCCTATTGAAATGTAATTTTGCAGCTAAATTACAGCTCTGCAAAGAGTTAGGGAAGCTCAAACTCTATATTTTGTCCTAGAGATCTTGAAATTTAATTTTGTTGTTCCTATCTCATATGCCGAGGTAAACCCAACCATGTTAAGTTACACTCACAGGAACAGAGTGAAACTACAATCACCTACTTACCGCAAATAAAAGTCACAGATTTAAAGTGTAGCAATAAATGAGATATAACTAATATTGGATTGGTTATGATGGAAGCAACTTGATCCCTGTATATTAATGTCAATATGTCAATGCATACCTGGCTATGCTGACAATTTAAAAACAGATAAAGTCAGAATATCTAAACATGGCTTTCAAGTCTACACCAAAATAAATTTGATCAAAGACAAAAGAAATTATAACTACAATCTTAACTGAATTCTGTCAAGTTTTAATTAGAAATTTACCCACAATTTGTTTCCGGGATTACCAAGACATCCTGGCTTGTACTCCGGAATATTTTACCTAACAGTTCAGGGGATGAGATATTTTAAGGATCTAAGCCTATAATAGCATAGTTGTAGTTAATTATATGTATGTTAAGGGGTGTATAATATGATTGCCTGGTCTTTTCTTAACACTGGGACCTGCTAGATGAGAAGCTGAGTGAAAGCAGTAATTGAAAATTTCCTTCCTTTGTGATTCTTTTGGTCTAAATCTCACCATTACTTTTTTCATTGTTTGGGTCTTATTGTATTAAAGGGCAGGGTGAGGCTGATAAGAGCAAAGGAAAGGCTTAACACAGTTTGGAGAAGGCAGCATGGATTTCCTCCAGAATCAGCACAGGGACCCACCCTGGGGCCTGGAACCATGGGAATTTCCTACTGAAGGATGTACCAGTCTATAGTTAATTTTCATCATAAGATTAATGGGACTAGCGGTCAGGAACTTTCTGTGTCTGAGTAAAATCAAATACCACAAGTTTAAAGATCAGATTAATTTCTCTTTTATATGGATACCAGCACATTGTCATGGAGGCCCACAGACTACACAAGGGGAGAGAAAGTGTTTCTCCTGAAACTCCTATGAACTGTAAAGAATTGAAATTAAATGCTTGAGGACAGCAACAGCACAAAACCTCAGAAGAAGAAGAAGAAGAAGAAGAAGAAGAAGAAGAAGAAAGCTCTAAAGCTACTTCTGAAAATCGATGAATGTCACATATTATCTTCACAGGATATTCTATCTAAAAGGATTTGCATCTTTCAACTGCCCTATGACTCACAGCTGTTGACTGTCACATTCTTAGGCTGAATCTATGCTCTGTGTCCACTTAAGCGTGATCTACCCATGAAAGCTGCCAATCACAAATATGTAGCCGCGGGAGCATCCTGACTGCTATCACTACCATCAACACTTTAGGTACTGCTTGATTTATTAATCAAGTGGTGAGTCAACCAGAGCAGTTGGTTCTCAACTAGGAGCAATTTTGCTTCCCTCCCCCAATTTGGAAATGTCTGGAGACACTTTTCGTTGCCACAATTTGGAAGGAAGCTACTACTGGCATCTAGTAGAGGTTAGTGATGTTGCTAAACATTTCACAAGGCACAGAAGAACCCCCTACAACAAAGAATGATCCTGCCCAAAATGTCAATAGTGCTGAGGTAGAACTACCCTAAACTAGACTTTTGTGGGTTTCTTCATAGCTGCCCCATGGAAACAAGAATGGATGTGGTTGTATAAGGGTGAAATGGGAATGTATTTATTTGCTCCATTATTTCTCCATCCCTCAAAACCCCGTCTCTACTTTTGTGTAATTAGCCATCATTCTGCTTCCACCTAAACCATGGCTTCTGACTGAAAGACACAAAAGGTCACCTTTAATGTAAAACAAATGTCTCTCTCTTACTGAAGCCAAATGGTAAGTGCTAGCTTTTCAAGTGTCTTCAGCTATTTTGATGAATTGAGGTTCTTCTCTGGCTTGTGAAGAAAGCAACACAGATAATGGTCTCGGCCGCTGTTGGGAGGTTTGGGTATTGTGTATTTTCTGTGTTGGTTAGCTCCCCTGGCTACATCAATTCATGCACTTGATCAAGCAAAATGCTCTATTCCTAAAATAGGAATGGGAGTCAGATTCCAGGAAAGAAATATGAAGCTATGGAAAAGAAGATAAGGCTGACCATCTAATCATCTTGTTTTCAAAAGAATCAAAGTCAAGCAATGTCAAAGCCCCCTGCTGAAGTCCCCCCCAAAAAAAACCTTAGAAGATAGAAATGGTGATGAAAATTCAATGATAGGCCAAACTAAAAATAGAAGTTGGCGGCCACAATTCTTTTTTTATAACCACCCTACAATCCTCCAACAAAATAGAAGTATTGCTTACCTTCTTTGAAACATGCTAAAGAATAACCTGCATCCTTTCTTGGTTACCATCACCAAGTTTCACAGCCCCATTCTAATCAAAAGGTGTTGTTACTGTTATTAAGTGCCATCGAGTCAGTTTTGACTTGTAGTGATCCTGTTGAGGATTTCCAAGGAGCAGCTGGTGAGTTTAAACCTCCAACCTTGCAGTTCAAACTGACCTTGCAGTCCAGTGTTTGTTTATCCTACAACACCACACCAGGACTCCAATCACAGGGCTTGTTGTTGTTGTTGTTGTCAAGTGCCTTTAAGTCCGTTCCTGCTCATAGTGACCCTGTATAGGATTTCCAAGGAGCAACTGATGAATTTGAACCACTGTTCTTGCAGTCCAGTGCAAAAATTATCCCACAGTGCCACACCACAACTCCTAAACTCATCTGAGTCACTTTCAACTCATAACAACTCTCTATAGGGTTTTCAAAGAGGGGTTGGTAGGTTTGAATGACCACAGTGTGGTTCAAATCAACTTTGCAGTCCAGTGTTTAATCCTATAGCACCACACCAGGACTCCCTATTTTCAGCAATGTTTGAGTCTCTAAGTAAAGTGGCCTAAATGACCTGACATCCTTCTCTCATAAAGTCCTTTGACATGGATCACATTTTTCATTCTACTTGCCTGAGTTATAAAGGATATAATGTGAGGGAAAAGACCCAGACCGGATCAAAAACATGTATTTGGGGAGTAGACACAAACTTATAATGAAGTGGTATGACATAAAAGAGGGTTCCTTTCTATCACAATGCTTAGCAGTCCCTGGATGGTGCCAACAGTTGACAAGCTTAACAGCTAGCCAAAAGTTAGGAGGATTGCATCCACCCAGAGGTGCCTTAAAAGAAAGGCCTAAAGCTCTATTTCCAAAAATCAGCCAGTGAAAACCCCATGGCGCACAGATCTGCTTAGACACACATAGGGTGGCCATGAGTCAGAACAACTCAAGAACAACTGTTAATCGCAACGCCTGACACCAGCCCTTAGATGACTCATGTTCCAGCTACTTTAGGAAGTGTGGGTCTTCACACCTCAGGATTCTGTTTCCTGCCCTCATCCCTTAATCATGCTGTTCCCTCAGTGGAAAATACTTTCTTCCTCACCTCCACTCTTGTCCTCCCTTTCTTTAAAATTTGGCTCAACATACAGCGGACAAAATGATGGAAACTTCTTAGATATTATAAAACATTTTAAGGCATTGTGTTGCTGGACCTGGGGGCTCAGGACCACACTTTCAGGGGACACCATGGTCAATTGGCATAACATAGTCCACATGTTCTACATCCTGATTGGCTGAGTAATGTCTGGGATCATAATAGCTCATGTGCAGCCATCTAAGGTACAGCTATTTGTCTCTCCGAGCGCAGAATAAAGAAGAGTGATGAGAATTGAAGATGCTTGGAATCAGTTAGTCCAAGGAACTAATGGAACATGTGAACATCAGTCTCCACAACTCTGAAACCAGAAGAACTAGATGGTACCCGTCAACCACTATCAGCTGCTCTGAAAGGGATCACATTAGAAGATTCCTGATGAAGTGGAAGAATATGTGGAACAAAACTAAAATTTATCTATAAAAAAATTTTTTAAAGACCAAGCTTACTGGCCAGAAAGAAACTGGGGTAACCTGAGATTGTGGCCCTCAACCACCCATCATGCCTGAAAATGAACTCACCCTTATCATGGGCCAACTTTTAACCAAGCAGTAGACAGGTAACAACACTAGTAAGGTATGGTCACTCTGAATGATGGGATGATCAATCATTCAAAATCAAAAGGAGAACAGGTATCTAAAGACAACTGGGAGAAGGAATGGGAAGGTGAGTGGAATGGAAATATGAAACACAGGGAGGAAGCAGGATAACTGCTGTTACAATCATTGAGATGAAACAAAGTGTAGGATTTGTTGAATGC
>NW_006408530.1:31152440-31154489 GCF_000296735.1 Chrysochloris asiatica
ACTGATGTTTTCATCTTGTCTAGATGGGTCTGGTGAAAAGAGATGGGGATAAGATTCATATGATTCAATAGTGAATAATTGTTATTATGACTAATTGCAACTGTCACAATTGTAAAGGTAGAAGTTTTGTAACAAAAACAGGGGAGTGGTTAATCTTACAGTCCAGAAACAGAGGACCCTATGACCACCATCAAGGGAGCAGTGCACAAACAGAATGCGGGACCTTATCCAGAAAAGCAGGGATGCCAGAGATGGAGGCAGAGATGGTGTCATGGAGAGAGGGACTAAAATGCTGATGGCCAAAAGGCAGACTTGCAGAATGTGTTCTTTAGGGTGTAAATTATTACATATGCCTGAGTGTTTGTTTTTTTTAAAAGAAGCTAAAAAACTAATTAATTAATTAAAAATAAGAGAAGCTCAAGTGAATAGGGAGAAATACTGTTAACTGATGGTATATGGAGGGGATTATAATCATTGTAATGAAACAAGGTATATGATTTGTTGAATGTAAAGCTGATGATCTGCCCTGTAAACTTTCACTCAATCCACAATAAAGACCTTAAAAAAAAAACCTAGTGATTCTGACTCACTAAACCCAAAAACTAAACCCACTGCCACTGACTCATTGTGACCCCATAGGATAGAATTGAGCTGTGAGCTTAGGGTTTCCTAGGTTGTTAATCTTTATGGAAGCAGACACCCTTGTCTTTCTCTCTCAGAGCAACTGGTAGGTTTGAACTGCCAACTACATGGTTAGCATCCCCATGATTATCTCACAACACCATCAGGGCTTTGTCTTTTGTTTTGTTTTATTAAATTTTTCTTGTGAACTGCGTGAAGGTTCACAAACAAGATCATTTTAACATTCAACAAAGAATACCCTTTGTTTCATCTCAGTGATTGCAATCCCCTCCATGTGTATTGCAATCCCCTCATTTATATTAGGGCCCCTCCTGATTCACTGTTGTTCAGTGCCGTCAAGTCGGTTCCGACACATAGCCACCCTCTACAGGGTTTCCAAGGAGCGGCTGGTGAGTTTGAAGGGCCAACCATGCAGTTCAAACCAATCTTGAGGTTCAGTGCTTACTTATATCCCAGAGTAAGTCCTTGCTTGGTAAATGTTTTTGAATTAGCCCTAAAACATCTTCCACTAAAAAACCATGCATCAAACCAAATCTTAATGTGGAGTAGTTGAGAATGTGAGGCCTGGAAAAGAAATTAGAAGATGGAAGTGATGGAAAATTCCTGGTAAACAATGAGAGTCTCTCTTTTACTTTCAGCATTAGCTCCCTCTGCCCATAAGGCATAGGCTTATACCAGTCACTCCCTTTAAGCTTTTACACCCTAATTGCACTGTTTCCTCTTAGTACTGCCAGGAAGAAGGTGTACTTAATGTTGAGTGCCCTCCTGTACGTTTTCGTCCATTCTTAGTTCATGGTAAACCACCTCGGATAGAACATTTTAGAGCTCAATTTGAAAAACAGTCAAGGCAGATGGGGATAACCCAGTAAGCAAGATAAGCATGGGTTTATTTACTTAATGGATACTCCATCCCTGTCAGGGATTGTAAATTTGAAAGGCGACTTCAATTCTGTAGAAAGATGCTGTGGGGTGGGGCGTGAGATGGTTGTCAGCCACACCTAGAAGCAGAATCTTTATTGTTGTTGTTGTTAAAGTGCCATAGAGTCGGTTCCAACCTACAGTGACCCTGTATAGGGGTTCCAAGGAGCAACTGGTGAGCTTAAACCACCGACCTTGTAGTTCAAATGGCTTTGCAGTCTGGAGCATTAACTCACAGCACTACACTAGGACTCCAGAATCTTTATAATGTGGTGAAAAAATGTGAAATTGTTCACTACAGATTAGTAAATAAGCACAAGTAAACCTGTGCTTACCTTGTTTACTAGGTCCTCTGACCCTGAGTCACTGGAGAGTCTCATAGTATCTTACAACTTTTGTTGTTATTGTTGTTGCTAAGTGCTGTGGAGTCGGTTCTAACTCATAGCGACCCTGTATAGGATTTCCAATACTATAAACCTTTGCAGTATA
>NW_006408530.1:31154679-31186314 GCF_000296735.1 Chrysochloris asiatica
GTGTGTGTGTGTGTGTGTGTGTGTATGTGAGGTTAAAAATGAGTTGGCCAACAATTCTCTAATCTCCTATGGGGGAAAAATAGGCTTTATTTCTTTGTCACTGTCTCCTATCCTTGTTCAATAAGAGCTGGAAATATTCTTTACCCAGTTACCAGGATCAAAGAGTTTTGTGTTATTGGAATGCTATTTTGTTTTCAATACTTTGGTATTAATAGCTTGATAACCAATAGAGTGACCTAACAAGAGTTTCATTTTGGAAGGCACCAAATATCAATAAAATACTATGAAAAACATTTCTTCCTGTCACACACACACACACTTCAATCTAATTTACCTTCATTCCCAAACAGACCATCTAAAACAGGAGGTTTCAATTTAAACATTTAAAAGCAACAACAACAAAAATACTTTTTGTTTTGGATTAATTTTAGATTCACAGAAAAGTTGCAAAGATAGAACAGAGATTTTTCATGTAGCCTTCAGCCAGTTTCTTCTAATGTTAAAATCTTGCATGGCCATGGTCCATATGGTTAAACCAGGGGGTGGTAAGCTACAATTGCCTTTAGGCCAAATTCAGTCTGTTACCTATCTTTATTGAACAAGCTAATGATGAATTTTTCCTTTTTTAAATGATAGGGAAAAAAATCAAAAGTATTATCTCATGATATGTGAAAATTACATGAATTTTGAATTCAGTACTTATAAAGTTTTATTGGAGCATGGCCATGCCTACTTATTTACATATTGTATGGCCCTGTACAGAAAAAGTTTGCCAAATCCTGGTCCAAACTAAGAAACCAGTATTGGTACATTATTGTTATTGTTATATACCATGGAGTCGGTTGCGACTCATAGCGACCCTGTACAGGGTTTCCGAGGCTGTAAATCTTTACAGGAGCAGAAAGCCTCATCTTTCTCCGGCGGAACAGCTGGTAGTCTCGAACTGCTGACCCTGAGGTTAGCAGCCCATTGGTAACCACTATACTACCAGACCCCCTTATAGTACGTTGTTGTTGTTGTTAAGTGCCATCGAGTCAATTCTGACCCATAGCGACACTGTATAGGGTTCCCAAGGAGCGGCTGATGAGCTTGAACCACCGACCTTGAAGTACAAACAACTTTGCAGTTTGACGCATTACTATTGACTAAACTAGACTATGGATTTCACTCACTTTTCCACCAGTCTTTCAGGGTGCAATTCAAGAGGCCACACTGCATTTAGCATTTAAATGTTTTGGTATGGTGAGTCTGTATTTTACCTACAAGGTGCGTGGGCCTACTTTGGAAAATATTCCTGCCTAACAAATGGATTTCAGCTGGCCACTTGAACAGGATTTGTTTTTGTTGTTTGTTTGAGGTTGTTTACATGTTTTACACAATAACAGACAATTTAATACAACATGTGGGCCAGGACACTTGAAAGAGGGAGGAAGAGCTACACTTGCCCAAGGCAGGGTACCAAGTGAGCCCTTGAGGAAAAGGAGACTCCTCCCAACCCCCTCTTATGGCGAGAGGCCTTTCCCTTGTCCCACGCAATCCCTGCCTCAGCTCCTCGCCCTTTGTTTCCCTAACCAGGGCTGTGAACAAAGAGGCGCTCCCTTTCTCCCGGAGGCCCTGGTTTTCAATGGCCTCCGCAGGCGCGGGCGGGCGGCGTCCCGTTGCCGAGCAACGGGCTGAAAGGCAGCACAAGTTGCCGCCACCGCCGGGACACATCCGCACCAGCCAGTCTGCGCCGCGAGCCTGTGGCCCGATTTCTCCCCCTTCATTGTTGTGGCTAACACAAAAGGCTACAACTCCAGTGTGGTCACGGGACCTGCATTGAATTACGCGCCAGACCATTCATTCTTTGAGCCTTTGTGGGGTGGGATGCATCCCCTCCAAGTGCCAGAACTCTGGCCTGTCACGCAGGCTGAAGCAATTCCCAACCTTTAGCGAGCTGCCTTCCTCCCTAGCTCCCCTCCATCCTTTCAGTTAGGTGCCAGGTTTCCCCCTTCCCCCCCCCCCCCGTTTGCCTTTTGGCTGGTATGAGATCACTTTAACGCCCACCCCTTCACCTCCCTCGCCACATAAAAAAAATCCCAGACCTATTTGGTCATTCTTTTCTTATCGGCTTTTCTTTCTCAGTCACCTCCTTTCTCTTCCCCTCTGTCTCAAGTTTCTAAGGCTGCTGTTGCTATGGAACACAAACAGTTTAGGGGCTGAAGGGAGCTTTTCCACGTTGTCTGCCAAACCCCAAAACTCAGAGGATAAAAACAGAGCAAAGTGCTTGGGATTCCCAACCCTCCTCTGCCCTCAAGAGAATTACCTTAATTCACCACCCCTGAGTCAGTACTCAACACCGTATTTGAATTCTGGGAAATTCAGTGGTGAACCATGCTCAGGGTCAATTGCCTATAAAACCTAGAAGAGATCTCCCACTTAAAGAGAAAAATAATAATAATCCCTAGGTTTGAGTTTGTTTTCCTCCAACAGCATAACATGAACAAAGAGTGTTACAACAACTCATTGATGCCAATCCTTACAGCAGAAGCAGCACAGGAGGGTAACACATAGCTATCCGGCTTTTTAAAATATTATCATCTAAGTGAAATGCCTGTTTTTCAACAAGGGTTCCCAGGCGTGAGAGGCATTTACAACACCATCCACAGACCAAGGGTGGAGGCACAGTGCTTGCATGCTGACTGCAGCCTGTGCGCACTTTACACCTACAGCCTTTTATTACCCCCTGCGTTTTTTCTTATTATTCCCACTAAAGCAAAACCCTTTGCTGTCCTGTCACTTCTGACTCATAGCAACCCAACAGGATAGAGTAGAACTGCCCTGTACAGATTCCCAAGGCAGTAATTCTTTATAGAAACCGTCTGCTACATCTTTCCCCTAATGAACAGTTAATGGATTGGAACTTCAAACCTCCCACTTTTCAATTCACGACCCAGCACTTTAATCACTGTGCCACCATGGAGCCTCATTATTCCTACAGTTTCCCCATAATATTCTGTTAAATCTCAATAACAGTGAAGTAAGGTAGGCCATAAAAGGGATTCAAGCTACACAGTTGTAACTGATTTTTAATATAAAATTCATTTTATGTGTGGGAGCAAAGGAGTTTGCCTTTAATCTGCTTTAACTTTTTCAGTAGGTAGATGTCAAACTCCAGTTAACATAAATCAATCGAGTGGGTTGTTGATTGCCAATAAGGCAGCTCAGATGATCGATGACCCAAGTATAACAGCAATGCATTGGCCAGTCCTGTGCTGGCTGCACCATCTCTTGTAGCCTCTGTATCTTTCCTTCTAATTTAAGAGGGTCATCTTCTGCTACTCTATCAGATCATACTCTGTTGTGATCCATAAAGTTTTCAACGGCTAATTTTCAGAACTAGACCACCAAATCTTTCTTTCTAATTTGTATTAGTTTGGAAGCTCCACTGAAACCTGTCCCCATGGATGCCTCTGCTGGTATTTGAAATACCAGTGTCATCGCTTCCAATATCATAGCAACAGACAAACCACCAAAGTACAACAAACTGCCAGATGGCTGGTGGAAACCAAGCAGGTGGTGGTTTATGCTATGGAGTCGGTTCTGACTCACAGTGACCCTGCATAGGGTTTCTGAAGCTGTAAATCTTTACGGGAGCAGAAAGCCTCATCTTTCTCACTGGAACAGCTGGTAGATTCGAACTGCTGACCATGTGGTTAGCAGCACAGTTTGTAATCCACTACACTACCAGGGCTCCTTGGAACATCATTCTGCTTGATCACTTACTCAGAATCAAGCAGAGTGGTTTTCAAATACTTGTCAACTAACCCATCAGAAGGGATGCCCTAGCTTGCCTGAATTAAAACAGATGAACACCACCCAATGGGGTCACAGTACCATGCTAGGCAATTGGTGGGTGCCTGGTAGATTCTAAAAGGCCAAACATTGTCTTTTTATCAAGATAGTTACTATTTGATTTTTAAAAAATGAAACTGGCATCCATGAAATTATATAAAATAATAAAAGTCCATTGCCATCAAATTGATTCTGACTTATAGGGACACTCTAAGACAGAATAGAATTAGCCCCATAGGATTTCCAAGGCTGCAAACTTTATTAGAAGCAGACTGCCACATCTTGCTCCCTCAGAAGAGCTGGTGGGTCTGAATTGCCAATCTTTTAGTTAGCAACCAAATGCTTTAACTACTGCATCACCAGAATTCTTCACTTTTGCAACAACCCTATGAAATTATTGGTACCATTATTATCCTCATTTTATGTATAAAGAAACAGAAGAACTATTAGAGACTTTTTGCAGCTCTCCTATATGTTGTTAAGTGCCTGGTGTAGGGTCTCTGGTGGGTTTGAACCCCCAACCTTGCAGTAAGCAGTTCAGTGCTTATCTTACAGCACCACACCAGGACTCCCTTTTTGTTGTTGTTGTTGTTTTTAATGTTTTATTGTGAATTATGTGATAGTTTACATGGGGGAACATTAGCTTTACATTCATGGTTACAATCCCCTCCATGCATCATCAACTAACCAAAGGGTATACCCTGCAAGCCTGCCCCCAGGTCATCAGCACACAGCCCCTCTCCCTCTCTGGGTCCCCAGCAGGACTCCCTCTTATATGTGCAATAGAAAAAAGCAGAAGGAATATATAGTTGTGAACTGCCTACAATGTTACAGGTACAGCTTCAAGCAAGGTGGGCCGTGTGTGTAAATCATCACATTTCAGAATCACAGTAAATTTTGTTGGGTTTTTTGTTGTTGTTGTTGTTTAGGTCAAAGATTTTAGGCAGAAAATGAAGGGAATGATCAGTTACCTTGCAAACGCAGGGGAGCAAATACAGGAGGAGTATGTTTTGAAGGGATAAAGGATGTCAGAAGCCCAAGGGATGTCTAGGAGGAGGTTCCCCATGTCTCACCCACAGGCCAGAGGTGCAATTGGGTAATAGGGCTTTCAGACCAGCAGATGAAGAAGGAAAGAAGTGATGTAAGAGACACTTGGGAAAGAATCTCAGTCACTGATTTGTGTGGGGGATGTGAGAAGGGACAGTTTCAAATTTACATTAGAGCTTTGTTATAATAAATATCCTTCAAGTGGCTTTATCGGCCACCCACAGTGCCTGACTCACCCTTAAGTTGTTTAACGACTGAACATCTAAACCAATAAATAAATTTTAAATTAATTTACATTATGTGAAACTGTAAACTAGGTGCTAGGCACCCAGAAGCTAATTATGCATTTAATGACTGGTTTAATAAACAGAGGGGCATGTTGTCGTTGTTGAATGCCATTGAGTTGGTTCCAACCCATAGCAACCCTGTATAGAGTTTCCGAGGGGCATAGATGTATGTAATTCTAAACTTTCCTTCAAAGCAATGTGTTTTCAAACTTTTTCAGAGTGACTATCAAAGGTCTCCAAGGCATTGAGGAGCAATAGAAAGAACCAGAAGACTTGAGCTCCTAACTTGACCCTTCCTCTCACTTGGATGTAACACCTTGGAAAGGTCAGGTAACCTTCCTGTATGAAGGCATTCTTGCCTGTTAAATGCTCAAGTTGGACAAAATGATCTCAACAACAAAAATCCCCATTTTACAACTGTAGATCCATCCAAAAGATTTGAAGAAAAGTAAATGAAGTGTCTTGCGTTGAGCAGAGCTTGGCAATTTTCATCAAAGGTGGAAGAAATGCAACTCACTAAGTGGTAAAGTTGAAAATCAAGGTCATTGGAGTTTCTTTTCCTATAAGCAGACTGGCAATTTCACAAGATTGGAAGGACTTTCCCATCCATTTTGGTTCCCATGATTTCACACTCATGGAAATTTCCTCAGAGAATCCGTTTCTTTGGCAACTCCATACTCACGATCATCTTAGTATCAATAGAAGTAATGCAGACATGTCAGCGGGAGAATAGGCCTCTCTGGGCGGTGGGAAAAAGAAACTGTCTGCTTTTATTACCAAAAATAAATACAGGAGGCACAAAAGATTTTTACCACACTTGTCACATATGGTGGAGTAAGTTGAAGATGAAACTAAAATCCCCTCCATAAAACAAAAGGCTTTGTGTGTGTTTCAAAGGCATTTTATGTTGCATAACATGGAATTAGCTCCAGCTCTAACCCTTTGAGCTTTATACATATATTGTCCAAAATGAAAGTACACAGAATTCTCCCTTATACCACCCCTCCCAGAAAAATAGAACACCATTAATTTTGGAAAAGAAGAAAAATAACTGATAGGAAAAATAGTGAAGAGTCCCGATAAGTTATACCAGTGTTCAAACTCACTCTGTGCAGCTTAGTATGTGGTATACTTGTAAATTCTAGCCTTAGCTTTGATTCAATATTGTTTAGTTTTTTGCTCTTCAGAGTGTGGTCTGTTGAAAAGCAGCAATGACATGACATTGCTGTTGTCATTGCTGAGTGTTGTCAACTAGATTCTGACTCATAGCGACTCTGTATAAGGTTTTCAAGGCTGTACATCTTCTCTGGAGCAGGAAGCCTCATCATTCCCCCCACCCTTACCCCTCTCTGCAGAGCTGCTGAAGAGCTTGAACCACTGACCTTGTAGTTCACAGTCCAGTGCTTATCCTACAGAGCCATCACCCCTGGAGTTGGTAGACCTGAAGAATTTTGAACTGCTCAGTATGATAAGCACTGGACTGTGGCAAACCACAAGTTCTGTAGTTACAGCCGACCAACTTTTCCATGGGAGAAAGGTGAGGTTTTCTGCTCCTTCAAAGATTTGCAGCCTCAAAAACACTTTATGGGGCCATGATAAGTTGGAATGGATGTGACACTTAACAACAATAACATATCAACTGAAGCAGAATGCACCTTTTAAACAAGATCCCCTGGTGATTCATATACACATTGTTGGTGTTAAGTGCCATCAAGTCAGTTCCAACTCATAGCAACTCTGTATAGGGTTTCTGAAGAATGACTGGTGAGTTTGAACCACCAATCTTGCGGTCTAGTGCTTATCCTACAGTGCCACACCAGGACTCCATATGAACATTGTTGTTGTTTTTAAGTGCCATTGAGTCAGTTCTGACTCATAGCGACCCTGTATAAGGTTTCCAAGAAGCAGCTGTTGAGTTTGAAATGCCAAACTTGCGGTTCAAACCAACCTTGCAGTCCAGCACATTAACCCACAGCACCTTACACACATACACACACACAAAAAAAACAAAACCCAATCACTGTCAAGTGACTTTGACTTCTAGCCTGTGCTCCATAGGGTTTTCATGGTTGATTTTTCAGAGATTGATCATCTAAGACACTAGTGTACTAAACTTTCAGTTAATAGCCCAGTGTGCTAACTGTTTGCATGAGCCAGAGATTTCATATGCACATTATTGTTAGGCACCATCAAGTCACTTAAAACTCATAGCAACCTGATGCATAAGAGAACGAAACACTGCCCAGTCCTGCACCATCCTCAAAATGGTTGTTATGTTGGAACCCATTGCTGCTGCTAGTGTCTCAATCCATCTCATTGAGAGTCTTCCCCTTTTTTGCTGACCCTCCACTTTATGAAGCATTATAGCCTTCTCCTGGGACTGTTCCCTCTTGATAGTACATCCCAAGTATGAGAGATGAGGTCTCACCATCCTGGCTTCTAAGGAGCATTCTGGCTGTACTTCTTCCAACACAGATTTGTTTGTTCTTCTGGCAGTCTTTAGCACTTTTAATATTCTTCTACAACACTGTAACACAAATGCATCAGTTCTTCTATGGTCTTCCTTATTCATTGTCCAACTTTCATATGTATATGAGACTACTGAAAATACCATGGCTTGGGCCAAGAGAACCTCATATTCAAATTACCAATGGAGAACCACTTCTCAAATCTACAGCAACCATCCTGTGGGGATGATGCTCACAAACGACTTACTTATTATAAAGTGGCAGTTTTCATTTCTGGAAAAAAGAAATTGTAGAAATTATTGGCTACATCAGTCAAAAAATCAGGTTAGATCCTCCCTAATGATAGAGAATAAGAAAATTCGGCATACTTAGAGTAATCATGGAGCTCATCTAGCCACATTCACTTAGCCCAAACTTCCTGTGACCAAACACGCACTTTTGTAAGATGGCTGAGGTTAAGAGTGCAGTTTGGCCACAGAAAGGAGAAAAGCTCACTGACCCATGCTGGCCTCTGACCTTGACCTCATTAGCTAACCAAATGAGCTCACCAGCTTTGGACATCAGAGAGCATTGATTAAGCCTAAGCATAAGAAGAACCAGTAAACGATCTGTAGATTTTGACAGTCCTTCACCACTTAGCTACGGAAAAGCAGAGATCTTCTCCCTCTAGCTCACTGTCTACACCCAGCTCTTAGCAAGATCCCTGGCTCCTACCTGTTGTTGCTTAGTGCCCTCTAGTTGGTTCAGACTCAGAATGACCCTGTAGAGAGTTTCCGAGGAGCTGCTGGTGGATTTCAGCTACCGACCTTGTGATTAGCAGCCCAGTGCTACGAGTTCAAAGAACATTTGTTGAGAGACTGAATAAATAAATGAATCAGTGATTAAAATTTTTTTTAAAAATCTATTCTGACTCATAGCGGATTTATGTTTGCTAGAGTAAGATTGTGCTCCACACGGTATTCAATAACTGATTTTTCTAAAGCAGATTACCAGGTCTTTCTTCAAAGGTGCCTCTGTGTTGACTTTAACCTCCAACCTTTCCGTTATCAAACTGCATTAACTATTTGCTCCAACCAGGGACTGCCTAGTGGAAAACAGGGGTTCGTATCTCCAAAACTAAACCTACCTAATCGATGATGTGGTACTGTAAGATCAGCACTGGATTGCAAACAACAAGGTCAACAGTGCAAACCCACCAGCTACTCCCCAGAAACCCTATACAGCTCTCCTCAGAAACCCTATACAGAACCAATTCCACAGCACTCAACAACAAAAACAACAAATCTATTACTCTAGGGATTGAACATACACAAACTTACCTTTTAGAATCTTACATTGTACTGGAAAATATAGATTTACAATAATATTCATGGCTAACATTTTAATCACTGTTCTAAGTATGTTACACATATTAACTCATTGATTCTGGCAATAATTGTAAAAAGTATAGTTGGTGCTCTTATACAGATGTAGAAACTGAAGCACAGAGAGATGAAGTAACTTGTCCAAGGTCACACATCTAGTACTTGATGGACTTGTACATGAACACAGTCTGGCTCCTTTGGAAACTTTCATGTTAATATGTAAACTGGGCACTAATGTCATGAAAAGTGACCAGAGAGGTATGCCCAGAACCTGAGGAAGCACACGAGGGGCAACTAGCTCTAAATGCAGCTCATGTGCTTCACAACAATTACCCTAGGCTAGAACTTGCTGCCAGTAAAGAATTCCTTGGGAAAGTGCTCTTGGAGGGAGCAGGGTACAACATAATGATCCCCACCCCCACCCCAGGGGCTAGAGTCAGCCAGAAGTCAGGCCCCTCTTCCCTGGGTTTGCTCTTTCTAGCCTTGGTAGCAGCAGAGACCCAGTCCAATAAAAACATGTATCAATCTACACTGTAAGCTTGGAGCAGGAGCCAAGCTGTGGTTTCACTGGTTTAATGGGTTCAGAGAAACTTTGAACAGGATATCAATGACATCCAGATTCAGTATTTAGGACACAACAGGATAATCACTTACCAGGCACAATGCATATAACTGCTTCCCCTCTTGGTCCTCACGCTACCTTTATTCTCCCTTTCAACCCCCCTCTGGGGAGGGACTGATCTCCTTCAGTCTTGCCATACATTAGGGTCTTTCAAGCAGAATCACTTCCTTTAATTCCTGATAGGTTATGAGTGTGACCTCTGGTTCCGCTTCACCCGTTTCAAGCTGAGATACCATCAGAACTCACATTTCCCTTCCAGGGCTCCACAAATTACTCTGGTGTGCAGATTACAAAAAAGTGTACTCTCAGTTCCTCGAAGTAGTTCAACAGAATATACACCCTGGTGTCTTTTTAAAATAACCCAGGTAGGCCAGTTAAGTTCTAAAAAGGAAGACACCCTTTAATTCAAGTCTTCTCCAAGGCACTTACCTATAACTAGTGACTTGGTCACTGAATTGATAAAGTAGGGATTCTTTTTTATAAAGAAAATGTTATAAGAAGTAAAATACATCTTTCATGAAATGATGCTATTGTTGTATAGTCTTAGCCCACTTTGTTTCTTTGTGCCTACTACCTCCCTTTTTTGCCATTCAATATTTTTCTTTTGTTTCTCTTTGCTTATCCCTTAGTGCTGATCGCTGTAGGATCAGCACTGGACTTCAAACCACAAGGTCAGCAGTTCAAATCCACCAGCTACTCCTCAGAAACACTCTACAGAGTTGCTGTAAGTCAGAATTGATTCGATGGCTCTTAACAACACCCACAACATATAGGCATACCTGCAACGTTGGCTCCAGACAATTGGGAAAAAGAGAGTCACATGAATTTTTTTTGTTTCCTGTGCATATAAGTTATGTATACTGTAATCTAGTAAGTATACAGTAGCATTAAGAAAAATCTTGAAAATATTGTGAGAATTACCAAAATGTGGCACAGAGACATAAGGTGAACACATGGCACTGGTAAATTTGCCCCATGTCAGGTTGCCACAAAACCTTCTATTTATAAAAAACAGAATTATCTGCAGAGCGCAGTAAAGCAAAGCACAATAAAATGAGGTATGCCTGTGCTTATAAAGTACCCAAGTTTTTATCCAAATGAAAACTTCTTCTTACAACTAATTCCATTTACCCTTAGAGATTTAGATGTGTTTCCCTTGTGTCCCTTCTTTTACACTGATCTCTCCTAAATTCTTTTATCTAAAAAAAAAAAAAAAAGCAGGATACCAGTTGCTGTGCAGTTAACCCCAACTCATACTTCATGTGTGTGAGTAGAACTGTGCTCTACAGGATTTTCAATGACTGATTTTTTCCAGAACTAGATGGCCAGTCCTTTCTTTCGAGGCAAAATTTGAGAGGACTTACAACCTCTCAGATAACAGCTGAGTACATTAACTCTTTGTACCACATAGGGACTCCTTTCTCTCTCTGCTGCTCCCTATTTTGCTGGCTTCTCTTACCACCATAGTTTATCTTGTCTCCCCCTGCTCTTAACACATTTTTCCTGCATTGCTCAATGGTACAAAATCAGAACTACCTTGTATTTTTTTCAAACTGTTAATATTTATCTATAGTCTTTCCTCTGTGGCTATGTTATCACAGAACATGGCCATCCCTGAACAAGATTATCAAAGACTTGCAACAATCTCCATGATCCCCATTGTTTTAAAAACATACAAATTTGTAGCCATATGAAATTGAACCAAGAGCCAATGTGAAAGCCAGTGTTAGTGTACTCTCATTCCCATTCACCACCCTTCCTGCCATGGCCTGAATGGGAAGGGCCCATGAGGGAACTGCGCAGTGGGTGGGAATGGTGTGGACATTCAGTGGTGGGAGACATTCTTATGATACCATTCTGTTTCCCTCAGTTGCTCTACGTGGCCTGTTGGCTGAACCTGAGAGCCTTAACACAAATAACTAACCCTTTCCTGTAATTTTCCAGCCATGACTAGTTTTCTTTTCCTTTCTTTCTAACTTTTTATCGTGAGTTGAGTGAAGGTTTTCCGACAAAATCATCAGTTTTACATTCAACAAATCAGACACTTTGTTTCATCTCAATGATTGCAATCCCCTCCGTGCAACAACAGTTATCCCACTTCCTCTCTGTGGTTCCTATTTCCATCCCACCCACCTTCCTATCCCTTTTCAACTTTGTTTCTTCAATAAATGTTGCCCTTTTGATTTTCAATGATTGACCATTCCATGGCGAGCATGCCTTACTAGTGTTGTTGTTCCCCTATATACCTGTCTACCACTTGGCTGAAAATTGGGTCACGCGGGTGAGGTCCTTACCAGACCTGAAGGGTGGTCGAGAATCATAGTCTCAGGTTCTTTGATTACTTTCTATGTACCGGAACTATTTTTTCTGTCTTGATTTAAGACAACCGTTGCTTTCAATAGGCCACTGTGCAAAGCAAAAAAAAAAAAAAAAAGAGAGAGAGAATATAAACTCCATGAAATTTGATAGAAACTTAAGTGCAACCATACAATGTACCATGGTACATTGTATGTTTGTACACATATAACATGGTATATGATACAAACATTTTTAATACTTAGAAGTGCTGGTATGACACTTCTGAAACCCTCCACATGGTTGCTATGAGTCAGAACCACCTCAATGGCACTTAATAACAACAACCTCTCCCTAAATTTAACTTTTAACTAACACTTGCTACTAAGAATAACACTGACCGTGCTGCTATCACCGTTTAACTCTTCAGCCCACAGAAAGTATAGCAAGACTACCTGACAATGTGACTTTCATTGTGAAATATATACTACATGCAGTAGATTTAGTTTATTGCCATCCAAAGGAGAGTAGAGGGGTTGGACTGAAGTGCAACAGCACCGCCCAACACATCAAATTTTCTGTTAATAGTATTCTAAATCTATTGCCTTATTGATATAATAGATAACTGACGGGTTCCTATGCATACTCTAACCATAGAAATCAAGTTGGATGCTCATTTCTTCCAAAGGTCTTCTGCCCTGTCACTGTTCAAAACAAGGTCTGTTTCAACAAAATGCCCACATCCGAGGAGTGATGTTGAAACGCTAAGTGATTTGTAATTCCTAAGAATAACTTTCGTTTTAGGTTCCTTTCTTCCCTTTAGCATCCCTCAAAGCTTTAATGATCCTTATAATTAAATTGTAATGTAGACTCAGGGCTTTCTAAATATATAGCATATGATATTAGAAATTTAGATCCTATTTTAAATCAAAGCAACATCATTTAAACGCAAAAAGGCAAGCATTGATTGAAATTGGGGAGACTGGTCCTGAAACAAGAAGTGATGCTGATAAAGAAATGAGTTGAAGATATGTGCAAGGACAGAGAACCACACCCCAGAGGCCAAGGTCAAGATTAATTGACTTTCTAACCAAGACAGATGAGAATCGTTGCAGAGGAGCCCACTGAGATGAGGGTCATGCATCAAGCCCTGATGCCTATGGATCTCAAAGGCCAGGAATGGCTGGTGCAAACTCATCAATTCTGTTTCAAAGGGGCAATGCTAATGAACAGGAAGCAAGGCTCACAATAATTCCAATTTGGGAGACTTTTCTCCCTGGGAGTAAAATGGAGTCAGATTCCTGTTTATAGCAGAGCTACAAGAGAAAAATAGCTAAAACAGGGTTTCACCATCCTAGGAGAATGGACTGCTATTTTGTCACCTGAGAAGAAATACCAGCACAAATGCACAGCTGACACATTTGGGCAAGTTTCCTCAGTCCTCAGAGAACAGCGAAGGCCTTATTGAAAAGTACAGCAAGTATCTGAATCCAGATTCACTGCTCTTATAGTTTTGACAAGGTTAAAAAAAAAAAAAAGAAGTTAAGGTAAGAATCAGGTGTGCTAGACAAAACAAATTAACCATGCTGCTGTGGTCTAAGGACGAAGGAAAGAGCTCAACCTCCCCCATCCCACCCTTCATACACTTGGGGAGAAACCAGAAACTGTCTTTTGTTATTGTGCAGAAGCCTAGTCGGGTCTATTCTAGTATAGCATCCGTTAGAATTTCTAGACTGATGCCTCAAATCTGTTGCCCAGACACTTAAGACCAAAGATCAGAGGAACCCTGGCAGCACAGTGGGTAAGCTTTCGGTTGCAAACCACATGGTAGACAGGGCTCCTCTCCAGCCTTGGTAACCCGACGGGGCACTTCTACTCTGTTCTACGGGGTTCTGTGCATCAGAATCGATTCAATGACAACAGCTATGGTTTCAGTTTGGGGTTTACCAGAGATCAAACTCTCCTGATACTATATTATCCACAGATCAAAACATTTGGCCATATAACAGCTGTAGCTCCACCTAACTGTTTTCACAGGAAGTCAGCTCTGATGCATTATCCATAATGCCACAACTCATCGGAGTCCTGGTGTATCGCTGTAGGAAAAGCACTCGACCACAAGAGCAGTTTGAACTGCAGAGTCGGAGATTCAAACTTGCCAACCACTCCTTGGAAACCCTATACAGGTTTTGATTCATAACGACTCTATAGAAGGTTTCTAAGGAGTGACTGGTGAGTTTGAACCACCAAGCTTCCTGTTCAAACCGCCCTTGTGACTGAGTGCTTATCTTACAGTGTCACACCAGGGCTTCTTAATAGTTCTATTGTTGTTGTTGTTGCTGTCAAGTCGGTTCCGACCCATAGTGACCCTATATAGGACTTCTAAGGTGCAGCTGGTGAGCTTGAACCACCTACCTTGTAGTTCAAATGGCTTTGCAGTCTGGCGCATTAATCCAATAGTTCTATAGTATCTTTAAAATATCAGGGAGGAAGTTTTCATAAACACTTTGCCAAATGTGAAGACTCTAGACAAAGGATAAGTAACAATTTGCAAAGTACCCCAACTCAGTTTTATTTGTTTATGCTCCCTTTGATTATCTGCATTTAAGCCACATGGTGTTCTCTCTCCTAAACTTGAGGTCCAGTATAATTGCTTTACTCTTACATGATAATGACACTGCTGCTCACATAAATTGTCTTACAATATGTGTTGTATATTGGATTTATCTAAGAAACTGAAAAGACCTCTTTAAAGTGTTAAAAAGAAAAAAAAAAAAAAAAAAGCTCACTTTGAGGACTAAGGTGTACCTGACATAAGCTATGGTATTTTCAGTTGCTTCAAATGTATGGAAAAGAAAGATGGACAATGAATAAGGAAGGCCAAAGAAAAATTGATGCCTTTGAATTATGGTGTTGGTAAAGAATTTTGAATATACCATGGTCTGCCAGAAGAATGAATGAATCTGTCTTGGAAGAAGTACATCCAGAATGCTCCTTAGATTAGAAGGGAGCATAGTAAGGCTTCATCTCATGTACTTTGGACATGTTATCAAGAAGGATCAGACCCTGGAGAAGGCTATCATGTTTGGTTGAGAGTCACCAAAAGAGGGTAAGACCCTCACAAGATGGACTGACACAGTGTCGGCAACCATAAGCATGGCAACAATTATGAAGATGGCCCATGATCGGGTAGTGTTTCCTTCTGTTCTACACAAGGTTGTTATGAATTGGAAGCAACTCCTTGGCAGCTAACAACAGCAACAAGAATCCCTGAAAGCAAATAACACTAAGACACACCAACCGTGTTAGTGTCTTTTCTGTCTTAGTACCAGTTGCCTTCGACTGGTCACCCCATCCAAGTATGTGTCAGAGTAGAACTCTGTGTCATAGGGTTTTTAATGGCTGATTTTTCAGAGATTACCAACCAGATCTTCCTTTCAAGGTGCCTGTGGGTGGACTATCCTTCTGGTCAAGTGTGTTAAACATTTGTACAACCCGTACTGCTCCTCCTATTCTTTCCTCCCCTTGAGAAGGATTGGACAACAACAGAGCAGGGAGGTAGTGGGAGGCCCAGCCCTATGTAACCAAAGGAGTCAAAGAAGGAAGAAGAAAATTCCATCTGAAACAGACTGCCAGTGCAGTTTGTACTGTTGTTTGGAATACCAATTAAACAGGGTTTTAGGGTAAATGGCCTTTAAAACAACATTTTTTTTTTTATGTTTGCAGTCACCATGTTAAAAAAAAAAAAAAGAGTTTAGTAGGGAAAAGCCAAATATTCCATATACTCTACAAACTCGGATTGAATAATCCAACTGAAACTTGTTTATCCCATATTTTATACACAGGAATTTAAGACAATATAATTCCTTCCTTTAAAAACAAGCAGTTTTCCCTTCTGGCCACCATGCCATAACACAATTGTCAAGTTGGCGTGCTTAAGGGCCCGCTTTGGGCCTTTAGCCTCCCCTTCCTCACAGCTCTGGGAGCTTCCTCCACACCCCGAGCGTGCTCTGAGAGTTTGCTCTGGCTTCGCTTGTTTTAGCACTTGGGAGGAAGAAACAAAGCAATTGTGAAGCTTGTTAAGAGGTAGTTCATATGATATTAAAGGTGACCTTGCCACTTCCAGTTCTATTTATTCCACTTCCTTCCAAACTGGGGCAAATCCTTCCTTTCAGGGCAAGAGCACCGCTCTGTGGATACAGTCTGTGGGAAAGGAGAAAAGTTCAAACCCTCAGAGGTTATTCATTACCCAAGTCTGAAATATAGCCTTTCCCTCACATGTTGGGTTTGTAAATCACTGCAACTTGGAAGAGGGAGAGGACCTTTGTTTGACAAAAAAGCAGTTTCTGTTGTCGTTTACTGAGTTAAAAAAAAAAAAAATCACTTCAGTGAGGCCTAATTTTGCCACACTGAGGAACTTAAACACAAAAAAATTAATGGCCTCTTCCAAAAAATTATGTAAATATGTACACACATGAGGAGGCTTCAAAAAGTCTTTGGAAAATGGGATTAAAAAGATATGGGACTTTTCCATGAGGTTGATAATTCTCCTCACATATACACATGGATTCATAACTATATGTGTATAGTAAAATCCACATTATGTGGATTTAACATATACAGTAAATCTGTAAAAACTGGAAACTGCAAGGCAGAATCCTGTCAGAGAAGAAAAGCTCAAATGTTTTCCACTAAAACAACTGATGGAAAATTGGTAAGTTTTCCTGATAGAAATGGAAAACATGTGAGACCCAGAAAAACAACAACCCAGTCAGTTCAACTTCTGGGTTTCACAGCTTTCACTATAACTGTATATGAATGTATGGAGCATAGTGGCTATATAAGATAAGCACTGGACTGTAAACCACAAGAAAGAATGGCGTTTCAAACCCACCAGCAGCTCCAAGGGAGAAAGACAAGGTTTTCTGTTCCTGAAAAAATTTACAGCCATGGAAACCCTACACAGAGTGGCTGTGAGTCGGAACCAACTTGACAGGACTTAACAATCAATTCCAATTCATAGCCACCCTGTGTAGGATTTCTGATGAGCAGCTGGTGGGTTTGAACCACCAGCCTTGTGGTTTGCAGTTCAGTTTGCAACACCATACCAGGACTACATGTATGTATATATATATAGTGTTATTGTTAGGTGCCCTGGAGTTGGTTTCTACTTATAGCGACCCTGCATAGGGTTTTCAAGGCTTTGGTAGAGTCAAATCATGACCTAGTCGTTCGCAGTGCTATGGTTATACTATGGAGCAACCTTGCTCCCATGTATACACACACACACACACACACACACACACACGTAATCTTTTCATTCAATTTTTTCATGAGCTTTTTTGAAGTCACCTCATAAATACACATACATGTACATACACATGAATGGCACAAACAGTTTAAGTATTAGATTACTAAACAAAAGGTAAGAGGTTCTGATCTGCCCCAGAAAGATCACAGTAATGAAAACTCTGGAGTGCAGTTGTGGTATGACACAGATTGTTATGGGTTAGAACTGACTCAATGATAATTCATGTATGTGTGTGTGTGTGTGTATATATATATATATATATTTGTTGTTGTTAAGTGCCGTCGAGTCGGTTCCGACCCATAGCGACCCTGTACAGGGTTTCCGAGGGTGTAAATCTTTACGGGAGTAGAAAGCCTCATCTTTCTCCCGCGGAGTGGCTGATAGTTTCGAACCGCTGACCTTAAGATTCGCAGCCCAATTCGTAACCACTACGCTACCAGAGCTCCTTATATATATGTATATATATATATATACATATGCATGAACTTCTTGTGTAAATTTGGCCACCTGCCAATACTAATCTCCTACATGCCTGACCCTGTAACAATTCACAGTTTCGTGTACTACCTGTTTTGTGCATACTTTGCTGTATTCTTCAGGTCGTAAAAAGAATTTGCTGAAGGTCCACAAAAGCCAGCATGTGTATTGCTAAGTATAATAGGGCATGTAGATATTGGGTGTACTAGGTGGGGATAGAAAAGACATTAGAGTGACAATTTTGAATAGTAGTTCAGCTGCTCAGCTTATTAGCTTTCTCACTGATAGTGTTAAGGCATCAGCATGAATAGAGTTTATACAACATACTGAATCTGGGAATATCTCCATCACTAGTGTGCATCGTTAAAATGCTTCCATATTCCTTTCTCTCAACCAAAAACAGTTTCTTTATATTCTCTCACCCCTCACTGATCTGAATAATTTTTGTGTCTTCATTTTGTTGACAAATGCACTATCTGTAGGACATGAAGATTAAAAGATATTTGGGGATGGTAAAAATACTGATAACATATCAGAAGGGTCTGCTTTCTTTGAAAAGGTCTTGATCCATTCCCCTGTTGGTTACGATTCCAATCTACCCCCTCTTTCATTAAATTGACTGCAGTTTGGTTCATCATCTTATCTCCCCTGTGAGCCTCACGCCATCTCAATCCAGGTCTTCTCTATTCTCATCACTGTTTCTCAGATGGAAGGTCTCAGCCTGAGTCCCCATGGCTCACTAAAGGGAGGCACCAAAGAGCCACGCTAGCAGTTTCATCCCATGTCTGTGGAGAACATTAACATTTGGTTGCAAGCACACGTCTGCATTCACTCATTCACTCACTCACTCATTCATTCAACAATCATTGACCCAGTATGCTTTCTAATTATGGAGGATATAAATCCAAATGACATTGGCTCCTGCCCTCAAGTTGCTCAAAACTCAATAGGGAAAATAAAATATATATTCAGATAATTCTAATATAGGACATAGGTTGAGAAAGGCCACAGAAGATACATAAATTGCCATGAGGTGATACAGAAGGCAGAAACCCCTTCTGAGATAAAGACAGAGAACATCATGGAGGTGACTTACAAGATTGGGTCTTAGAGGTTGTGAGACCTCAGAGATCAAGGGAAAGTATTCAGAAAGCGGGAAACGCATGAGCAAAGTCAAGGAGTCAAGAAAGTGGACAGGGTCAATTCAGGGCACAAATAGCAAGTGATCTTGCTTGGTAGGAATACAGAATATCAGAAGAGAAGGAAATGCAGGGGAAAGGATTGATCTTGGGTAGAAGGGACTGAATTCTCTAAAACAGCCAGGGAGATTTTTCTAAGGTACCAGATATGGTTTTGTAGCAACAATGGACCATCACTGTGCCCTGCCTAGCATAATACCTTACTATATGTATTAATCTATTGTTGAGCATCAATTTCTTTACTGATTTTTCCCAGTAACAAGCAAAGCTGAAAAATATTCTTACACATGAGATTCTGCATATATCTATATCATTTCATTGGAGTCCTGGTGTGGTGCTGTGGGTTAATGCGCCAGACTGCAAAGCCATTTGAACTTCAAGGTCAGTGGTTCAAGCTCACCAGCTGCTCCTCAGAAACCCTATAGAGAGACACTATGGGTGGGAACTGACTCAAGGGCACTTCACAACAACAACACTATCATTTAATTGGAATATATTCCCAGAAGGAGACTAGATGAGTCATAAATAAAGTGTGCATTGCCTTCAAGCCAACAGTACTCTTCCAAACCTTTACAACATTTGTAGTCATTGCCAAGTTTGATAGACCAAAAACAGTTTCTGTATTGCCCTAATTTTTATGTCTTTGGTAATGATGGATCCTGAACATTTTTATCAAATATTAGCAGGTATGTAGTAGTCAAAATACAAAATCTGTAGAATTGGATTTTACTAGTAAGAAGTGAACTAAGACAAATGCATTAGATTCATTTTCATTTTCCTTCCTGAGATGAGACTGTAAAACTATTGATCTCGAAGCTACATCTCCAGGAAAATAAAGGGAGGCTGCCTGCTTTTCCCATTGATTGCACCCACCCTTGTCTTCATTTTGACTGGGAACAGCTGGCCTCGGAAAATTGGCCAGGCAGTAATGCATTGTACCAGAATCCAGTTCTGCCTCATCTTAGGCTCTTTGAACCTTGACCTCTTCTCCTTCCAGTTCTTTGAAGCCTCATTAAAATTTATTCCACTCTAAAGGCATGTATCAGGTTTTGCTTTAAATATATGCTTATATTTCCCCTCTACTAGATTATAAAGTCACTTGAATGAAAATTACCTTTGTGTTATTCAAGTACATCTCCTGTAATGCCTAATATGATGCTATGAGGATTTTTGGATTGAGATAAACTCGTAACATAAAAGGTATTTATTCCCTTTTCTGAAAACAATCATCTTTTCTTGTCAATGGATCCTATTACCCTTAGAAAAATCCCAATATGAAATAAGAATCTCAAAAAAGATATAAACAAATTAAATAATACGATGAATTAAATAATGTCTTTAAGAGATAAATAAGCCTTAATATATTTTCTTCTTTTTAGAAACTCTTCACTTCATGGATCTGCTGTCATTGAATCATTAAATAATTTTGTATTCTGGTGAATGCAAATAAATACCTATTTCTTAAAGTAAATTAACTAGGTTCGATTTTTGGATAATTTTGTTTTGATTTATGAATACCTTTTAATCTTTTTTTATATATTTTATGAATGTTATTTATAATTAAACATAATTCATATTTTTATTTCTCCAATAAAAAGGTTCAACTATGCTAAGCACAGGGTTTCTGAAATGGAACCTTAATAGCATACTTAGCCAAGGAATAGTCACCAGCTGACGAGCTATTGATTTAATGTTTCATCATTTCCATGGTTCAATCATTCTCACCATGGTGAATCAGTTGGAGCATCCTCAATGAACCAATAAATGAGCAATTTCCCCCACCAAAGGGATATGTTTCATGTGTGGCAGAGGCATACATACATAACTTATCACAAACAACATAAGGATCAAGTACAGAATTGATTTACCTTAGATCATCCAGCCTCATTCTGCTTTCAGTAATGGTTTGTCCCTTTAATTGGCACTCACTGCACACCAGGTTTTTGTTTAAATATTTGGGTATGTGATGTATCTCTGCTTGAGGTCAGGGACAATCTCTTAGATACTTGATCATTTTCTAGGACATATATTAGATGATCAATAAATATTTGTCAAATAAGAATCATGCTAACACAAAATAGGGCCAAAGTTTGCTATGTGCCTATGGCAATCAACTCCAGGTGTCCAATGGAATTACCTGGGGATCTCTTTTAAAAATATCAGGACCCTCATCCCCCAAAATGCAGATTTAATTGGGTCTAAGCTCCTTTACAGTGTTGTTATGAGTCAGAACTGACTTGATGGCACTTAACAACAAGAAGATAGAATCTAAGAAGATGCCTAGATTTTTAGAAACTTTGAAGGTGATTCTAATGGACAGGCTGGATTAAGAAACATTGTCCTATGCCATTATGATAAAAGAAGACAAGGAGATTGACAGATTGTCTGATAAATTCTACCATTTTACTTTCTCTTAGAGTAGTGGTTCTCAGAGAGTGATTCTCTAATGAACAGACTCAGTATCTCCTGACAGCTTGTTAGAAAAGCAAAGTATCAGGTCCCTCACTAGACCTACAGAATCAGAAACTCTGTGAGTGGGGCCCAAAGAGCTGTGTGTTTTAGCAAGATTCCTGGGTGGTGGTGCTAACAAGTTTTCACTCGACTTGGTATGGCGCTGGAAGATGAGAATTTGACAAGGTCAGTGATTCAAACCCACTAGCCACTCCTTGGAAACTTTATACAGGGTTGCTGCGAGTCAGAATCAACTCAAAGGTACTTAATAACAACTAACCTAAAGATGGTTCACCTGGGAAGAAAGGCCTAGTGATCTGCTTTCATAAGGATTAGTACCAAGAAAACTCTATGGAGCAGTTGTGCTCTGTAACACACAGGGGTTGCCGTAAGTCATAATCAAGGCAGCAGGAATAAGTTTGGTTTGCCAGGTGAATCTGATCCCTAAAGTCTGAGAACCTATACAATAAGAAATTATATGCTGAACTAAAAATGACAACGTTATGCCTATCCTAGAGAAACTGATCTCAAGAATATTAAATGCAAAATACAAATCAGGTTATGCTTCATGAAACAACTCTCTGGTTCATAATTTTTCTTATTACCATCCTTTTTGGCACTTAAAAGAAAGTAAATTTCAGCATTAGGAAAAAAAACTCTGTCAAGGCCAAAAAGCGGAGATGACTATATTCAGCATCTTCTATACAGACAGGCTTGGCGGAGATGAGAGAACTAGCCACATGTTATCATCTCATGTCTCCATTGCTCTTTGCTTTGCGGTGACCCCTAATGCTTAGGCAAGAGACTTGTTACTCAACTTCAGTTTCCACTCATTGTAAAATCAAAGGCAGCAGGAACTTCAAACCACCCCAATATTATAACTGGGTTTGCAGAGCTTCTTAAGAAACCAGGGTCAGAATTTAGTGCGTTCCTTTACCCTCAGTCAAGGGATTGTGAACATAAATAGAAACACCCTTACTTCATCAATAATGGTTTGTCCCTTTAATTGGCAATTTTTTGTTTCAATATTTGGGTATGCAATGTATCTTTGCTTGAGGTCAGGGACTATCTCTTAGGCACTTCCTCAAGTGTTCAACACTGGATCTGACTCAGCCTTAGAAGGTGAGGGGCAAGGGTGTAGTGGCAGTTGGTGGTGGCAAGGGGGAAGTGACAAAGGGAAACTTAGGGTTGGTGGCAACAGCAGAAGTGGTAACTAGCAACACATGATGTGGTGAATAGTGATGCCAACCACAGTGCTGTCTGACACAGACAGCCCATGACAGGTACTTTGTTACACCTTTATCCAGAATCCATTGAAGGGACATGCAGATTCGCTTGCTAGTTTAAAAGTGATTTAGGGTCTAGCATGAATGTGCTCACTTGGAACACATTTCTGCAAGTGAGCTTCCTACACTGCCTATGTCAGAATCACCAGGGGTTCTTAGAGCCTACCCCCAAACCTACCGAATCAGCATCATGGGGGTGGGGAAGGCTCCCAAATCTGTACAGTAAACAACTCTGATGCAGGTAGGCCTCAAGATTTTCTTTTCAGAAAGCTGTCTGAACATAATTTTTTTTTTCTTGAGGAACTATGATTTGAAATTTGAAGTTACATAACATTCATTATTGATTCTATGTAGGAAGTTCAGAATATACCAGATAAGTCATAGATAGACTTATACAAAGTCTTGTACAAAGAGGAATTAACCATGGGCATTAGCAGGAGTGGGGTCCTGGGGTGGTGCCAACACTTAACATGTTCAATTGCTACCTGAAAGGTGGGGGGTTAGAGTCTACCCAGAGGAAGAAGACCATAAAGATCTACTGCCAAAAAATCAGCCACTGAAATCTCTAGAGAGCACAGTGAAACCACATCTCTGGGGTCACTATGAGTTAAAGACAACTCAAAGACAAGTGGTTTTATTGTTTGCTTTCTTACTTGTTTTTATTAGTACCTGTTGTTGTTAAGTGCCCCAAGGAGCGGCCGGTGAGCTTGAACTTCCGACCTTGCAGTTCAAACCGACTTTGCAGTCCAGCACATTAACCCGCAGCACCACTCCATTAGTACGTGTGTTGTTGTTAAGTGCTGTCGAGTCAGTTCCGACCCATAGAGACCTTGTATAGGGTTTCCGAGGAGCAGCTGGTGAGCTTGAACCTCCGACCTTGCAGTTCAAACGACTTTGCAGTCTGGCGCATTAACCCACAGCGCCACACCAGGACTCCCTATTAGTACCCGTAGTAGTGATAAAAGTAGTAGCAATAAAACAAAAACGTGGAAGTTATAACAAAATACCATGAGATGAAAATTAGTGACAACAAAGGATTGTGGGTATTCAAGTGAAAAAGATTAAACTTGGGGTTCAGAAAAGAAATTGGGAAGGACTATTAAAAATAAGTTTTCCCCTAAAAACAGGAATACATGTATAACTAGTTTATGTTCCTTGAGACATTAAGATCATTCTTGAAGGAACGTTGAAGATTTCAGCAGATGGAGAATAAAAGGAAGAGCAAGACTCCAGGTGGGAGGGTATAGCATAAGCAGAGTCATGAACAAAGGGGCTTCAAAAAGTTCATGAGAAAATGGAACTGAAAGATAATGACATTTTCCCATGAGCTTTTAAAGGTTCTGCATATTTGATAACTATTTCTGCCATCACTAAAATACGCTCTTAGTAAGAATCTTTGAATGTCTTGAATCTGGAAAGCAGGAGTCCCTTTTAAACTGTTTTTGTTGGGGCCTTCGAGTCATTTTTGACCCAAGGAGACCCCAAGTAGCAAAGTAGAACAGTCCCATGAGGTTTTCTTCGCTGTAACCATTACGGAGGAAGATCACCAAGCAGTTCTGCCAGAGAGTCACTAGGTAGGTTCAAACCACCAACCTTTCAGTTAGCACTTGAGCATTTAATCCTTTGGGCCACCAGGGCTTACCAATGCCAATTTACATATTTTGGGTCCAGTTACTTCTCTTTTGATCTTTTCTGGTTCCATAATGAGTTCAAAGCTGAGGCAGCAAATAATTGGTGGTTGTGGCTGTGTGCCATCTAGTCTGTTCTGACTCATAGCGACCCTTTGAGGTTGCAAATCTTTACAGGAGCAGATATCCTCATCTTTCTCTCACACCAAATAATTGCTGTTGTTGCTAAGTGACATCGAGTTGATGCTGACCCATAGCGACCCTGTATTGGATTTCCAAGGAGCAGCTGGTGAGCTTGAACTACCGACCTTGCAGTTCAAATGACTTTACAGTCTGATGCATTAGCCCACAGTGCCACACCAGAACTCCAAATAATTAGGTAATGATAAAACATACCACTGCTTTAAGAGACATATGTATCTATCCCTCCAGCAAGCCATTATTACACCTTTTTTCTTCTTGACACATTTCAAGTAAATTGAAGACAATTTCATAAATGAATATGTATACACAGAATCCTGGTGTGGCGCTGTAAGATAAGTACTAGACCGCAAAGTCAGTAGATCAAACCCACCAGCTGCTCCTCAGAAACCCTGTACATGGTCTCTATGAGTTGGAACTGACTGGATGGCACTTAACAACAACAACAACATATATATATATACATGATAAACAAGTTTGTTGTTAGTTGTGATTGTATTGACCCCAACTCATGGCGACCCCATGTACAACAAAAGGAAATATTGCTGGTTCCTGTGCATCTTCATGGTTGTTGGAATGTTCTAGTGCATTGTTGCTCTGTGTTTTGAGTGCCTTCCAACCTAGGGGCTCATCTTCCAGCACTATATAGTGTGCTAGACTCCATGGCACATAACCACTACCGCCAGGGGGAAACAAGACCTCAGATTCTAACATATTCTATAAAGATCTTTTTTATTAAGCTTTAAACAGGACAAAGACAAAGCAAACATAATTGTCTAGATGAGAGAAACTGTCAGCTTGAGGCTGATGGAATCAGCTAACTACCGGCATGGCTGCTTTCATATATGCAGTGGTGATGGTGGCTTTGTGCCGTGGAGTCAGTTCCAACTCATAGTGACTCTGCGTAGAGAGTCCTGGTGTGGCGCTGTAGAATCCACACTGGACTGTTAACCACAAGGTTGGCTGTTCAAACCCACCAGCAACTCCTTGGAAACTTATACAGCATTGCTCTGAGTCAGAACAACAAAAAGGTTTCTTAGGCTATAAATCTTTATTAGAGCAGAAAGCCTCATCTTTTTCCTGCCATACATATGCAATAGAAACAACAACAACAAAAATCACCACAAGATCACAACTGGTGGCAAGTAAAATTCATCACTTCCTCAGGCAGGACTACAGAATCAGGAAAAGGTCCAGGATGGGAATAGCACAGGACTGCAGGTTAAAGCTTATAGGATTGGGTCTGGGGCTTCCACCACCTACCACCTGGCTGCGTGGTGGTTGGGATATGACTCAGCACCCCAAGTTTTTAAATTCGATAACATGTAGCTCTGTTCCATAAATCACTAAGGACAGGTCCAGGCAAGTTTTCTAGTTCTTTATGCAAACTGCCCCTCTCTGGGCTTGTGTTATTGTCGTTGTTAAGTGTCGTCAAGTCGGTTCCAACCCATAGTGACTCTGTATAGGGTTTTCAAGGAGTGAGCTTGAACTGCCTACCTTGAGGTTCAAACTGACCTTGCAGTCCAGTGCATTAACCTACAGTGTCACACCAAAACTCTTGTAATCTACTTTCAACTACATTCTTCCCGAGGGCAAACTACCATTCCATGAGCTTGCTCAGACTTGTCTAAACACAGCCACATTGCTGAAATAGTATGAAGAACTCACATGGACTCTGCGCTTGTGTTTATATTCGAGATGGAGCTAGGGCTCCCACAGACCCAGTGCTTTAGAATTTAAGCTCTAATACGATAGAACCCTATTCTGTTGTGATCCATAATGTTTTCATAGACTAATATTCAGGTCACCAAATCTTTCTTCCAATTCTGAATCTGGAAGCTCCACTGAAACCTGTCAATCATGAGTAACTCTACTGGTATTTGAGTGGCCTAGCTTCCAGCGCCCTAACAATACACAGCCACAACAGTTCAACAGACTGATGGTTTAATCAAACGTTAAAAGTAGAACCTAGGCAATGGGTAAATCTTAGTATACACGTGTTCCCTGTTAAAATTCTTTCAACTTTGCCATGTGTTTGAAATTTTTCCATAATAAAATAGAAGGAAACTTTTGGCTTCCATAGGTCATATGACCTATGAACAAGTCTCTACTTCACTTTTCTGGGCTTCGCTTTCCTCAGTTATTGGGGGTTGAACTAGTCAGTCAGACTCCAAAGTTCCTTCAAGTTCCCAAGTCTCCTGTTCCCTCTTCCTTCTCTGACCTCTACTTCACTTTTCTGGGCTTCGCTTTCCTCAGTTATTGGGGGTTGAACTAGTCAGTCAGACTCCAAAGTTCCTTCAAGTTCCCAAGTCTCCTGTTCCCTCTTCCTTCTCTGACAGGGAAATACAAGAGTTACTTAACTACAGAGAGGCAGTCACATAACCTACCAAGCGCTTCTTTCTGCTAATCAAGGTAGTTAATCTTCCTCGTGGCCTGGCAGCGGTGACGTAGCTCAGACCCAGACAGAGTTACACTGTCGGCTGTGGTTCTAGAGTGGGTGCCGGCCGAGTCAGACCTTGAAATTTGTTTTGAAACCGACCACCTGTTACTGTGATTGTGTAGCTGTTTTCCTGGCTTATGGGATTTTACTTCAGCTGTTGTTCTCAGGCTCAAGTTTATTTCCTCTAGGAATCACCCCAGTTAACTTGCCCTAAACTTAGCATTTGTGTGCAGGGAGCTTCCGGAGACTGATTCAACTATGCAAATCTGATTCGTCTGTCAAAAGTCCTCAAGTCACCCAGACTTGAGTAACAGATTTTAAAAGGAAGAAGAAAGAATCCGCTTTCCAGTCTTTTGTTACAGATAACCATCTCTTTGAATTTTGCTTCAAGGCAAAGGAGCTGGAGGATCAGATTTATAGCTAGTTGCTCCTCATTCATCTTTTGCCTGCTAAGAGAAGACAATGTGCCCTCAACGTGCTGAGTCAGCACTTCCCTGGCATTCACAGCTTCCCTTTAAATTCTTGCCCCTGTAAAATTTTACTACAAGTCAAAGCTTGTCAGACAAGGACTCAGTTTTTCTGATTGTTTGAAGGGCATTTTGGAACTGAAATAGACCTTTGTGATGAACCAGTTTAACCCTTCATTTTAAAACTGAGTAAGGCTCAGTGCCATTCTTATACCGAGACTTGCTCAAGGTCATAAACCTTGCCAAGGGAAGAGCTAGAAGTCTCCTTTTAGTACAGAGGAAAGTTGTATAAAGGGAAAAATAATCAAGGAAGCTGAAAAGGCTGTGCTGTGCTTATGTGTATCAAATTTTTTTCTTTTAAAAATGTCAGGGTGTTCTAGTTTCCTATTGTAGTCTATAGCAAACCACAGCAACATTGACTGGCTTCAAACAACAGTGTATTCTTATCTGTTGTTGTTCTCTGAGTGTGCATAATGTCAGGCTCAGCTAGGTTGTTTTCACTTGGGGTCCTGCATGCAGTTGTAGTTTACAGTCCAATGATGGCTAGGGCTGGATCTCCAAGCTGGCTTCTTCACTGGCAGGTTTGAGCCTGAGTTGAAATGTCAGGAACAACTGCAGAATGGCCAAACATCTCTTTCTTTCTATGTGAATAGCTTGGACTTCCTCACAGCATGGTGATGCCAGGGAATCAGACATCATATATGGCAGCTGACTTCTCCCAGAACAAGTGTTCCACAAGAAGCCATTGCAAGTCTTCTTATGACCTAACCTTGGAAGTTAAGCAACATTGTTGTTGTTGTTAAGTGTCGTTAGTCAATTCTGATCCATAGCGATCGTGTATAGGGTTTCTGAGGAGCAGCTACATCTGCTTAATTCTGTTACCTGCATACTACCGGTTGCCATAGAGTCAACTCCAACTCATGGTGACCACATATGTGTCAGTAGAATTGTGCTCCACAAGGCTTTCATTGGCTGATTTTGGGGAGTGGATCACCAGGTCTTCCTTCCAAGACACTTTCAAGTAGTAGTCAAGCATGTTAACTGTTTACATCATCTAAGGATGTTATTGTTGTTGTTGTTGTGTGCCGTGGAGTCGGTTCTGACTCATAGTGACCCTGCACAGGGTTTCTGAGGCTGTTAATCTTTATGGGAACAGAACGCCTCATCTTTCTCCCACGGAGCAGCTGGTAGTTTCAAACTGCTGCCCTTGCAGTTCGCAGCCATTATTCATAACCACTACACTACCAGAGCTCCTTCCAGGGATACTAGATACTAAAAGGAGGAGGAGGACAAGGTTATGCACACCAAGAAGTATGGTTTATTGGAGGCCATCTTTGGAGACTACCTACTGCACAGGGTATAAATACTTTTTTACAGATAGACAAAGAGTGTGAAAACATCCTGAAACCTATGGCTTATGCTTGGGGAATGAATGAGCTAGAGACTTACATAGGATGGAGGAAAAGCACAGAATTTGATGTTAGACTTCAACTCCAAACTCCATGACTCACTAGGGACCTTAAACAAGTAATTTAATTTCTTTGAGTCTGAGTTTCAATATTTTATAAATGGGATAATACACACTTTCAAGTATTATCTGTGCCAATTAAAAAATAATGGGTGTTAAACTCTAAACCTAATAATTACTCATTACATTTTAGTTCCTCTCACCATCAACTGTCTCTGGAAGCCAGAGTATAGGTATCCATTGGACAAATGTTTGAACAGCTCTGATGGGTCTGGTTCTGAACACAAGGACTAGTAGTGATTCAAATGTTGGCAAGTCATGCTCCTTCCTTTAAGGAGCCCATGTTCTGGTTGTGAGAAGAAAATATAAACCTGCAAGCTAATGGGCAATGTACTAATGAAGTCAGAAACTTGGAAGTCTGGAAACCCAAAGGGCATCCACTCTGTCTACAGAGGAGTCTTCAGAGAAGAGAATACTTGAATGGAGTCATAAACAACAAGGCGGACGGGAAATATGGAAAGGAAATTCAGCTACAGCAGAAGTAGTATGTACAAAGACACAAAAACATACAACACTAAGAAGTAAAAGTTTAGTAGAGTTGAAATGTTGGGTGAGAAACAAGCTAACAGCATAGACAGGACCATTTTGGGAGCCATCACACTGGCTTATGTAAATCTGTCTTGGAGGAAGTACAGTCAGGATGCTCCCTAGAAACAAGGATGGTGACACTTAGTCTCACGTACTCTGGACATATTATTAGGAGGGACCAGTCCCTAGAAAACAACATCGTGCTTGGTAAAGTAGAAGGTCAGAGAAAAAGAGGAAGAGTCTCAACAAGAGAGATTGACACAGTAGCTGCAACAATGGACTGAAGAAACATAACAATTATGAGGATGCTGGAGGACTGGGCAGTGTTTTATTCTGTTGTAAACAGCATCACTATGAGTCAGAACCTACAAGACAGCACCTACCAACAGCCTGTGTAACAGGTGATAAAGGCCTGAAATAGAACTAGAGTAGTGGAGATGAAGAGGAGGGGAGGGACTAGACAGAACTTTAAAGAAGTCAAATGAAATGTATGGCTTGCTATCCAAAGTAAGGAAGTAAAGGATCTGAACAGTATGTAAATTTCTGGGTAGGATGATGCCAAGGGTGGTGTGCTCGTTAGTGCAGAGTGTATCCAGGAGGAAAAATAGTGGGGTGTGTGAAGAAAGTAATGAATTGGGTATTGGACGAACCAAGCTTGAGATGTCTGCGGAACACCCAGTTCTTCCATATGCAGTTTAATTTATGGCTCTGGAATCTGGGTGAGTTGCTCGAGCAGAAGAGAGAAATTGGGGAGTCAATTTGGACAAGCCTTTTTAGTAGTTACTATTTTCCTAGCTACTCAGGTAAAGTAATGATGGGCAAGGTTGGCTTGAAATGCAAGGTTGGCGGTTCAAATTCACCAGCCACTCCTTAGAAACTCTATACAGAGTCGCTATAAGTCAGAACCAAATTGACGGTACTTAACAGCAACAACAAAGGTTATAACTGGGAGTTCTGTTGTGACACTGTAAAACAAGCACTGGGCTCCAAACCACAAGGTTGGCAATTCAAACCCACCAAGCTACTCCTTTTAAACAGGGTCACTATGAATTGGAACCAATTTGACAGCACTTAACACAACAACAACAAGGTTGTAATGGTTGCTCAAACAGATATCGCTGTTGACTTTTAAAAACAGTTTTTGTTTTGTTTCTTTTTTAATGAGAAGGCATAAGCAAAAGAAAGTAACGTGGTAGTTGGTAAAAGACTATACTGATCTACCAAGCAGGTAAAACACCTTACAACAATTTCCATAGTATAAAAATTAAATAAAAATGCTTGTGTGACAAACTAACAAAACACATGAAACCTTATTTGACTTTCATATAATTCATTTCATAATAATTACACAACTAAATTCTCTACAAGAAATAGCCTATATTCATGGAATTCAATTCTCCTAATTTGCAAGCATGAGGGAACACCTGGCAATCTGCTCCCATAAAGATTCCAAGAATTGAGCTAATTCCAATACGTGGTAATTCTGTGTGTATTAGAGTAGAACTGAACTCAAAGAGTTTTTTGTCCATGGCAAATTTGTTTGGAAACAGATCACCAAACCTTTCTTCAGAGGCTCCCAGCCTCCAACTTTTCAGTTGGCACAGGCAGGAACTCCAATGACACATTGTTACTGTTAAATGCTGTCTAGAGTCAGTTCTGACTCATAACAACCCTGTATTAGGGCTTTCAAGGAGCAGCTGGTAGGTTTGAGCCACCACCTGTGGTTGGCAGTCCAGTGCTGATCCTACCACACCACGCCAGGACTCCCCAATGACACATTGTTGTTGTTGTTGTTGTTAGGTGCCATCAAGTCGGTACCAACCCATAGCAACCTTATTATGCACAGCAGAACAAAATACTGCCCCATCCTGGGCCAACCTCACTACTGTTGCCACGCTTGAGCCCATCGATGCTGCCACTTGGCCAATCCATCTCGTTGGGGGTCTCCCTCTTTTTCTCTGATCTTCCACCTTACCAAACATGGTATCTTTCTCCAGCGACTGATCCCTCCTGACAACATGTCCGAAGTATGAGACACGAAGTCTGGTCATCCTGGCCTCCAAAGAGCACGCTGCTGCACTTCTTCCAAAACAGATCTGTTGGTTCTTTTGGCAGTCCATGGCACTTTCAATATTCACCACCAACACCATAACTCAAAGGCATCAATTCTTCTATGATCTTCCTTATTCACTGTCCAGCTTT
>NW_006408530.1:31187146-31190900 GCF_000296735.1 Chrysochloris asiatica
ACTATCAACACTCACAGAAGCAGCAGTCAAGAAATCAAATGACGTATTGCATTAGGCAAATCTGCTGCACAAGACCTTTTTAAAGTGTTGAAGAGCAAACATGTCAGCTTGAGGACTAAGGTGTGCCTTACTGAAGCCATGGTATTTTCAATAAACTCATATGCATGTGAAAACTGGACAGTGAATAAGGAAGACAATAGAAGAACTGACTCAATGGCACCTAACAACAACAATGTTGAAAGAAGACATGAAACGAGGGATAGCATTGCTGACATTATATGGATCTTGCCTGAAAGATGTTTACCTGTGGTTTATTAACTATGCAAAGGCTTCCAGCTGTTTGGATCATGGATAACATTGCAAAAAATGAGTATTCCAGAGCACTTAATTGTGTTCATGAGGAACCTGTACATAGACAAAGAGGCAGTCGTTCATATAGAACAAGGGGATACTATATGGTTTAAAATCAGGAAAGATGTGCACCAGGGTTGTACTCTTTCACCATATTTATTCAATATATATGCTGAGGAAAAAAATCCAATAAACTGGATTATTTGAAAAAGAACATGACATCAGGATTGGAGGAAGACTCATTAACAATCTGCAATACGCAGATGATACAAACTTACTTGCTGAAAGTGAAGAGGACTTAAAACACTTCCTGCTGAAGATCAAAGACCACAGTCTTCAGTATAGGTTGCACCTCAATAATGTAAAGAAAACAAAAATCCTCACAACTGAACCAGTAAATAACATCATGATGAACAGAGAAAAGATTGAAGCTGTCAAAACCTTCATTTTATTTAGATCCATTATCAGCACTCATGTAAACAGCAGTCAAGAAATCAAACAACTATTGCATTAGGCAAATGTGCTGCACAAGACCTTTTTAAAGTGCTCAAGAGCAAAGCTGTCAGTTTGAGGACTAAAGTGTGCCTGACCCAAGTCATGGTATTTTCAGTAACCACATATGCATGTGAAAGTTGGACAATGAATAAGGAAGAAAGTAGAAAAATTGATGTATTTGAGTTATGGTGTTGGAGAAGAATACTAAAAGGACTGCCAGAAGACCAAATAAATCTGTGTTGGAAGACATATAGTCAGAATGATCCTTAGAAACCAGGATGGCCAGACTTCATCACTCATACTTCAGACATGTTATCAGGAAAGACCAATCCCTGGAGAAGGACATCATGCTTGCTAAAGTGGAGGGTCAGCGAAAAAGAGGATACCACCAAGGAGATGGATTGACACAGTCGCAGCAGCAATGGACTTAAGTGTAACAACAATTGTGAGAACGAAATACAACCTGGTAGTATTTCGTTCTGTTGTACGTAGGGTTGCTATGGGTTGGAACCAACTAGATGGCACCTAACAACATGCTGAAAGAGCTTTGAGCACTGTGGGTTCTCCACACAGGTAAGACATAGGTATAGTCTGGAGCACTGCGTCAGAATTACATGCAGGGCTTCTTTATACCCAGATCATTGCACCACATCCCCAGTGTTTCTGATTCAATATATTTGGAGTGAGGCCCAAGACTCTGCATTTCTATCAAGTTCCCAGGGGAAGCTGATGATGCTAATCTAGGACAAGGCCTATTTTCTCATTATTAAAGAAACCCCAAAATGCTTTCAGACAGCCGATATTTACTGAGCACCTTCTAAGTATCAGACACTGCTCTAGGCAACAAAAGAACAGTCCTGAGCAAAACAGATCCAAAAGTGAATTGATAAAATAATTGCAAAAAATGGTAAATGCTACAAAGAATATAAAACAGAGCAATGGGACAAAAGGAGTCCTGGTGTGACGCTGTTGGATAAGCAGTAAGGTTGGTTTGGACCATAAGGTTGGTTTGAACCAGAAGGTAGGTGGTTCAAACTCACCAACCACCTTTCAGAAACCCTACACAAGGTTGGTATGAGTCAGAACTGACTCAGTGACACTGAACTACAACAATGAGATAAAGAATGTCTGGGGGTAGGGGTGGTTATTCATATAGAGTGGTCAAGTAAGTTCCCTTTAAGAAAGTGACAACATTTAAGCTGAAGCCCCAATGAACTAAAGGAGTCCGCCATGTTAAGATGGGGCAAGAGCACTCCAGGCAGAAAGAACAGCATGTGCAAAGGTTCAGAGGCAAGAACAAGAAGACTAGTGGTGCTAGACTATGAATGAGAAGCAGAATGATGTGGAATGGGGCTAACGATGTGAACAGGGCCAGAGAACATAGGATCTTGCAGACCATAAGGAGTTAGAATTATAAATTAGGGTCTGTAACATAATATAAAAACAACAAACAAACCCCAAACCTGTTGCCCTCAAGTTAGTTACGTACAACTCACGGCAACAGCCTATGTTAAAAGTAGAACTATTCCATCAAGTGTTCTTTGTTGTAATCTTGAGAGAAGCAGATCACTAGGCCTGCTCTTTCCCATGGTGCCACTGGGTTGATTTGAACCACCAACATTTAGGTTAGAAATCAAGCACAAAACACTTGCAACACTCAGAGGTCTGTAGTATGATACAGATCTGTGTTTCTGAAACTCTAATGTCAGTGATGGTTCTGGAGGGGGGCCTGATATACTGCATTCCTAACAAGCTTGTTACTGTTTTGCTTCGGGTCTCTGAACCACACTTTGAGTAGCAAGGTCATAGCAGAAAATGCCAGGAAATAAATAACTGCTGCTATTTCCCACTAGGGAAAAGTGGTGCATAAAGTTAAAGAGAATAGAAGACGGAAAGAAAAAAATCATGTTAGGGATTTCTGGACACTAAAAATTTATTTAGATGATCTATGATGTTTTTATGGCGTCTTGGTGTGGTGCTCTAGGATAAGCACTGGGCAGCTGATCACAAGGTTGGTGGTTCAAACCCATCAGTCGCTCTTTAGAAACCATATATAAGGGTCCATATGAGTCAGAATCAGCTCATCAGCGCTTAGTCACAACAACAATGATGTTGTTGAAGGAGTGAGCTTTGATGGCACCATGATTAAGCGTTTAACTGCAAACTGAAAGGTCAGCTATGCGAATTTGCCAGCTACTCCATGGTCAGGCGCACCTTAGACCTCAAGCAGACGTCTTTGCTCTTCAACACTTTAAAAAGGTCTTGTGCAGCAGATTTGCCTAATGCAATACGTCGTTTATCTCTTGACTGCTGCTTCTGTGAGATTAAGGTCTAATAAAAATGACCAAATTACTGGGAGTTTGGTTTCAATTTTTCACTAAAAATCAGTACCATTTGTACTCTTTTCTCAAAGCCCTCTAAGACATTAGAAATGAGGGAACTATGAGTTCTAAATCAATGGACTTAGAATTGTTATGTTTGAGTCTATTGTAGCAGCTACTATGTCAGTCATTCATATTTCCTAGCATAATTAGTTCTCAAATGTTGGGGAGCATCAGAATCTCCTAAGGAGCCTTTTTGTTTTTCCTTTTAAAATCCAGACTTCAGAACCTCATCCCCAGCAATGTCTGGGGTGGATTCCAGATAGTGGAAATATTAGCAAGCATCTCAAAGGATTTGATGAAACTGTATGACCACAGAAAATCAAGTAATTTCTTAGGGATCCATTTCTTCATCTGTAAAATGAGAATGACATCTGACTCTCCTATGCCTCAGAACTTTTTAGAACTTCAGAATTAAAGATTCATTTACAACCTGCAATATGTAGATGATACAACCTTGCTTGCTGAAAGTGAAGAGAACTTAAAATATTTGCTGATGGAGATCAAAGAGCACAGGCTTCAGTATG
>NW_006408530.1:31191000-31201744 GCF_000296735.1 Chrysochloris asiatica
GGTCTTCAGCACACAGCCCCTCTTCCTCTCTGTGTCTAGAGTTCCCAGCTGCTCCATCTCTCCACATCATCATCTCTGCCTCCGTCTCAGTCAGGTATCACTGCTTCTCTGGGTAGGGTCCCACTCTCCACTCTTCTCCCTTGATGGTCCCAGGGACATCCGCTCCTAGATTGCAAAGTTATTCACTCCCCTCCTTGCTACAAAATGTCTACCTTTACATTTCCAACCCTCACAGTCAGTCCTGATAACAATTATTCACTATTGTATCACAAGAGCCCCATCTGCATTTCCTTTCATCAGCCCCACCTAGACAGATTGGATACTATGCTGCTTTATTCTTATTAGTCGTCCCATCCCCAGTCCTATTATGCCTGCCTGTAAAAGTCTCCACAACCTCCTTAACCTTCTATGGCTGTGTTTGTCTAGTGTCTATTGCCAGAGCTCAAAGTTGCCTCTGCCACCCTTGCACATTCTCTCCAGGCCCTACCTCCTTCATTCCCCAAATGAGGGTCCGCTGAGATAAGACACATGTGGAAAACGGAGAAGAGGACAGTGCAGAAAACTGTTGCCCTGCCAGGAATGCTGGTGTGACACTGTAAGATAAACATGGGACTGCTAACTGCAAGTTTGGCAGTTCAAGCCCACCAGTTGCTCCTTGGAAAAAAGATGAGGCTTTTTGCTCCAATAAAGATTTACAGCCTCAGAAACCCTATACAGGGTCGATATGAGTTGGAATGGACTCAGTGGCAAAGAGTTTGGTTTTTTGGTTTGGTTTCCTCTACAGTACTGCCTGCAGTGCATCTGTGAAAACATTTTCCCACCTCTTCCTGCCTCAGGGACCAGGGATGGGAACTGAATTGTTTTAAGTTATAAATCATATGACTTTTTCTTTTAAGGAATAATCTTCTTAGAATACATCTAGGAGCCCGACACAGTAAAAAACTCTTAAATAAAATCGGATGCATCTTTGTATAAACTTCTATGCCACACGATAGATCCCTTGTTTGTTACCATTAGCATGTGTTTCCCCAAAATTTCCTGTTTTTTAGGTGGTTCATGATTTGCAAATTTTGTCCGGGGAAGGAAAGCCACATTATGAAACCATAAACAATAGAATGACTATAGCTTTAATCCTTTGAATAAGGCTTTGTTTCCCATTGACCAAAAACTTCCTAGAGGAAGGAAAGCTAGGAGCATTCAGGAAGGATTTGTACTTTATTTTACAGCAGCTTTGTGAAGGGTGAAAATCATTTGGAAACCTGAGACTCCCTTTCCTGGTCAATGAGCAATAGAACACACAGCCATGCTGTGCTTGGGCTCAGGCTTAGGCTGGGGTTGCAGACGAGGGCTCCCGGCCTTCCAAAGACTTCCTGACCTCAATGCCAACTGTGTTTTGTTATTGTTTTTCTTATACTAACAGACGTTCATCCTGTGCCTGCATTTCAAATCTTCCTGGGACATGACTAGGAACAGGTGCACCTACAGTTTATCCCAAATTATTTACATGGATCAAAAAATGTTTCCCCTACCAAAAAAAAAAGTTTTCCCAGATAGTGGTAACAATAAGATGAATGTAACTAATGTTGCAGAATAACACATGTAAGGAATGTCTAAATGTTTTATTTATTAAAAAAAACAAAAAAGAAAAAGAAATTCCATTACACTTATGTTGTATACTGCATAATTCATGAATTACCTATTAATTAAAAATATATAATAATAACATTTGCAAAATTAATTACCATCCATTGAACTTTTAAATGAAATCCTCCAGCCATCCAACCCCAGCACAGTATTTTCATTTACTTGGCTAGTTTATACAACAATCATTTTCTTTAAAAATAAAGTGAAATCAATTCGCTGAAACATTTTTACAATTTGGGGGCAGAGGGTACAATTTGTGGATAATAGAAGTTGGTTTTAAATCTCAAAATGCTGAGGTGGCCATTCCTGCTTTGTGTGGCTTCTGTGCCGGAGGCATAAATTATGGAGCACCGGAGCCACCACCACCCTGCTCCCCACTGGCTGTCAGGCCCCACTACAAAAGCCAAAAGGGCTTCTTGGACACCTGCCCCTTCCATGATTCTGAATGATATCCTCCTCATTTATTAATCCCTACTGAATGAAGAAAACTCCACCTCTCCTTATGGCCATCAGCCCTTAGGGCTTTTGCCTCAGGTATATGTCTGGGGACACAATTTAAATATTAGTCTTCCTGAGAATTATTTCAGGTAGCAAACCTCAATTATATTCCTGTCTCATCAGTGACTTGCCAGACACAGAAGGTGCAGCTGAGGTTGGGTTTTGGTCTTTGTTCGCTGTAATGAGAGCAGGCAGTGCCCCTTCACCCCGAGTTCTGTAGCTTTCCAGCATTACCTGGGCCAGTGTGTCACTAATAAAGCCAGCCTCACACTCTATTTGTGACACTGGGGACAAGATGCAGGTTCTTGGCAGGAAGACAGGATCCATTTTCAGTACTTTCCAAAGCCATGTCTCCTTTATCTTAATCCAGGGAAGGCCTCCAAGTTACTTTCAGTAGATTTAAAAGGATACTTTTACATTAGGGGCGTTTGTCTTTTTTTTTTTTTTCCAACCACAGACCCTTTTTAAGAGTCAGTTGATAATTATGAATCCTCTCAACCCACCCCCAAATGGACATATATGTTGATACATGCAATGTTGCTCAAAATATCAAGGGATTCATGGATTCTTAGACATCAGTATACCTCAAAGCAGAAACACTTACTTGAGACTTACTTTCAAAACTTACAGAAGTCAGCATTTAGGAGATAACGTTAAAATAAGGAAAAGGGAAGCATCCAAAAGAGGGCACTTTTCTATAATAGACCCCAGCAGTTATCTTTTTCCTGAGCAAACATTGTACTGTTGTTGTCAGCTCCATCGAGTCGACTCTCCGTGCGCAGCAGAACAAACCGCTACCCTGTCCTGTGCCATCTCCATGACTGGTTGGGATCCATCAGGCTTTCACTGGCTGACATTCAGAAGTAGATTAGCAGTGATGGTGGTGGTTGTATGCCATGAGTCGCTTTGGACTCATAGGGTTTCTAAAGCTGTAAATCTTTACGGTAGCAGAAAGTCTCATCTTTCCCCCTCAGAACTAATGTAGATTCAAACTACTGACCTTGTGGTTAGCTGCCCAACTCGTCGTCAACTATGCTACCAGAGCTCCATCTTAATCTGGAAGTTCTGCTGGAACCTTTCCACATCATAGCAACATGCAAGCCTCCACTGCCCAACAGATGGTAGCTGAGCATGAGGTGCAGTGGCTAGGAGTTGAACCCATGTCTCCCACATGGAAGCTGAGAACCCTACCACTGAGCCAGCAAGAGCTTGAATCAACACACCAGTTTTATCCTTTACAACCCACATTCTAAGGCTGCATAGGATGTTAATAGTCCAGAGATGGGCAGGGTACGCTGTGTATGTAAATGGTAGCTACCCTTTATGTTTGCTTGGTACATTTGAGGCCAAGGGCTTTGCCTGTGGCTTAATTCAACCACATGAGATAAATATTACCAATCCGATTTATAACTAAAAACATTAAGGCTCAGAAAACAAGTTCTCTAAAGCCACACAGCTAATAACCACCAGAGATGGCATTTGTCCCAGAGCTGTCTTACCTTTTAATACAACATGAGAGTGCATACCTATTGAATTTTATAATTAGGACTTTTTTTTTTTTTTTTGGTCCCTAGGTTCTGAAGGAGAGCCAAGGCTATCTAAAAGCACACCCCTTTACAGAGGCAGCTCCAGAACACCGCACCATGAGGGACATGGAGGCACTAACATGGTTGAAAAGCGGCCTAGGGAGCTCCTCTGAAAGCAGAATTACCTAACAGTCATGGAGGCTTTCCCTGATTCTCAGTCTGACTGGACAGCTTTGGCTTTCCCTGCTCAGAGCTGCCTCTTCCTTCAGTCAGTGCTGTGGTAACCGGCTTTGTCCTTGCTCCGCTTTGGGCTCTGCTCACAGTCATCACCCTCTTTGCTGCCTGCCTGTCCTCTGCTGCCCTCTGTGGTGGCCACTTGGGGATGGGGAAATGGGAAATCATACAAACTCACCATTGTTCCCTGAGCAAGGAATGAAATAATAGTGAAGCATGGCGTGACTTTTCTAAATGTAACTGGTAGTATGGGAAACAGCCCAGATCAAGAATAATCAAACTCTGAAGGACTTTTTCAACCAAAGTAAGAAGACCAAGTTAACTTAAACAAATGGCACCACACTCATCTAAGTCCCTTTAGGACTAACTTGTTAGATAGGGTTTTATTTATGGGCAGTTTAATACAGCGGCTACACGTTTGGCTCTGAAACTGGTTGCTCGGGTTCTGGTTGTGATTCCACCACTTGGTAACTGTTTAATTTTGTACAAATTACTTCACATCCCTGTGCCTTTGTTTCCTCATTAGTGAAGTGAGAATAATAAGAGTACTTAGCTCAAAAAGTTAAAGATGAAATGTGTTAGTAAGCGTATTGCACTTAGAAAAGTGCCTGCAACATCATAACCATTCAAAAAGTCTTGGAATTGTGATTATTATTTGCCATTTTCATCATTGCTGAAAGGTGAGCTGTCATTGTCCACAGAACCAAAAGGTGATGTTGGAGACCCCAAAAGTAAATTTTACCTCTTGCAGAAGTCTGATGGATGATGAACTTGGTAGAAAGTCTCAAAAATAGGATGACTAGAACTCCAGTATTCCAGTTAAATATTGTTACATAGCAAGCCATCTCAAAATTTACTGACTTAAAACAACAACAGTTTAGTGTTTCTCCTGACCCTGTAAGTTGATCAGGCAGTAGTTCCTCTAGAACTGGGCTTTAAGCTGAAATAATGACTAGGGCTTTAAGGTGGCTTGTTATTATTGTCGTTAGTGCCTTCAAGTCAGTTCCAACTCATAAGGACCCTGTTTACAGTTTTCAAGGAGCAACTAGTGGGTTTGAACTGCCAACTTTGCATTTAGTAGTCTAGTGCTTATTCTATAGAGCCACACCAGGACTTTTAAGTTGGCTGTTGTTGTGAAGTGCCGTCAAGTCCGGTCAACTCATAGGAGCCCTGCACAGGGTTTCAAAGGAGTGGCTGGTGTCAATAGCCCACCTTGCAGTTCAACCTCATGGTCAAGTGCTTATCCTACAGCGCCAAGGTTCAAAATGGCCTCATTCACATGCCAGCTAGGAGCTCAGCTGAAGTTGTTGACTGGGGCTTTCAATTCTCCTCCATGTGGTCTCTCCACATGGCTTCTTGGACATCCTCATATCATGGCAGCTGGTCCCAGGAATGAACATTCCAAGACATGAAGGCAGAAGCTGCAGATTTCTTAAGGTCCAGGCTTGATGGAAGCTGCATACTATTTCTACTACGGTCTAACAGTCAAAATAGACAGGCCAGTCTAGAGTCAAAGAGAGTAAAAAAACGGACTGTACTTCTTAATGAGAGAGTGGCAAGGTCACATTGCAAAACAGCATATGGGATGAGAGATATTGTTGCAGCCATCTTTGGAAACACGATCTATCATAGCCAAGGGAATAGTGAGATTTTCTTAACAGCCTTGGATTAAGTGACTCAATTAAGGAGCCCAATCTGAGTTTGAATCACAGAGTAACCTACTAAAATGAGGGGGGGGAAATGGAACTAAATGTTTTTTATTTAGCATAACTTGTATATACTTGAAAATAGGTTTATTCTTTAGAATCTGGAAAATGGTTCCTTCTGGTCTAAAATCATATTCAGAACCAAAAAAGAATATTATTAGATAAGGAAGAAATTTTTTTGTAAAGTATATTTCTGAAAGTAAAAACTTTTCCTTAAAGAAAAGGTAGATGATAAAACCACATATTCCATCACCAGTGACAATAGTAAGTTTGAGGTGGAAAAAACAAAGGGTATTATATTAAAGAGAAAAAAAAAAAAGTTAATAAAAGGAAACCATTATAATGAATAGGAAAGCTCAGACAATAAGAGACCAGACTTGAAATTGCTATTGCTGACATTTTAATTTTCCCCACCTCCTCACCCATGTGGTGTTGTTGTTAAGTGCCATCAAGTCAGTTCCAACTCAGAGCAACCCTGTATAGGATTTCGGAGGTTTTGAATCTTCTTGGGAACAGAAAGCTTCATCTTTCTCCCTTGGAGCAGCTGGTGGGCTAAAATTGCAGACCTCGTGGTTCACTGTCCATTGCTTATCATATAAAGCCACTGTGCTCTCCCCTCACCCATGCAAAGTTCTATTTTAAAAAAAAGTACAATATGCTGTGCATTTGTTTTTCATTTTACATTTCACTTTATTGGTGGGAGTGGTAATAGGCCTTTATAGAGTTTTTGGATATCACTGCAGTTATATATGGGATTACCTAGTATACTGGAGATCATCTAGTCAAATGAAATACATTTTATCTTGAGCTCCCCAGCTCTCCGCTACACACCACTGAGATAAATTAAAAAGGGATCTTGGTGTGGCACTGTAGGATAAATACTGGACAGCAAGGTGGTTTGAACTGTAAGGTCAGTGGTTCAAACTCACCAGCTGCCCCTCTGAAACCCTATAGAGAGTTGCTATGTATCAGAACCGACTGGACAGCACTTAACAACAACAACAAAAACGTTAAAAAGGAGTCCTGGTGTGGTGTGTAGGGTAATGCACTGGGTTGCAACATCAGTTTGACTGAAAGGTCAGTGGTTCAAAGTCACCAACAGCACCTCTGAAATTCTATACGGGGTCTCTGTGAGTCGGAACCGCTTCAGTGGTGCTTAATAACAACAACAAATGTTAAAAAGGAAAAAGCAGAACATTTTGGGTAGATTTTTGAATGTTAGGGAAAAGATAAAGCAAGAGATGATACCAAGATTTAGGGCCTGGATTATTAGAAAATTGCTGTGTTTCCTAGAGTGATTAAGAAGGTGAGTAGAAGAGAAAAGAAAACTATATTTTGCAGAGGAGGATTACAAAACAAAAACAAAAACAATAAGAAGGTGAGTAGAAGAGAAAAGAAAACTATATTTTGCAGAGGAGGATTACAAAACAATAACTTTGTGATTGAAAGAATATTTTAAGGGGATATAGCAGCCAGCCAGCATTGTCATAACATACTGATATCCCTGACTTATTTCTATTTGGGAAAGGGGTCTCACTCATTTTCATTTTATGAGACTATAACTTTTTATTATTCATTTTACTGTTTGCCATTTATTGAGTTGTTTCTACCCAGTGTGTTTACAATTCACATAAAATACTGAAGGCAATCAAATATAAGGAAACAAGGCTGGGAAAAGCAACCCACAGAGTGAAAATATCATTTGTATCTAGTAACAGCTGCAAACTATAAAACTATTGGAATTACCTTAGATAAAAGATTGGAAAAAAAAAGTAGGGGGAGGAATGAATATCTCCATACCTCTATGGCAAACATTTTTTTTTTTTTCTTTTAAATAGAAGGTAGTTTGAAATGGGGAGTCAGGGTAAGAGGATAAGCTGTCCAAGTGAGAACCTAGACAATCCATCAAGAACAGAATGCAGAGGAGAGAAAAGCAACGTTCTCATGGGAACAGGATATAAAATTGATGGTAATCGGCCTTTATAAAGACGAAGAGCAACATAACAATGTGTGCTATGCATTATTTGCATAAATTCCAAGGAACTTGGCACCTTCTACATTATCCACATCACAATCATAATGTAGGAAGTAAGGAGAAGGGAAAAAAATGACTTCAAGCAAACACACTAAGGGTTAGGATACTCAATTTTCTTCTGAGGAATCCTCACATTCTCACTTTACAAATTATTCCAATAAGTTTGGCTACCTTCTTCCAAACTCAACCATTTAAAATAAGATTCAGAGGCAACATTTACATGACATCTACAATAATCATAACTCACACTGGTTGAGCATCAACTCTGTACCAAGTACTATTCTAAAAGCTACCTAAATGGATTCATTTAATTAGTAAGAGGTGGTGGCAGTGGTTGTGTGCTGTGGAGTCGATCTTGACTCATAACGACCCTATAAAGAGTTTCTGAGACTGTAAATCTTTTCGGGAGCAGAAAGCCTCATGTTTCTCCTGCGGAGTGGCTAGTAGATTCTAACTGCTGACCTTGCAATAAGCAGCCCAACTCATGACTCACTATGCTACCAAGTCTCCTTTAGTGGTAGGGACTAGGATTGTTCCCACTTTACAGATGAGAAGATGGAGACACAGAGTTTTAAAATGAACAAAATGTCACAGTGTCAAGCACTAGACCTCAAGGTCAGTTTAAACCACAGTGTCAATGGTTCAAACTCACCAGCCACTCCTCGGAAACCCCATGTAGGGTCGCTATGAGTTGGAACCAACTCGACAGCATTTAACAACAAAAATGTAGTGCATCATTGGGATATGAACTTAGGTTAGTCAGGGTCATGCATCCTTATACATAGTTGGTTCTTTTCAGATCTTAGTGTGTATCCGAATCACATAAAGGGCTTGTAAAACACAGATAACTGGAGTCCACCCTCACAGTTTCTGGTTCAGCAGATCTGGGGTAAGGCCAGAAACTGTATTTCTGACAAGTTCCAGGATGCTTATGTTGATACTGTTGGTTCAGGGACCACAATTAGTGCCATGTCCTGGGTAGTTTTGTGTATTTTTAGCTGCTTCTTGGAAATCCTCTACAGGGTTGCTATAAATTGGAAGCAACGCAACAACACTTAACAACAACAACAACAAAAACAATTTCAATTATACCTACTCCTCACTTATTAACTATCTGTTATCTCATATTTTGCATTTATGGCAATAGTAAAAATCTACTATCTATTTGCACATTAACAATATATATCTGGCAATAACAAATGCCAAGGTGTGCAGCTAGAATAATGCTGTGATGGTTAAGGTCACGTGTCAACTTAGCTAGGCCATGATGCTCTGTGGTTTGGCAGTTATGTGATGATGTAATTTGGTAGCTATGCAATGATGTAGTGATTCTCTATTTTGTGATCTGATGTTCTCATCCTCTATTTTCATATTAACACCTATTTTTGCATGATGAGTTAGTCTTTGGAACCTAGTCATGTCAGTAAGTGAGGAGTGGGTATATTATTTAATATCATTTAATCCTCACATGAGAAAAATGCCAGTATCCTCATTTTCTTGAGAAAACTGAAGAGATGTTAAATTACTTTTCCCAGATCACATAGCTAGTTCTATAGATACTGTTGGCTCTCTATTCAGCAGCCACTCTCTCCTCCTCTCTTCCTAACAGACTGATTTTATTTGGGTATCTACTTGCCTCCCATGCATCCAGGTGTGGTGGCAATAGCTCCAGACCACCCTCAGACCCCTGCGTTAGGTCTGACTGGTCTATTGATCCCATTTCCCTACTGTAACTAATTCAGAAATAGGTGTGGCCAATGATATGTGAAGAAATAACTGCATGGGTTTTGAGGAAAGTTTCCTTGGGTCTAAAAGAGATACAAGAAGTTAGGGGACTTCTCTTCTTCCCTGATGTTGTCATAATTGGAAGTGATGCCTGAACTGACTGCAGCCAACCACCATGAGGCGGATGGCTGCAAACCTGAGAGAAGGAAAGAAACCATTCCATCCTAGGTGGCATTGATCAATGGCTGGATATTCCAAACCTGGGCCCTCCTTTTCCCCAAGTGTCCTAGTGTCTAAGCATACTTTTTGAAACCACCTGGGTGAGAGTTTTTCTTGCTTGCAGCCAAAGACACACTATCTGATTCAGCTGGTAAGCAGGGGCACTAAGATTTGAATGGCAAGCAGAGATGAGAGAAATAATAGCTGATGAAACAAGAGCAAGCCTGGAGCCAGAATGAATTTGCATGCAATACAAGCACTCAAGTACCTGGCAAACCAGAGTCACTCCAGTGAGTGACAAAGAACCCTACACACATCAGAGGCCCTGAAGATGTTACTCTGCTATCTAGAATGTCGTCCTTCTGGTTGTTCCTCTTACCGTAAAGCTGTTATACTGGCTACTCCTCGGTTTGGCACACTTCTCCAACCCTGCATCTGTATGGCCAAGTCCCTCGCCTCCTTCAGTTCTTTGGTTCAAACATCACTCTCTGAATGAGGCCTACCTTGACAACCCTATTTAATATTGCAAGCCACCACACCTCTCAGCACTCCAGCACTCCCCAGCCCCCTCACCATGCTCTACTTTTTCTTTCTTATTATTTTCTAACATTTTATAGTTTACTTATTTATAGTATATATTATTTACTGTCTGCCTCCCATCTTTAAACTACAATATCCTCAAGCAATCTTTACTTACTTTAGTCTCTGAAATAGTCCAAATACCTAAAGAAATGACTGGTACATAACTAACCCTCAAGAAATATATTGGTAGAAAGAATGAATGAACATTGCTGTTTATTATGGCAACTGAAAGTCATCTGCTGGAAACCTTGCATATACTGACATTGTTGTTGCTGTTAAATGCCGTCAAGTTGGTTCCAACTCATAGTGACCCTGCTCAGGGTTTCCAATAAGCAGCTTGTGGGTTTGAACTGCCGACTTTGTGGTTCACAGTCTACTGATGATTATAAAACATGAAATCAGCTTGGGTGCTAATATGCATATCTAATTTTGTTCCCACTCCTAATTCCACAAAAACCACCGTCAAGATAATGGTGAGACCATATAAATAAGAAAAAAGAAAAGAACCACATGATCATATCGATTGATGCAGAAAAGGCATTTGACAAAATCCAACATCCATTCCTGATAAAAAC
>NW_006408530.1:31205909-31224923 GCF_000296735.1 Chrysochloris asiatica
AAAAAAAAAAAGATAATGGTGAGAGCAAAGGAAGAGACATCCTTCTCAAAATGTGGGAAGGTAGAAAACAGATGGTTTAGTGCTAGCTTACTTAGCAACTAGAGAAAGCTGAACCCTAAGGTAGCAATCAGGAAAGCTGAGAAACAATCTAGTTTATACCACAGAAACCTGAAGAGATTCAGCACCAAGTTTGTCTGGAAATGAAGATGAGGTGTGGGAATTTGGGAAGACAACGTGAGAAGTATAATCTCAGTATCTCCACCCTACTCCATTCACTGGGCAAAAGTCCTCTCATAACCTGACATGATATATTCTTTCAAGAGCATAAAAGTGTGAGTGCTTTTATGGAACTTCTATAATTGTTAAGGTGGTGGCTAATATGCTAAAAGAAGGAGGATAAAGTGACCGAATTCATGTTGACTGCTGAGTACTCCCAGGAGTCAAGTCAAGATCCAAGGTCACCAGGAAAGACATGACTTGCACACAGGCACTGGATGGAATAATGTTTTGCTTACATAGAGAAGAGACAGAGCAAGGTCATCTTCAATAGTGGGTGTCAGTTCCCTGTGGCTAGTGTGTCACTCACAGCAGCAGCTGATACAGAAATCCTGGCCTACACATAGCCCTCTTGTGCTGCAGAAAAAGCACCTCATTCCCTCCCCACTAGGAACAGGTACAGCACTGGAATGGTCCAGGGACCAGGTACACACATAAACAAAGCAAGTAAAGTTACTGTGTACCCAGAACAGGGAGGGAGGAAAACCTCATAGACTTGCTCAGTGATTTTAGAGTTTTATAAAATTCCATTACTTGTTTAACAGACCTTACCCCTTGTCCTCACAATTGTGGCAACAGGATGCTAAAACAATATGCTCCACTTATAGCTTATAATTAACTTACATTGTTGTTGTTAAGTGCCAACAAGTCGGTTCCAACTCATAGCGACCTAATATAGGGTTTACAAGGAGTGGCTGGTGAGTTTAAGCCACCAGTCTGTGGATAACAGTTCAGTGCTTATCCTACAGCATCACACCAGGACTCCATAATTAACTTATAGGCCTGCTTAATCCTTCCAAATTTTATAAAATTCATTACTTGCTTAATAGTCCCTATCCTCTTGTTCTGACAACCATGGCAACAGAACATTAAAACAATATACTCGACTCGTAGTTTATAGTTAACTTATTCTTTTTGCTCTCTACTCCCTTTCAACCCATCTTTGCCAAGAAACCATATCCAGGGCAGCAGGCTCCAGTAAAGACAAAGAGAAGATTTGCTTTTAAACAGATCTGGCCTAGACAAGCATAATAAAACCAGGTAGGACCCATAACTGATCCCAGAATGAAGCAATTTTGGTCAAGGTACAAAAATTTCCTAGAAATACATCCTCTGATGAACTCGGACCACATTTAGAAGCAAGAGGTCCAATGGCTTCTTCTGTGGCAGAATTCAATACTCCACCCCAATGCATATTCATGACTGATTTCTCAAGAATCTATTACATATTCATAACTTTCTTAATTTATTTCCTAATCTGTGTATATAAATGAGCTTTAATTAGGGAGCTTATCATGGCAATTTAGTCCTCACTTGCTCCATGCTTAGCCAGTCAGAGTAAAGTTTTCTTCTTTCTGTCTTCACTTAGTCTCTGTGTTTTTTCTTAATCCCGCCAAGAGAGGTTTGGGTTGTTAACAGAAGAAAAAGAAACGTGAACAAAGAAAATGTCAGTTCCTACCAACCATTATCAAGGAGCTCTGGTAGCATAGTGGTTACAAATCGGGCTGCTAACGTCAAGGTCGGCAGTTCAAAACTACTAGTCGTTCTGTGGGGAAAAGATAAGGCTTTCTGCTCCCGTAAAGATTTAAGCCTCGGAAACCCTGTGCAGGGTCACTTTGAGTCGGAACCGACTCCACGGTACTTAACAACAACACCATCAGAGAATCTTTTGGGCCCAAGACTTCTGATTAAGCCATCTGATTAAGTGGTTTGAAGGCCACACATTAGATCGCTTTCCCACTTTTCCCATACCAGAACACTGGAAATCAGAGCTTGACTCTCGAGCCAGAGATTAAAAGAGACCTTTTCTGAAAAATTTGACCAGTTAAGGGAAAGATCAGGAGTTCTGGTAGTGTAGTGGTTATGAATCAGGCTGCTAACCTCAAGGTCAGCAGTTCAAAACTACCAGCCATTCCGTGGGAGAAAGATGAAGCTTTCTGCTCCTATAAAGATTTACAGCCTCAGAAACCCTATGCAGGGTCGCTATGAGTTGGAACTGACTCCATGGCATATAACCACCACCACCACCACCAAAGGGAAAGATATAAAATAATGACATGGGGTTTTCCATCTTATGGTCCACCCTGATCATCCTGCAATAGAAGTCACAGTAGACAAACCCCATCCAAAGTTCGGAGCTTCTAGTCAGCTTTTTAGCAGAATCAATGGCTCGCCAGACTGCTGAGGTAGGTCTCTAACATGGAAGATGTAGACCAAAACAAGTAGGAAGAAAGCAACTTGTAGGAAATTGTCTATGTAGAGAGAATACCTTAAAAAAAAAAAAGTTCTTTTTAGTCACCTCATTTAATATGCTCAGAGAGATAGAGAAGATATTGAATACATGTTAAAAAAAAAAAAAAAAAAAAAAAGTTGTTATTATTGTTAAGTGCTATCAAGTCAGTTCTGACTCCTAGCTACCATGTATAGGGTTTCCAAGGAACAGTTGGTGGGTTTGAACTACCGACCTTGTGGTTCGCAGTCCAGTGCTGATCTTACAGCACTATACCATGATGCTATTTTTTTCCACTAATTTATGTTTATAAGGCATTTCCAGTTTACTTGGGAAAGCAAATGGAATAAGCTCTTTTCACTTAGCCTAATTTGATAGGCAAGCTCTTTCAAATAAGTCACTCATTTCCAAAATTGAACTAATTTCCAAGTTCTTTCATACTGATAGTCTTAACTAAAGCCATACCACGGAGACCTAAGCAAAAGAAAAAGAGGTAAACTGCAAATAAATTAACCTCGCTGCCAACTGAAAGTCTAGAGGTTCAAGTCTTCCCAAAGCTGCCTTAGAAGTAAGTCCTGGAAATCCACTTCTGAAAAATCAGCCATGGGAAACCCTATGGAGCAGAGTTCTACTCTGACACACATGAGTTACCATGAGTCAGAACTGATCAAGCAGCAACTGGTGTTGCATTGTGTGTGTGACTCTCCAGAAGGCAACCTTCAGGCACATTCCCAAAGGCAGTCCTTTCCTGTCACTGCCAGTAACAACAGCAACAACAACAACAAAGAACCCTTGACCCTCTGCCAGTGAGTCAATTCCAACTCACAGAGACCCTATAGGACAGAGTAATGCTATTTTGTTTTAAAGGACTATTCACAGAACAAAAAAGTGTTCCTGGAAGTTATAAATATGATGAAATAATAAAACCTCAACTGAAAGATTAGAAGATAAAGAAATCTCCAGAAACAGAGTAAAAAATCATGGAGAGGGAAATGGACAGACCTGAGAAAATTAGAAGACCAGCTCAGAAAAGCCAATATTTGAACAAGAAGAGCTCAAGAAAGAAAGAAACAGGGAAAAATGGAGAAGAAATCCTCAAAGAAACGTTTCAAGAAAATACCCCAATACTAAACAACATGAGTGTCCAGTTGAAAGTGTACCAAGTGCTGAGTACAATGATGAATTTAGATTCCCAGGAAGGTATACATTGTGAATTTCAGAGCATTAGAAAAGAAAAGAAAATCCTATAAGCTTCTTTGTTCCAGTGGAAAAACCGCACATGAAAGAGATTAAGAATCACAATAATGCCTCAAACGTCTTCACAGAAATACTGACAGCAAGAAATTATACAGAGCCTTTAAAATTCTGAAGGAAATGCTTTCCAACATAGAGTGAATTTGTTGTTGTTGTTAGGTGCCCACGAGTTGATTCTAACTCATAGCGACCCTACATAGGGTTTCTGAAGAGTGGCTGGTGAGCTTGAACCATCAACTTTGCAGTTCAAACCAACCTTGCAGTCCAGCGCATTAACTCACTGCCTAAGTCAATTCCCAGGCCCTTAAATGTATAATTTGGAACGGACGTATTTGGTAGTTGGCAGAACCCACGTTGGTTCCTGTTGCGCACACATGAGACAGGGAAAGCCAGGGTCAAGACCTGACTGATTCTACTGATAAAGATACAACAAACCACTTTTAGATTTAGATAGTCGATTACTTACATAGATAAACCCAAGGTGCCAGTTTCCTGTGATCTCTGTCCCACATACTAAAAAGGATGATACCGAAACAATAGTGCTAAGAACATGGATTCTGGTACCACACTACCTGAACAGAAATATGAAGGGGCTTCCAAACGTTTGTGGAAAATGAATTAAAAGACAATACCATTTTTCCATGAACTTTTTGAAGCCCCTCATACATTATCTAATGGCTCTGAGGAAATTGTAAGTTACATATCTCTAAGCCTCAGTTTCTCCATATGTAAAATGGTTATAATAGCACCTCCCTGAGAGTGTAGCTGTAAGAATTAAATGAATTTTTGTTTCTTTATTTTTTTATATAACACTGATGACAGTGTTTGACACATAATAACTCTCATAAGTGTTTGTTGTTGTCATCATTATTATGGTTTCTTAACTTTCACTTATTTCTCAGCTCAATCTGACTACATCACTTTACCATAGAGAATATCTGTCCAATAACCTCTATGTTGCTAAAGCAATTGGTATGTCTCCATATTATCTTACTTAAAAGTCTGTTGCTATTGTATGCTGTCCAATCTGTTCCATCTCATATTGACCCTGTATAGAATTTCTGTCAATCTTTACTTTAGCAGAAAACCTCTTTTCTTCCTTGGAACTACTGGTGGATTCGAATTTCTAACCTATAGTTAGCAGCTCAACTTGTAACCCACTATGCCACAAGGGCTAGTTAATGAAGACAATCTCTTTTTGTGGCAATCTCTTCTTTGCCTGTGAAACATTTTAGGAACCTCTCCAGTTGCTTCCTGTCTGTCTCCTTTGCAAGTTCATCCTCTTCTCGCCTCTACGTGACCTTGGATGTTGGCACTCCTATAGCCTCATCTGCAGGCTTCACTTCTCACGCTATATTCATTCCCTAGGCAAGCTCAGCCCTGACCAGAGCATCAGCGACCATCTATCTGCAGGTGTTTCACCCATCTTTATCTGTAACCCAAACTGCTCTTCTGCACAAGATTCTGCAAGGGAAAGACATCCAAAGAAATACGTTCTTAGTATCTGTGATAGCTAAGGTTTGTGTCAATTTGGCTGGACCAGGATTCTCAGTGGTTTTGCAGTTAAGATGTAGTCATCACCTCCATGATGCAGGATTCTCAGTGGTTTTGCAGTTAAGATGTAGTCATCACCTCCATGATGAGATCGCATATGATGTAATCAACCCTAGGGTGCTGATGTGATCAGTCATGATCCTGTGTGCTGTAAATCCTCACTTTTATGATGTCAATGAGGTCAGATGCAATCTACAGGATGAGGCAGTATCTCTCATGCTCTCTCTCTCTCTCTCTTTTTTTTTTTTTTGCTTTTGTTGTGAATTAAATGATAATTTTCAGGGCAGACATCAATTTTACACTCGACCAATCATATTTTGTTTCATTGCAATGATTACAATCCCCTCCATGCACCATTGGTTAACAATGTTTACCTTTATTCCTTCTTTTCTTTTTTTTTTTATATACACAAAGCACACAGAAAATATACATTCATTTAAACAGTCAAAGGGTACATTTTGCAAGCCAACCTCCTGCCCTCAGGTACACAGCCTTTCTCAATCCATGGGTCTAGAGTACTCAGCTACTCTCTCTATGCTTTGGTCTCTGGTGTCAATTGCTTCTCTGGTTAGGATTCCATACTCTGCTCATGCTCTTCCCTCTTGATGGTCCTAGAATGTAAGATTAACTACTCCCCCTTTTTGTTACACATCTTCTACCTTTATAGTTGTAACGATCGTAATTAGTCATGATAACAATAGCTCACTATTGAATCAAAAGGGTCCTACTCCCATCCTCCCCTATCCCCTTTCACTAGCTCCATCTAGACAAAAGGAAAACTATTCAGCGGGGATTCTACCTTACCCCCATCATTCTGAAACTAAGCACACTTTTGAAAGCTTGTAAACCAGCCACTTTGTGCCTTTGTTGTTGTTGTTGTTAAGTGCCATCGAGTCGGTTCCAACCCATAGCCATCCCGCACAGGGTTTCCGAGGCTGTAAATCTTTACAGGAGCAGAAAGCCTCATCTTTCTCCCGCGGAGCAGATGGTAGTTTCGAACTGCTGACCTTGCGGTTCACAGCCCCGATTCGTAATCACTATGCTACCAGAGCTCCTTCTTTGTGCCTTTGTTGTTGTTAAGTGCCGTCGAGCTGCTTTCGACCCATAGTGACCCTGTTCCCGAGGGTGTTCCTGAGGGTGTAAATCTTTACGGGAGTAGAAAGCCTCATCTTTCTCCCACGGAGTGGCTGGTAGTTTCGAACCACTGACCTTAAGGTTCGCAGCCTGATTCGTAACCACTACGCTACCAGAGCTCCTCCGCAATTTTGGTAGCTAATGTATAAGGTGCCCATCCTTGTCAAACCTGTATACTGAGAAGACAGGCTTGATCCTTAATGTGAAGAATCCTTTCCTCTCCGTTAGAATTTTGAACAAGTACATCCATGAGCAAAGGTCCAGTTCATCAAATTATAGCAATTTACACTTGCTTCCTGAATCAAACTTCTTTATCTTCCTCTAGTCGAGTTCTGATTAGCAAGCCATCTAAACCAGGTCAAATGGGTACTATCTGCAAGTTTGGGCTTTCTTGCCATCCTCCCCACTTTCAGACCAGCTGGCCACTTCACTCTCAGCTCTACCCCCAGTGGCTAGGTCAGTGTCCATGGGCTCGGGAGTTCTCAAGTCTCCCTAAACTTCTAACCAGCCAGCCCTTCCTCTTATCTCTTTCATCTCAAGGTCAACGGGTGTCTATTGAATACAGTTGAACTCTGCCCAACTTCACTGCTGTATCTCCCTAACTTCCTCTCACAAGTAGACAAAGTCACCAGTGAGTTTATAAGTCTGCTCACGGGTTCCCTTTGAGTTTGAGTCAGACTCTTTTGAGATATAAAAGGAGAAAGAAGTGAGCTGATCTCAAATGGACCTACTACCACTGACATAGAAATCCAGGAGTAGAATGCAGCCTTTGAAGCTGGAGTGCCTGCTCCATGACAGATGTGGAAGGAAGGCAGGGGCCTTTTTCAAGAGCTTGGACTTCTAGTTTGGACTCTTAATTTGGACTTCTAGTCTCCTAAACTCTGACTGAATAGATTTCTGGCCATTCATTTGTGATGTTTCTGTTGTGGAAGCACTAGATAATTAAGACAGTACCAGATAATAAACATTTCATAGCATGTACCACCCTTGCAGCTTGTAAGCTCCAAAGGGCAGAGATCATGTCCATTTTCTCATATTGTATTCCAGGTCCTGAACGAGGGACCCTCCAGGAGTCTTTCATTTGTACTGAGGTCCATTAGCACTCTTTAACAACTACTGATTATGCCCATCTATGCTAGTCTAAGACTAACATAATGAGACTTTGACAGAGTGCAACAAACTATAGCAGAGGAAACAGCATATCACCAAGCCTTCATTACTTTCAATTGCTGAAAAGGGCTTATGAATGTTGTTGTTGTTGAGTACTGTCGAATTGGTTGACTTGTAATGACCCTATATACAAAGAACAAAACACTGCCCAGTCCTTCATCATCCTCACAATCATGAGAATGATGGTGCCCACTGTTGCAAGCACTGTGTCAGTCCATCCCATTGAGGGTCTTCCTCTTTTTCATTGACCCTCTACTTTACCGAGCATGATGTCACACTTCTGTTTTGCACCACATTTGCCCAATGCAATGCATGGCTTGATTTCCTGGCTGCTGCTTTCCTGGGCATTGATTGCAGATTCCCTAGAGTTGTATCCTTTCACCATACTTACTCAATCTGTATACTGAGCAAATAATCCAAAAGCTGAATTATATGAAGAATGTGGCATCAGGGTTGGAGGAAGACTCATTAACAACCTGCAATATGCAAATGATACAATTTTGCTTGCTGAAAGTGAAGAGAACTTAAAATACTGATGAAGATCAAAGACTACAGCTTTGATATGGATTGTACCTCAATGCAAAGAAAACAAAAATCCTCACAACTAGACCAACAAACAACATCATAATAAATGGAGAAAAGATGGTCAAAGTCTTCATTTTGCTTGAATCAATCAACATCCATAGAAACATCAGTCAAGAAATCTGCTGCACAAGACCTCTTCAAAGGGTTAAAGAGCAAAGCTGTCAATTTAAGGACTAAGGTGTGCCTGACCCAAGTCATGGTATTTTCAGTAGCCTCAAATGCATGTGAAAGTTGGAAAATGAATAAGGAAGATGGTAGAAGAATCGATTCCTTTTTATGCTATTGGAGAAAATTATTAAAAGTACCATGGACAGCCAGAAGAACCAACAAATGTGTGTTGGAAGAGGTACAGCCAGAGTGCTCCTTAGACATCAGGATGGTACGATTTCGTCTCTCATACTTTGGACATGTTATCAGGAGTGGCCAGTCCTTGGAGAAGACCATCATGCTTGGTAAAGTACAAGGTCAGCAAAAAACAGAAAGATCCCCAACAAGGTGGACTGACACAATGACAGCAGCAATAGACTCAAATGTAACAATTGTGTGGATGGCACTGTACTGGACAGTGTTTCATACTGTTGTTGAGCATAGCAGGGTCTTTGAGTGGAAAACAACTTGATTACACCTAACTTTGAACTATACTGCCTCTTGGTCTGAGTACAGGATCTACATGAGCACATTGAAGTGCTCTGGAATTTCTATTTTTTACAATGTTATCTATAATTTGTTATAATGCATACAGTCAAATGCCTTTGTATGTCATTAAAACACAAGTCAATATTTTTTCTGGTATTCCCAACTTTCAGTCAAGATCTATTAACTTGGGCAGATTCATCCTTTGAACAGCCAAGACTATGTGCTACTTCTAACAATGAGCAGGTCTAGGCATCGGTGCAAATGCGTTGGGGGAGTGTTTATGGTATTTCACTAGGGTTGTTGTGCTCCATGGAGTCCATAGTGATTCACATCACTGCCCAATAAGGATTTTTACGCTATAATTTTCAAGGGAACAGATGGTTAGGTCTTTACTCCCTGGAACCCCTACCAAAGCTCTTATGGGTTGTTGTTAAGTGACGTTGAGTGGATTGAGACTCATAGTGACCCTGTATAGGGTTTCGGAAGAGCAGCTGGTATTGGCACCGCCGACCTGTGGTCTAGTGTTTATTCTACAGCGCCACACAAGGGCTACATCACTTGGATACCGGGACGCTATTCCGCGACAACAAACGAACTACCTAAAACCCAACACTATGTTCCAACGAACTGTGAAGAGGCCTCCTACGACACTGGGCAGGAAGTTCAACGAAGGAAAACCAGAGGCCGGGCCTGGATGGGTGTTTTACTGAATAGTCTGCGGTTAAAATCCAAAGGGGGAGTGACGGCAGGAAGTGGGGTGAAGCAGAAGCCTCAAGTGGCACAGAAATGAAGAGTCACGGAGCCGAAGCCCACAGTCTGCAACGCGCATGCTGTTTTACTCTGAAATTCCCATTCAACTTGGAATCCCTCTCGCGGGACTTTAACGAATTCCCAGGGATTCCCTTCAATTTGCAAATTATCGTGGGGGCGGGACAAAAGGAAGAGGAGTTGGTGTTCCAGGTGCTCGAGATAGCTATGATTCTCGCGATGTTTCAGGAGCAGCTTCCCCCACGCGGTGTCCGTTTGTACCGGGAGGGCGGAGACTGAGCGGGTGGGAGAACCCCCTGGGCCTGCTGTACGGAAGCCTACAAGGCGGGGTGGTAACTACTGTCCTTGCTGCTAACTCGTCCAGTTGTCCTGATGCCCAGCGCCAACGCCAGCCGCAAGGGACAGGAGAAGCCGCGGGAGATCATGGACGCGGCGGAAGTGGGTTTCCCCTTTCTCGGGCTTGGGAAGATAGACCCCAGGACCGGACAACGTTGATAAAGGGAGTATGGTGAAAGGGGCCCTGTCTTTGGGGTCCCTGTTCAGGCAAGCTGCAGGTCTGCTGCCTAGGCACCCATAGTTTCCATCGGGCCCTCCAGGACTCTTGAGCGAACTGCTTGTCCATACTCTTTCTGGACTGCATTTTATCTCAGGGATTCCTAGGCCTGGAAGTCCTGTCTCACCAGAAACGTGTATCTGGGGTAGGGTAGCGTGAAGCAGCAACCGACCCGGAAGTAGCAGCCACGGGGTCTCACTTAAACCTTCTCCCAGTGTTAGGCACGTTTTTCACGTAATTACTCTTCTCCCGGAAAAATTTGGATCTCCCTTGATAATGGCTATTTACTCAGTCCTCGTGGTGCTAATGCTTTGGAAGTACTTAGCAAAAAACGATCTGCCAGTTTGTTTAATGACCATTTTCAATGGGGCAGCTTTAAAGAACACGTGTCATTTATGTTACTTCTTTTCTGCCACTCAGTGACCCAGTGAGGTAGGTAGGGAAGGTTGCAGAGAATGCATTTGAGATTAAGTGACCCTCAATCACGTGGTGATTCACAGCACCCGGTGGCCCTTCAGTGTGGTGCTTTTCAGAAATGAATGTTTGAAATCATCCTACAAGTTGTGTGCTCCAGGAATATTAAATCCCTGCCTGGCTCCTAATTTTTCTATTGAGGCATTCTGATTTGTGTTTTTGCACTGGGAATAGATCAGCTCAGAATACTAAATGGAATAAGGTTTACTGAAAAAGAACAATATTTGTTAGAATGGGTGACACCTTTTTATTTTCACACACTTTATTGATGCTGCCCTCATATTACTTAATGTGACTGTCTCTCTACTAAGGACCAGATATCTTTGCTCTTAAGGTGTATAATTTTTATGTTTAAAAAAATGTCCAGCCCATATCATGTTTGTCTATTTTGGTATTAACACAAAATTCAATATTGTTCAGATCTAAAGGAGATGATTCCAACAGGTTGCTATACAGTGGCAAGTTGATAGATATTAAATTAACTTATATATTAAGAAAATAGGATTCATTAATAATTTAAATTGCACCCTTGCAGATGTAATGTGTAGATTATGGTAGAGTTATATCATTTTATAGCTACAAAGATCTTAAGAGGCCATGTTAGAAAATAATTAAAATTAAAGCCACTTGTTTATTTAAAAGTATAGCCTATTAATAATAGTCTGGACCTAGGCCTCCATTTTTTGTTCCCTGCTATATATCTCTAACAAGAATTTTGATACTGTTCCATCAGTGCAAATATGCAGATGCTGGTTTTTAGTAACAAGCTGGTGAATTTTTTGATGATGTTTTACAAAAGGAAAATTGTAGCTTGCTTACATCCAGCATCTCTGATTTCTCAAAAGTAGACCATCTGGTGTTCAGCAAACTTACCCAAAACGTTAGTTCTCTTTGAACATCTCTTCCTGTAATAGGAAGTTAATAAAACTGGTACTTCATCTTACTCCCTTCGAGAGGAAATTTATATCCCTGCTTTGAAGTAGTTTAATCTCCTTTTTGAAGAAGGTAGTTAAATTGTGTTGTACATGTGCATAAATTTTATCTGAGAGTGCCACTACGTGTGATATATCCATCCACAAGTGTTAATCTTCAAAACAAACTCACAAATCATAAAATCTGGGCACTTTACAAGTATAAATGAAGTGTGACAGATTTCTGCACTTGAAAACTTGACAAATAAAATGATTCAGAAAATGGATTCATTTTTACATTCTATTGATGTATTTATTTGTGTACCATGTTTGTTTTCGAATAGAAAGTCATGCAGAAGTTTTTTTGTAGGATTATGCTAAAGAAAGATATGGAGTACCTTCAATGATACAGTCACAAGAAAAACCAGGTTAGTAGCTATGTCATAATAATAGAGCTTTGTTTGTTTGTTTTTAATTCCAAGAAAGCATTTTATCAAGTTTTAAGTAGGACTGGTTCTAAAGCCTAATTCTGAAAAGTTTAAATTACACTAATAAGTAGACGCCATGACCCTGTGTCGCGTCAACTTATCTTTAAACATTGTTAGTTTAGACTCCCTAATCTAAAAAGGGAAGAAAATACATTGAATGAACATTATAGCTTAAGTTGTTGTTGTTGTTGTCAAGTGCCGACCCATAGCAACACTGTATAGGATTTCCAAGGAGCAGCTGGTGAGCTTGAACCGCCGACCTTGCAGTTCACACGGCTTTGCAGTTTGATGCATTAACCCACAGTGCCACACCAGGACTCCGTAGCTTAAGTAGTATATTTTAAATAATAAATTGTACAAATAGTATTCCTAAATGATTAGGTAAGCAAGAGATTGAACTCTGGTCTACAAGATAAAAGATGAGTTGATAATGTCTAACTGTCTTCATCCTGTGTATCCTTCTTGTATACTTTAATGAAGCTACCTTTCTTTTTGACTGTTGACTATTGGATTCCTATAGTGCTCCTTGGAAACCCTATACAGTGTCACTATGGATCAGAACTGACTTGATGGCACATAGCAACAACAGTAGTACTTATGGGAGTCCTGGTATGACGCTGTAGATAAGCATTTGACTTTAAAGTCGGTTTGAACCACAAGGTTGGTGGTTCAAACTTACCAGCTGCTCCTCAGAAACCATATACAGGGTCACTACGAGTTGGAACTAACACAGTGACACTTAACAACAACAACATGGTGCTTATGGAATTCACCAGGTGCTCTCTGGGAGAAAGATGAGACTTTCTGCTCCCATAAAGAATCACAGCCTCGGAAACTGATGCCATGGCATACAGCCACCACCACTATGATCTTTTATTACACACTTTTCTAGTAAAGTGGAAGGAAAAGTGAATTTGTAATCATGCAGAAAACAAAATTCAAAATGACATCAAATTGATCTAGAGGTATTATTATAGCCAAAGCATAAAATTCATAGGCAGGCCTCTAAATTGGAAGTAACTAGTAATTCCAGCTGGCCAGCCCTTAAAGGTCTATATTGTAGTAAAGACTGATGACTTTGTGGGTAGCAGCCCATGGTGTAACCCACTATACTACCAGGGCTCCTTAAAAGATAAAGAGATGAAGCAAAATAATAGGGTACAAAATGGGCTATAAGCAGTTGAGTGTCGGGACTGACATTCCCCTGCAAGGCAAGCAGGAGAGGTCTTCTGAGACTTAATTTTCAGGATAGGGATAATCCTAAACTGGGTATTCACTAAACACAAAAATGCTCACTGGAGCTTGGATCTCTTGTATGGGACCTAATTAGCTGTTGACATAACTGCTATTCCCATTTGACAGATCTGTAGACTGTCTGCTTTTCTCCTTATAACCTACCTTGTGTTAAAAATCTAACACTTTGCTCAAAAATTTTCTTTTCTATATCCTTTCACCTCCAACTTTCTGCACTCAAATGCAAGTGACTCTTAAAAGTGTGTGTAGTTTTTCAGTCTAAACTCTAATTGCCTCAATTTGCCATTCTGTATATCCTTCAAGTATGCTGAATAGCATTAAACTAATTAGTGTAACTAACTTCTTATGGAATTCCAACTTGTTAATAAACCATTTATGCTAATAAATTGGAATTCCACAAGAAGGACAATTACCCTTTCTCTTTTCTGAAGTACATTTTAAATTGCACAATTTGTGATATTTACTTCTAGTTTTAAGGACCCCTGTTAATGCTGTGGGTTAGGCATTGGGCTGCTAACTTCAAGGTCGACCCAGCAGTTGCTCTGAGGAAGAAAGCTGAGGCAATCTCGTCCTGTAAAGATGTACAGTATGGGAAACCTTATCACCTCAGTGGCAATGGGTTTGGGGTTTATAGTTCTACTCTTACATTATGCTGTTGTATTTTGTTTGAATCTGAGTTTTAATTGCCTGCCTAGCAAAGTTGTTTGCTTTTTCAATCTTCAAACTCTCAAAAACCAAACTCATTGTCATCGAATCGATTCTGACTCATAGTGACTGTATGTGGGATTTCTAAGACTGCAAGTCACCCTGGGAGTAGAACACCTCCTCTTTCTCTGAGGAGTGGCTAGTGTATTTAAACTGCCAACCTGCCAACCTTGCAGTTAGCAATCTAGTGCTTATCCTGCAGTGACACCAGGGCTCCTTTTTTCAATCTTGGTATTTTCAAATACACCTTTTTTTTTTTTTTTTAACTATGCTGCTTTATCAACCTTTCTCTTTTACAATTCTTCTTGCCTGAATTTGCACAGTTAACTTTGAGGTCAAATTAACTCATAAGGTCCATTGGCTGTGTTTTACAGAAAACCTCTCCTGTTGTCCAATAGCTTTAAAAGTCCTCTTTCATTCTCTGCTTTTGGCTATGAAACCCACAGTACCCTCCTGTAAGTCACATTCTATGTAAGCTATATCTTTGCTACAAGAGACAAATTCATTTAGACAGAGAAAGTAAAATATATAATTTGATTTCACTATATTATCTTCTCTCCCAAAGAATGTTTTTAGTATTGTAATTACTAAGTTTCATTGATTGTAATGACTGGCTTGATTACAATTAGACACTGTAATTTTTGAGGATAGGAATCTTTTATTACTCAATTTTGTGATGTCGTTTCTATTATTTTTGGGGGGTTGTTTTTTATTTTGTTTTTCCTTTTCCAGCTTTTTATTGTGAATTGAGTGAAAGTTTACAGAACAGGCTATCAGTTGTACATTCAACAAATCAGACACTTTGTTTTATTGCAATGATTGCAATCCCCTCCATGCAACAACAGTTATCCCACTTCCTCCCTGTGGTTCTTGTTTGTATTCCTTCTGAACCTTGTCCCCAGGTAAATGTTGCCCTTTTGATCTTGAATGATTGACCATTCCATGGTGAACAGACTACCTTACGAGTGTTGGTGACCCCTTTATATCCATGTACCTCTTGTATTATTGTTTGTTTTTATTATTGTATTTTTAAGACTAGATTTTTATCTGACTGCTCACATTATTTCACATTTAAAACACAAACGATTTCTGAGTCTTGCTTTGTGTTGCTATTTCCACATAGTAGTTATAGTTTCCTATCTCGGATGCTACGAGAATCATAGTGCTTTGTTAGGAGTATTGGGGGCATAATAATTGCTCACATGCATCCAGAATTGACTCATGTAACTAGAAAGTACACTGTAACCTGGTGTCCAGTGTGGTTGGCTCCAGGGGCACAAGGAGCATTTTCAGTCCTTGCTTTCTCTGCCACTTGTCTGTTCTTTTAGGGTAGTGACCTCATTCTCTCTTCATGCAGACTACTGGTGTTAAGATGGTAACTGCAATCCTGGCCCTGTGTCAGCTCAGCCTAGCAACTCATTCCCAGCATCTGTGTGTAAACTCTTGATTAGCTTAGTGTGAGTAACATGCCCTTCCCTGAATCAGCCTATGTCCTGGGCAGTACAGTACTGGATTGTCCAATTGTGGTAGACAGCTTACTCTCTGACTAGAAGTACAATTCACAGAATGTGAACCAAATTACATATGGAAGGTGATAGAGAAGATTGTGGTGTCAAAGATTTGAGAATTATTATTTAAGATAATAACAAGTACTTACACTACTTCAAATAATTATCTCTGTAACTTGTGAATTATAAAATTGTTTTGCTTACTCACTGCAGATCGAGTTTTGGTTCGGGTTAGAGACTTGACAGTACAAAAAGCTGATGCAGTTGTCTGGGTGCGTGCAAGGGTTCATACAAGCAGAGCTAAAGGTAAGATTTGTTTAATGATAAAGCCACTTTAGAAAGAACTTCTATGAATTTGTTGTTTTGCATATTCCTCATAAAGCAAGTAAATATATTTTTTAAAAGCCTTGATATTTTCTTTCTTAAATCATTGTAAAGCATTGTTGTTGTTAAGTGCTGTCAAGTCAGTTCTGACCCATAGTGACCCTATCTATATCGGGTTTCTGAGCAGCACCTGGTGAGCTTGAATGACCAACCTTGTGGTTCAAATTGACTTTGCATCCCAGTGCCTTAACCCACAACACCACATGAGGACTAATCATTTATGGATTCTATAAAGCATCCGTAAAAATAATTTGAGGAACCATATTGGATAAGGGTTTAATTTCCAGACTATATATCAAACTATAATGTAGAAACAAAAAGAGAAAAAACCTAATCAATAAGTGGACAAAGGCTTTAATGGATGTTTCATCAAAGAAGATATACATAGCCAGCAAGCACATAAAAGGATGTTTAATGTTTAGTCATTGGAGACATGTAGCTCAAAGTGATAATGAAATACCATCTCATTCCTATTAGGAAGGCTAGGATAAGAAAAAACAAGTGTTGGCAAAGCTGTGGAGAAATTGGAACCGTCATCCGTGCTGGTGGAATGGTAAAATGGTACAGCTGGTGTAGAAAACAGTTTGGTGGTTCCTCAGAAAGTTAAACTAGAACTATCATATGATCCAGCAATTCCATTTTTAGATATAGGAAAGTAGGGACATAAGTAGACACTTGGTGTGCCAATATTCACTGCAGCACTGTGTACAGTAGCTAAAAGATGGAAACAGCTGAAGTGACTGTCAACAGATAATGGATAAACAAAAGGCGGAACATAAATACATTGGAATATTACTTGGCTTTCATGAGAATTGAAGTCCTGATACATTCTGCAACATAGATGAACTTTGAAAATATTATCCTGAGTGAAACAAATCAGTCATAAAAGGACAAACAATACATGATCCCACTTAGATAAAATAACTGGAATTGGCTGGTTTCATCTGTCTCTGTCAGACCAGTAATGTCTGATCATTTATGTGATAGTTGAATTTTGTTCTCTATTTTTCTACCACTCTGCCCAGTACCTTCTGTGATCTTCATCAAAGACAGTTGGTAGTAGTAGGCAGGCACCATCTAGTTCATCTGGTTTCAGTCTAGTAGAGGCTGTGATTTGTGTGGTCCATTAGTTCTTTGGACTAATTGTTTCCTTGGGTCTTTGATTTTCTTCACTCTTCTTTGCTTTGAATGGGAAGAGATCAATAGATGGCTGCTGGAAAGCTTTAAAAACCCCAATAACTGCTCCCCAGAGTAGGATGAAGTGTAACATTGTCTCATAGCCATCCTATATAGGAGTTCTGAGGAGTGGCTGGTGGGTTTGAACCACCAACCTGCAGTTAGCAGGCTAGTGCTTATTCTACAACACTAGACTAGGATTCCACATATAATTTGTGTGTGTGTGTGTATAAAGAAAACAAAAGTCCTCACCACTGGACCAATAGACAACATTCTTATCAATGGAGAAAAGATTGAAGTTGTCAAAGACTACATTTTTCTTGGATCAACTAACTTAACAGCACTAAGCAACAACATATATGTTGGAGTGCTAACCTCAAGGTCAGCAGTTCAAATCCATCAGCTGTCTGTGGAGAAAGGAGATTTACTTCTCCCATAAAGATTTACGGCCTTGGAAACCCTACATACAGTTTCTATTTATTATATGAGAGCCTCAACTTAATGTTAATGGGTTTGGGTTTCTTGGTTTTTATTTATTTTGTGTTTGAGCTTTTAGTTTGCCCCTTTTTACATAAATGATCTATTACACTTTATTCTTTAACTTCCCTTATTTCCAGTTACAGTGTTCCTGGAGATCCTTCCATCATACTGTTTACAGACCTACATGAGGCAGTAGTTTTCCAAGCTAGATATCTAGATGGGAAATTGCTGGATTGTAGGATGTGTATATGCATATTTAAATCTTTCTTAGTGCAATATTACCATACACAAAAGCTATATTCTCAGTTAAACTCATCAAAAACTGGTTCCACTGCATCCTTGCCAATACAGAGTATCACTTTTTTTTTTCTGCCAAAGTGAATTCTCTGGAATAAATAAGTAAATTTAAAAGTTTTGTGCTTTGAGTTTACAGAACTGCTTACTACTACTCCCTTTTTCTTACATCATATAGGAAAACCATATTAATAAATAATATTTATTCTGACTCACGGTGTACTTAATTCCAGAAGATATTAAAACTGGATTTGGAGAAATAACCCATGCTTGTAGTTTCAAGTAGAACAAAGCTCTGAAAAACCAGGATTCAGAAATGTTGTTGTTAAGTACCATGGAGTCTGTTCTGACTCATAATGACCCTGCTCAGGGTTTCCGAGGCTGTAAATCTTTACAGGACCAGAAAGCCTCATCTTTCTCCTGCAGAATGGCTGGTACTTTTGAACTGAATGGAGGTGTCAAAATCATAGTCTCAGAAATAAGACAACTAAAATCCTGTTAAGCAAAAATATCTGTGTATATTACAAGCAACTATTTTTTTGCCCAATAGAAGTATTAAAAATTTTTTTAGTTTTGGGTTATATTTAACATTCCTTAAAGTAAGTTGTCTTTGGTGGTGGTGTGCCATAGAGTCAGTCCCAAGTTATAGCCACCCTGAATAGGGTTTCCAAGGCTGTAAATCTTTACGGGAGCAGAAAAACCTCGATTTTTCTCCCACAGGAGAGCTGGTAGTTTCGAACTGCTGACCTTGAGGTTAGCAGCCCAACTCGTAACCGCTACGCTTTTTTTTTTTAAGATAGAAGCAAAGAGAAATGTTTAACTCTTTTTTTTTAATTTTTATTGTGACTTATGTGGGTTTACATGGGAGAACATCAGTTTTACATTCATCCTATCGTATTTTGTTTCATTGCAATGATTACAGTCCCCTCCATGCATCATCAAATAACCAAAGGATACACCCCACATGTCGTTTCTCCCCCCGCCAGCCCCCAAGGCTGTCAGCACACAGCCCCTCCCACTCCCTGAGTCCTGTGTCTTCAGCCGCTCCATCTGTCCACATCATTGTGTCTGTCTCCATCCCTGGCGTCACTGCCTCTTTGCTCTTCTCATGCTCTCTGCTCTTCTTATACTCTTGGTCAAAAAACATCTACCTATACATTTCCAACCCTCACAGTCAGTC
>NW_006408530.1:31226349-31227436 GCF_000296735.1 Chrysochloris asiatica
CCCCCCCACCCCGCACCTAAGCTTTCCTGTGTCTGTTTCCTATCCTGTGCTCGATATTCCCCTCCCTCCCTTCCTCTTATCCCATACATCCCGGTGATCAGCAATTATATATATAGTTTCTTTTTATCCCCTTTTGGGTGGGTTCTTTTTCTTAGTCTTTTACAATAGTGGTACTTTGCAATATTTCTCCTTTTGTGACTGACTAATTTCACTCAGCATAATATCCTCAAGGTTCATCCATGTTATGCAGTGGCTTGCAGCTTCCTTGTTGATCTTCAGGGTAGCGTAGTATTCCATTGTGTGTATGTACCACAGCTTCTTCAGTTGATGGGCATTTAGGCTGTCTCCATCTTTTTGCTATTGTAATAGTGCTGCTATGAACACTGGTGTGCATATATGTACTGGTGTTATAGCTCATTTTTCTTGTGGGTAAATACCAAGTAGAGGAATTGCTGAATCATAAGGAATTCTGGTGGGCTAATGCATCAGACTGCAAAGTCATTTGAACTGCAAAGTCAGTGGTTCAAGCTCATCAGCTGTTCCTTGGAAACCCTATACAGGGTCGCTATGGGTCAGAATCGACTCAATGGCACTTAACAACAACAAGGTATTTCTATTTCCAACCTTCTGAGGAAGCGCCATATTGCTTTCCAGAGCGGTTGGACCATTTTGCAATCCCACCAACAATGTAGAATGGTCCCAATCTCTTGCATCCTCGCCAGCATTTATTATCCTCTACTTTTTTGATCTGTGCTCTTATTGCTGGTGTGAGATGATATCTCGTTGTTGTTTTGATTTGCATCTCTCTGATGACAAGTTATCATGAGCATTTCTTCATATGTTTGTTGGCTGCCCAGATCTCCTCGATGGTGAAGTGTCTGTTCACCAAGTGTTCTGTGCTCATTTTTCAATTGGGTTATTTGTCTTTTTCCTATGTATTTTAGAAATGAGTCCCTTATCTGAAGTGTCGTTGCAAAACATTTTTTCCCTTTCTGTGGGTTTCCTTTTTACTCTTTTGTTGAAGTCTTTTTTTTTTTTTTAATGTTTTATTGTGAATTATGTGCTAGTTTACATGGGAAAACATTAG
>NW_006408530.1:31232059-31251900 GCF_000296735.1 Chrysochloris asiatica
TTGGCAATCTTTGTCTTTCAGAGTTGTGTACATGTCATCCCATTGCTTTCTTGCCTGCATGGTTTCTGCTGAAAAATCAGAGTTTAGTCATAATTGGTTCTCCTTTGTAGGTAGCTTTTCATTTTTTCCAGTCTGCATTCATGATTCTTTGTCTTTGATTTTGGAAAGTGTGATTATGATATATCTTGAGGATTTGCTTTTGGGATCTATTCTGTTTGGGGTTCATTCAGCTTTCTGTATGCTTATCTTCTCAACTTTAATGATGTTGGTGAAATTATCTTCCAGCAACTTTTCAGTAATTTTCTCTGTGCTTTTTTTTGCCTTCTTCCTGTTTTGGAATTCTGATCACTTGTAAGTTGTTCTTCTTCATGGTGTCCTACTTAAGCTTTCTTTGGATTTTTTTTCATTCTTTTTTCTGATTGCTCTTCTAGCATACTTGTATTAAAAGGTTTATCTCCATGCTCACTAATTTGGACTTCCATGGTTTCTCATCAACTCCTTTGTCCTTCCAGTGTATTGATCATTTCTGAGATCTTAGTATTAATCATCTGAATTTCTAATTGCAGGTCTTGCATTGTTTCAAAATTTGCATTTATTTTGTGTTTGTTCTTGTAGTGTTTGTCTGAATTCTTCTAAAGTTTTTATTGTGCTCTCCTTGCTTTCCTCGTGCAGAGCCGGATTTGTGCTATGGGGGGATGGGGATGGGAGCTGGTCACACTTTGGCTCAGCAAGAGAGCATGGGGAAAAAGAAAAAAATCGCACCTTTTCCATCATCCATGTGAATCTGCTCTGCTAGGCCTCCCTACATTGTTAAAGCTGTTCACAAGATAGCCAAGCCATGTCTCACCATAGTTGATTTTGTTTCTGGCATGCACATTATAGTGCAATATTTTAACTGACAAAGAAGACTAGCAAGTGATGAAGGCATTATTTATTTTGGCTATTAAGACGTTAACATATCTTGTTTAAATAATGAACTAGGAGCTTGGCAGGCTTTAAGACAGTAGGAAGTGACGTAAACATAGAATTGATGGCATCTTTGGTAACTAGGTTCTCCCACGGAACCCCGCTTCTCTGCTGAGCCATCACTGTGAGAGAGATGAAAAGTGAATTTTTTCCTGACTGCCTGCCATGTTTGCTCTTCAGCTTAGAAATAAAGATCACATCTGGTGCCGTGAAAGATTTCCAACATGTTGTTTTTCTAAAATAGAGCTGTGTGCATTTAAGAAACTACCTTGTCTATAAATTTAAGATCAAAATGCAGCATTAATTTTAAGTATCATGGACTTAAAAATGTAAAAATAGCTAAAAACAATGAAATCATATAATTGTTTTGAACATTGCCTTTCTGGTCATTTCTATAAATAGTCTCTCCTGTGTTGGAGAGTTGCAAGAGAAAAAAGATAAGTACTGTTTGTTGTTGTTAAGTACCGTGGAGTCGGTTCTGACTCATAGCGACCCTGTACAGGGTTTCTGAGGCTGTAAATCTTTATGGGAGCAGAAAAGCCCTATTTTTCTCCCACGGAACAGCTGGTAGTTTTGAACTGCTGACCTTGTAACCACTACGCTACCTGTCCTCTAAAGTTCTTGACATGTAAGATGAGAACTTTACACTCAGATTGAGAAATTCTATTTGTTGCTTAATATAAAAATATGGACTTGGCATCTTCCTTATCTAGTGTTGCTGTTACAGAAATACCACAAGGTGAGTGGCTTGAACAGACAGAAATATATCTTCTCACAGTTTAGGATGCATGAAGGCTAAATTCAGAACGCCGGCTCCCAGGAAAGGCTTCTTACTGTCTGCTGTGGAGAAGGGCTTGTCTCTTCTGAGCTTCTGCTCCTAAGTGATCATCAGTTGTCTTGGCATGTGTCATCCTCCATCTCTGCTTCTCTTACTTCCTGTTTAAGTCTTTTATATCTCAAACACCATTAAGTACACTACACTTAATCCTGAAAGCCTATACAGGGTCATTGTGGGTCGGGATTAATTCGATGGCATTTATCAACAGTAACAACACTTAATCCTGCCTCATTAACAACAAATAACTCATTCCCAAATGGCCTTATAACTATAGGTATGAAAGTTACAGTTTATAACACATATTTTTGGGAGACACAATTCAATTCAGAATACATGGTAAAACCAAAAACTAATAATGTAAAACAATGAAAAATAGAAGTCTCACCATTTCATCTTCTTCGCCCTGCCATAGTTTCCAAAAATAACTTCTGTTATTTCTTATGCATCCTTCCAGCAAAAAATGTGTGCATTTCCTTTGTTTTTATTTTTAACATTGTTATCGCTGGACTGCGAACCAGAGGTTCGGCAGTTCAAACCCACCAACTGCTCCCTGGGATCCCTATACAGGGTTGCTATGAGTTGGAACCAACTCATCAGTACTTAACAACAACAGCAACATGTCTCAACAATGCCTGTAAGGCAATGCCTTGCAGAATGTTGAAGTAAGTAGATCTTACAGTACTGTGTATCAATCACCAACCAGAGCCAACAAAAGAATTATTTTGGTTATTGATATATGGCAAGAATTCTCAAAATTATTTGAGGTAGTCTGAGTGTATTGTATTTATCATGAAAGCAACCGTGATTTTTTGTTTTGTCTTTTTAAAATACCTTTAAAGTAGACCCTCGAGGTCTAGTATTTGAAAGTGTATATTGAACACAGGAAGCGTAGAGACCATAGCAGTAGAGACACGTGCGCTCTGTTCCATGAGAGTGACTACAGAAATATTAAAATGGAATGAGCAAAGACCTGGCAGGTAGAAAACCAAAAGAGAAGAACACACTCAGCATTTCTCAAGCTGAGGGAACCGAAGAAAAAATTCAAGCCTCAACTTGAAATATTGAAGGGTTCTCTGGGTAAAATATTAAATGATGCAGAAAGCATCAAACAAAGATGGAAGGAGTACACAATCACTGTACCAAAAGGAAAGGGTCAATGTTCAACCATTTCAAGAGGTAGCATATAATAAAGAGCCAATGACACTGAAGGAAGAAGTCCAAGGTGTACTGAAGGCATTGGCATAAAACAAGACACCAGGAATTGATGGAATACAAATTGAAAGCTTTCAACAAACTAATTCACCACTGGAGGCGCTCACTCATCTATGCCAAGAAATTTGTAAGACAGCCATCTGGCCAACTGACTAGAAGAGATCCGTCTTTGTGCCCATATCAAAACGAGGTGACCCAACAGAAAGCAGAAATCATTGAACAATATCAGGAAGTTATGAGGAACATCTTTTCATGAAATTCTCCAAAGATATATATTTCAAATCTTTGGTTTGAGAGGTTAATAATTGGTCATCATCATTGCTTTCATCGACTTGAATTCCTTTCATTACCAATAACATTCCTTATATTTACTTAGTAGGTTTTGTTGTTACTATTGTTGTTTTTCCTTTAAATTATCTGTACTCATGCATTGCCTGTTTATTAGGATTTCAATGTTCTTTCCTCATAAATACATATGATCTTTTTTTGTATAGTAAATATATTAATTCATAAGTTATCATTCTTTTAATTTTAATTATATCATAATTAAACTTAGAATGTTCTTCCCTCCTTTGTAATATTGTTTGATACTCAATTCCTTTTTTTTTTTTTTTGGTTTTTTTGTTGGTTGTCTTTTAATCTGCTGAATTTCATATAGAATTAGAATCTCTTTTTATCTGATAGGGTCTGTCCCCAATTCTTTCTTATGTTTCATTGAGTTGGTTATAAATGTGCTGATTTCAACATTTTTACTTAACTTTGGGTTTATGATATAATATGCTCATGGCACTGGTCTTACTGCTTCAGTTTCTCCTGTCTGTTGGCTGTTTTGTTATTTTTTTGTTTTTGTTTTCTTTTAATAAGAAAAAGTTTAAACACATTAAACATCTGTGAGAGCAGTGAGTAGACACAGTGGGAAGAATGTGATTGGTGTCAGTGAATATTATATGTACAAATGAGTAAATGAAAACCTATAATACTGGTATGCTTTCAACAAAAAGCATGCTATTAAGTATTTGTTTATATTTTTGAAATATAAGGGATCTTCAGAACGTTTGTGGAGAAATAGAATTAAAAGATAATGGCATTTTGCTAACCAATTTTTAAAACCCTTGTATATATAAATAGAATTGTATATATAAATAGAATCAGGTATGAAAAAAATCATCCAGGAATAGTGTTAAAAAAAACGGGAGAGAGAGTGATGAACACTATTAGAGAACTGCTGTCAGCAAATTTTATTCACTTCATCCATAGCTATTGATTTCATGATTTCTTTTCCCAACAGGCATGTCAGATCTTAGGGGGGCTCTTTTCTTCTATATTTAATCTCCCAGAACTTTCCAGGTTCTACCTAGTGCTTATGTTGAATGTTCAATATGACCAAGATTTGCTTTCAACCCTTACTATTCTTCTATTGCTACCTTCCTGCTTTGTTTTGTTAAAAACAAAATTTCTGATTGAGAAAAGTAGTACATGCTTATTATAGAAAGTCCAGGAAATATAGAAAAATACAGAGAACAAAAATTTCCTCTAATATCATCTATCTGAGATATAATCTAATATCATCTACCCACATCTGCTGCTGCTTTTAATTCTTCACCCCTACAGTCAATCTCAATGTTTTTCTTACACAAAGAAATTATAATTAATATATGGTTTTATCACTTTTTTAAGCCTATTATTCCAAACAAAACCAAACCCATGGCCATTGAGTCAATTCCAACTCTTAACAATCCTATAAAACAATGTAGAACTACCCCGTAGGGTTTCCAAGGATATAAATGTTTACAGAAGCAGACTACCATCTATATCTTCCTTCCATGGAATGAATGATGGATTTGAATTGCCATCTTTTTGGTTAGCAGCCGAACCCCAGGATGCCTTAGTCCATTGTTGTTAGGTACGATTGAGTCAGTTCTAACACATAGTGACCCTGTGTACAAAACATTGCTTGGTCATGCCCATTATTGCAGCCACTGTGTCACTCTATCCCATTGACAGTCTTCCTCCTTTTCCTGGCCCTCTACCTTACCAAGCAATAATGTACTTCTCCTGATAATGTGTCCAAAGTATGGAAGACAGGTCTTACCATCCTTGCTTCTAAGGACCCTTCTGGCTGTACTTCCAATATAGGTAGGTTTGTTCTTTTAGCAGTTCAGTCATATTCAGTGTTCTTTGCCAACACCATAATTCACATACATCAAATCTTCTCTGATCTTTCTTATTCATTATCTAGCTGTCTCATATGTATAAGATGATTGAAAATTCCATGGTTTGGATCAAGTAAACATTGGTCCCCAAAGTGACACCTTTGCTCTTTAACACTTTAAAGATGTCTTTTACAGCAGATTTGTCCAGCATAATACGTCATCATATTTCTTGACTGCTTATTCCATGGGTATTGGCTGTAGATCCAAATACAGTGAAATCCATAACAACTTCAGTGTTTCTCCAATTATGATATTATTATTGGTCCATTCATGAGGATCTTTATTTTCTTGGTGTTGATGTATAACCCATACTGTAGGCTATATTCTTTGATCTTCATCAGTAAGTGGTTCAAGTCCTCTTTGGTTTCACCTAGCAAGGTTGTGTCATCTGTTTATCTCAGGTTGCTAATGAGTTTTCCTCCAGTCCTGATGCTTTGTTTTTCTTCATATACCAAGCTTCTAGGATTATTTGCTCAGAATACAGATGGAATAAGTATGGTAGAAGGAAAAACCCCTGACACATACCTTTCCTAACTTTAAACCATACTATATTTCTTGTTTTATTCAGCGGAATGCTTTGGTCTATGAATAGGTTAAACATGAGCACAATTGAGTCTTTTAGAATTCCCATTCTTCGCAATGTTGTTGTCATTGTTAGGTGTCATCAAGTCGGTACCAACCCATAGCGACCTTATGCACAGCAGAACGAAACACTACCCGATCTTGGGCCAACCTCACTACCGTTACCACACTTGAGTCCATTGATGCTGCCAGTTGACCAGTTCATCTTGTTGGGGGTCTTCCTCTTTTTCTCTGACCCTCCACCTTACCAAACATGATATCCTTCTCCAGTGACTGGGCCCTCCTGACAATATGTCCAAAGTATGAGAAACGAAATTTGGCTTTCTTGGCCTCCAAGGAGCACTCTGGCTGCGCTTCTTCCAAAACGCATCTGTTGGTTCTTTTGGCAGCCCATGGTACTTTAAATATTCTCCTCCAACACCGTAACTCAAAAACATCAATTTTCTATGGGCTTCCTTATTCACTGTCCAGCTTTCGCATGCATATGAGGTTATTGAAAATACCATGGCTTGGGTCAGGCACACCTTACTCCTCAAGCTGACTTCTTTGCTCTTCAACACTTTAAAAAGGTCTTGTGCAGTAGATTTGTCTAATGCAATACATCCTTTGATTTCTTGAGTGTTGATAGTTGATCCAAGAAGAATGAAGTCCTTGACAACTTCAGTCTTTTCTCCATTGATAAGAATGTTGTTTATTGGTCCATTGGTGAGGATTTTTGTTTTCTTGACATTGAGATGTAATCCATACCGAAGGCTGTGCTGTTTGATCTTCATCAGTAAATGTTTTAAGTTCTCTTCACTTAAGCAAGCAAGGTTGTATCATCCGCATATTGCAGGTTGTTAATGAGTCTGCCTCCAATCCTGATGCCATGTTTTTCTTCTTATAACCCAGCTCTCGAATTATTTGCTCAGCATACAGGTTGAATAAGTCTGGTGAAAGAATACAATCTTATCGCACACCATTTTTAATTTTAAACTATTCAGTGTTCCCATGTTCTATTCGAATAACTGCTTCTTGGTCCAGGTACAGATTCCTCATGAGCACAACTAAGTATTCTGGAATACTCATACTTCGCAATATTGTCCATAACTTGTCATGATCCACACAATCGAAAGCATTTGCGTAGTCAGTAAAGCACAGGGAGACATCTTTCTGATACTCTCGGCTTTCAGCCAAGATCCATCAGACATCAGCAATGATATCCCTTGTTCCACAGCCTCTTCTGAATCCAGCTTGAACCTCTGGAAGTTCTCTGTCAATGTATGATTGTAGCTGTTTCTGTGTTACCTTTAGCAAAACTTTACTCGCATGGGATATCAAAGAGATTGTCTGATGATTTCCGCATTCCATTGGGTCGCCTTTGGGCACGCATTCCAATGGGCACAAATACAGATCTCTTCCAATCAGTCGGCCAGGTGGTTGTCTTCCAGATTTCTTGGCAGAGATGAGTGAGTGCCTCCTGTGCCCCCTCACTTTCTTGAAATATTTCTATTTTTATTCTTTCTATTTTTATTGTTCTTTGCCAATTCGTTCAATGCATCTTTGACTTCCTCCTTCAGTATCATTGGCTCTTGATCCACACAGTTGAATGCCTTTGTATGTGTTAAAAATATGAGTCCTGGTGTGGTACTGTAAGGTAAGCACTGGACCACAAGGTCAGTTTGAACTGCAGGGTCAGCGGTTGAAACTCACCAGCCACTCCTTGAAAACCCTATGCAGGGCCTGGACAGCACTTGAAAACAACAACTATGTTGAAAGTATTAACTATGTTGTTGTTTTTGTTGTGAAGTGCCAGGGAGTCAGTTATGACTCATAGTGACCTTGTATGGGATTTCTGAGGTTGTAAATCTTTGCAGGAGCAGAAAGCCTTATCTTTCTTACATGGAGTGGCTGGTGGACTTGAACCACTAACTTTGTGGTTCAACAGTCCAGTTCTTGTTGTTGTTGAGTCAATTCTGACCCATAGCAACCCTGTATAGGGTTTCCGAGAAGCAGCTGGTGAGCTTGAACCACCAACTTTGCAGTTCAAATGGCTTTACAGTCCGGCGCATTAACCCACAGCGCCACACCAGGACTCCAAAACATAACACTGGCAGTGACAGTCCAGTAAGTCTGCTTAATTTGGGGGTTGGGAGTGGGGAATGCCAATTCTCAATTTAAAAGATAATTCTCAGTTTAAATACCAAAATATTCTTTTGATGTTTTGCAAGATGATCTGACAAGAAAACTGGTCCTAAAAAGATTTAAATGGTTTTATGAGGAAGTAGTTTTCCAGAATTTGACTGGAGACTGCTTTTAAGGAAAGGATGTTTTAGAATACATAATAACTGGAAATCTGTTTTAAATAATACTTTTCAGAAGGTTAAGAAAAAGGAATGATGTGAAAGGAAGCCCAGAATATATATAAAATCAAGAAGGCCAGGATATGTAAAAATAAAACTAGTTATAGGGCATAAAGAAGATGAGTTTTTAATAGATGAAGTAAGTTACTTGAAGAAAAAAAGTGTAAGTATTCTAAAGTATGAAGATGATAAAGAAAAATGAGAAAAACATGTAAGGAACTGATTGTAAATCTCAGTGCTCTGAATGTATTTTGGTAGAAAATAAGAACAGTGTAGATGGACCACCCCGAAGAATGCTTTTTGTTCTTGTCTGTTGTTAGCACTTGCTGGCACTTTTGTGATTGTATCATTGAGGCTCCCATGGTGGTTAACACATTTCCTTTGTTTATAGAACATGCAGTCTGTTGAACGTTAAAAGTGATATGAAGTTATTTGAAGTTTGTTGAATTGGCGTGATAAAATAATTATCTTGATTTGTAATTTCTTTTTAATTTGAGATTTACGTGTGCTCTTATCACAAACATACTAAAAGCATTCTTGTTAATCATAAAAAGAACTTGAGTATTTTTAAAGTTGCAGATGATCATTTTGACTGTAAACGACAAAAACATGTACCTGATGAGTAAAGTCTGATTTTAAAGCAGAGAATTTTTCTTCTTTGTAAAACTGAAAGTCGCATGTCCTTAATACTCTTGCGCCCTTTCTGTCTTATTCAGGGAAGCAGTGTTTCTTAGTCCTCCGTCAGCAGCAGTTTAATGTCCAGGCTCTTGTGGCTGTGGGAGACCATGCAAGCAAGCAGATGGTTAAATTTGCTGCCAAGTAAGTAAGCAATTATATCCTGTTGTCAGAATAAACAATGGTGGGAACCAAGACTCCCAGGGTTTGGACCATTTTCATACATTAACATCAATGCTTCGTTTGTTTAAAAATGTAGTTCTTTAAATTGTCAGTTCAGTGTTGTTGAATACATTAAACTTACAAAAGAGAAAATATGAAGCACAGGCTTGAAACTCATTTGGACTTGCTGAAGCAGCACTTTGCAGACAAGTCACATTTACTTTCAAGTAGAGGAATAAAAAACTTGGCAGCCTCAACATAGCAAAGAAAGTTTATTTTGTTGTGTTTGTTGAGCTTCATTTCCTCCCCCCAACCGAAGATTTGCATATAAGCAACAAGTTTTTTTAACAGAATAATATGTGTATAAATTTTTTAACTATAGTTTTGCAAAGGATTTCCTCCAGAAGGAAGTAAAAAGACATGTTATAACATTACAGCTTTTAACTTTGACACTAAAAAGGTACTGAAAATGGAAGAGGGTATAAAAAATTGCTTGCTTGATAACCAGCTCAGGGTTTTCTTAGAAGTGCATTATTTTGTTCAGTTTACAAGAGGCAAGCTATAGAGACAAAATAGGAATGTGGTTGTATGTGCTTGGACTTTAAATTAATAAAAGTGATTTTACCTGATTGTTGGTGATAATGGTTAGTTTTGTTTTCTCAATTTAATTGGATTTTCTCCTCCATGATAATGATTAAAGCAAACATGGAAAAATGTACAATCTCTTCCCTGGCCCCAGTAGAGTGCTTTACATAGGTATTAACTGGTTTTGATTTCTAAAGATTTATTCATTAAATTTTTATTTTTAGTGTAGTAGGATCTTTGCTCTGATTTTATAAAATTCTGTGCTATTGGTGTCAATTCATTAATGAATTCAGTAATATCATTGTAGCAGCCCCACCTCTGCGTATCTAATTAGTCCTTCTACCTTAGTCTTTTATACCTTCTGTTGAGTCAGTTTGCTTGCTCTTCTCTCACAGTCTGTAAGGCGTGTTCTGATGGGATGCATTAATCAGTCTCTGTTCTGTGAAGTGGGTTGTAAATGGGAGTGTGATTCCTAGGAATAAACTTTATCTACACAGAGAACCTTCTATAAATAAAGAAGATGGGCCAGGGAACCACAACATATATGTTAAATTATAATTGTTGTTGTTAAGTGCCGTTGAGTTGATTCCAACTCATAGCCAATTATAGGGTTTCCAGGGAGCGGCTGGCAGGTTTGAAACACCTACGTTGAAGTTAGCAAGCAGTCCAGTGCTTATCCTACAGTGCCACACCAGGACTCTAAATTGTATGTAATGTGAAGTCCTGGTGTGACACTGTAGGATAAGCAGTGGATTGCAAGGTCAGTTTCAACTGCAAAATTGGTAGTTCAAACCCACTAGTCACTCTTATGAATCCTATACAGGATTCAAAGTGAATCCTATACAGGATTCACTGTGAATCAAAAACAATTCAACAGCACTTAACAACAACATGGTGAAAATACTGGGAAAAATTTAGCCAGAAACAAAAACAATTTTACTGATTATGTCTTTCATTTGTTGAATTCGTTCTGAAAATTAGTATATAAAGCTGGTATTTTATAGAGAGTATATTTTCCATTAAATTTCATTATAATCTTGATTTAATCCTGAGACTTACCTAGGAAATAGCAATTGACCATACAGGATGTCAGCCTAAATTTACTAGCTAAACAAACTTTCTGCAAATTCGTTCCTCCCCCCCCCCAACAAAATTTAATTTCACTAACGCCTTCATAATATACAAATTAAAGAAAGACTTTCATCTGAATGGGTTCATGTAAGAATGACCTTTGTTAAGATAAGGAAAAGGTTTGGGTAAATTAGCATAAATTTCATAATTCCTAAGGTGGAACTCATTGACAATCTGGATGTAATTCAAGCATGACAATTACGTTGTGATGTGGTGGTGGTGGTGGTTGTGTGCTGTTAAGGCGGTTCCAACTCTTAACAACTCTGTATAGAGTTTTCAAGGCAGTAAATCTTTACAGGAGCAGAAAGCCTCATCTTTCTCCCACAGAAAGGCTGGACCACAAGGTTGGTTTGAACCATAAGGTCAGTGGTTCAAACTCACTAGTTGCTCCTTGGAAACCCATTACAGGGTCACTATGAGTCGGAAGCGACTTGACAGCATTTAACAATAACAGCACTCTTCAGTGACAAGTCACCTATATTTTTTAAGGTGTAAAAACATGGAAAAAAGCCACCACCATGGATTCTTCTTGCATGTGAAATAATGATTTTTAATATTTACGAAACTTACTCAACAAGTAAAATTTAGAATAATGATTGCCTTTGTTTTATCTTATCTTGCTTCCCAGTGCCTTGCATGCATTTTTATACTTGTTTGTGCAACACCCATCAGTTCCCTGTACCAAGCCTGAAAGGCTCAATGCAGTGATCCCCAACATCTTCCCCATTTGATATACAGAGAAAGGATCAGGTTTATTTATAATTGTATCACAACTACAAAGCATGGGACTGCTAGGTGCTGTATTTGCATTTCTTAACTTAATCCTCACAGCAGCCCTATGAGGTACAGATACTGTTTTATTTATTTTGGGGGGGAGGGGATCCATTCTTTTGTTGTTGTTGTTGATTGTTGTCAGGTTGATTCCATGTGACAGAATAGAATTGTCCCACTAGCTTTTCTTGGCTGAATCTTTATGAAAGTAGATCGCCAGCTTCTCTCCAGTGGAACCACTGAGTTAGTTCAAACCACCAGCTTGTGGATTATCTGCCTAGCACTTAACCATTCTGCCATTAACTTCCATTCTTTTTTTTAGTGTTTTATTGTGAATTATATGATAGTTTACATGGGAGAACATTAGTTTTACATTCATTCTATCGTACATCGTATCATTGCCATGGTTACTGTCCCCTCCATGCATCATCAACCAACCAAAGGGTACCCTGCAAGCCTGCCCCCTACACTATCTTCCCCCTACCACCAGTCTTCAGCACACAGTCGCTGTCACTCTCTGGATCTAAAGCCCCCAGCTGCTCCATCACTCCACGTCATTGTCTCTGCCTCCATCTCAGGCATCACTTTCTCTGGGTAGGGTCCCGCTCTTGGCTTTTCTCCGTTGATGGTCCTAGGGACCTCTGCTCCTAGACTGAAAAGTTAATCACTTCCTTCCTTGCTATAAAATGTCTACCTTTACATTTCCAACCTTCACAATCAGTCCTGATAACAATTATTCACTATTGTATCACAAGAGACCCATCTGCATTTCATTTCATCAACTCCGCCTAAGCAGATTGGATGCTACTCACTGGAGATTCTGCCTTCCTCCAGGCCCCCTGGCTCTAGGTTCTCTCTTGAAAGTTTGTAAGTCAGTCACTTCTTGCCTTTGTAGCCCTACCCCCCCATTTTGGGTAGCCAATGTCCTAGTTGCCCATCCCTGTCTACTCTGTGTGTGGAGGGGGTGGGAATGATTTTTGCTGTAAGAATTTGTTCCCTCTTTTGAGCTACTGCTTCCATAGGTGTAGGTCAAGTTCATCAAAATGCATCAGATTACTCTTTTTTTCCTCTTCTTTTCTTCTTCTGGTTGAGCTCTGATCATCCAGTCATTGAAGCCAGGTCAAGTGGGTATTATCTGCAAGTGTGGGTGTTCTTGTGCATAACTTCCATTCATTTTTACAGATGAGGAAGTTAAGACTTGAAATAGTATTTTGGTTAAGGTCTCTTTGACTCTAGGGCTTATTCTCTACCAACCTATTTGCCATCTTTCCTTTCTGGGACAGGATGACAATGTTAGTCCAGAGCCTGCCCAGTATAACTTTACTCAGAATACAACCTCTGTGTGCTTGAAATGTGGTGATGACTGGGAAAGGAAAAACTGCTTCTTGCCTTAAAAGTGTCTTTTCTAGAGTATGTAGTTCATTTTGATACATAGCCTCAAAGTTTCCTTATTAAGGGCGATAGTGATTTTTTTGTGTGTCAAATTATAAAGAGCCAGGATTGATAAAAATACTGATTTTTGTTTAAAAAATATAACTGATGATAAAGAGATTTTTATGCTTGTTATAAATTGATGCTAGAAACGGCTCCAGAGTAGGAATGTAGAAATTTTGGCCATTTTGATACAAAGGAATTTGGATGTTCTGTGAAGTGGTACTTGGCCTTCTTAAGGAATCACTTCTTTGGTAAAAATCATGCTATGAAAATGGGGGTGGGGAAGAGGTTTAGTAGTTAGAGATTTTCAGGTTTTCAAAGCAGTAATTTTTTCTGAACTGTTTCAGTAATAAATACTTTACATCAATAATTACAACAGTGAAAAATAAAGCACCACTAGGAAAATCTAGTATTAATTGCATTCATTTACTCCTGTTTAAGTTTTTGCCTTTTTTTCTTATCATCTGCACTGTCATTAACACAGTGCTTCTTATACATTATTAAGACTCTCATTGTTGTGAGAAGTAAAGCACAAAGTCACCCAACAAAGCAGCTGTGTGGTATAAGCAACTGATAATGAAAATAAGACCACAGACCAAGAATTTATCCTTTACTAATATTCTGGAAGCAGGAAGGAAATGAAAGAGATTGGCTAGATAAATAATACTGCTCTTTAGCAGATCAAATTGTAAACTTTTGTTATATACTTGTAGAAACTAAAATCCTCTCCAGGAATTGCCTTATGATCAGCAAGAAAGAGACATTCAGGTACGGTGTCCTTTCCGGTTAGTTTTTTATACAGGGGTGCTAATAGGCATTGAGTTCTGCTGTAATATGATATGCTGTTGTTAAGTGCTGCCGAGTTGATTCCAATACAGGAACTCATAGCAACCCTGTATTGGGTTGCCAAGGAGCAACAGGAGGTTGGAATTGCTGACCTTGTGGTTCAGTCCAGTGCTGATCCAACAGTGCCACACCAAGAGTCTGTAATATGATATAAGCATTCCCAAAAATCACCAGGTTCCACAAAATTGTGAGTAAAAACCACAGGGCTTATGAAAAATAGGACAACACTCAAAAACTTAATCAAAAAAGATACTATAACTTAAAAAAAAAAAAAAAAAGTAGGTAGAATAATTTTAAATTTATGGAGTTAAAGGTTAAGAAATACATAAATACTACTATAAATATGGAGTCCTGGTGTGACACCGTAGGATAAGCACTGGACTGCAAGGTCAGTTTCAACTACAAGGATGGCATTCAGACTCACCAGCTACTCCACGGAAACCATATACAAGGTTGTTATGAGTCAGAACTGACAGCAACAACAATAAATACAATATTTTACCTTGAAAAAGACTTGCGGTTTGCTTGCATAAATAGGCATTAGAAGAGTTGTTGGCCTGCAGAGGTTTGTGAAATGGTGAATAGAGGCTATCTACGGTAGGACAAGTGTGGCTCATAAAACGGGTCCCTGGTAGATGTTTGAGGAGCATGTATCATGTATGTACTTTAAAAATTTGCTCACTTGAGTACAGTTGTCTGCATTCACTTAGTGTTACTTGCTGGTGAATCTGGCATAAGCAAACACAATTTTGTCAGCATCCTCAACTAGTTTCCTAATATATTAATAGTGTTGGAATAAATCCACGTTTTCATGTGTTACACCAAAGCTAAAAGAGGTCACAGTGTTTGACAAGTGTGTATTACCTGTTTACTGATTCCTTATATGTTACTGTTAAGTGCTGTCGAGTTGGTTCCAACTCAGGGTTTTCAAGGAACAGCTGGTGAGCTTGAACCGCTGACCTTACAGTTCCAACTAACCTTGCAGTCCAGTGGGAGAAAAGAAAGAAGTGGAAGGATGACTTCAGTTTCAGTTTGAGAAACCAAGTGAAGATAATACCTTCATTCTGAACTACATTGCTAAAATGGGTTATGACTGATACTTACTCTCTGGGGCTGGTATGGGCCCAGTGTCCTATAGGGCACTTGGTCAGATAAATGGTAGGTGTTGAACTCCTGGTATGGCTCTGTAAAATAAGCACTGGACTGCAAACCACAATGTTGGCAGTTTAAACTCACCAGCTGCTCCTTGGAAACCCAATACAGGGTGTCCCTATAAGTTGGAACTGACTCCACAGTACTTAACAACAACAATCTTTTGTTGGACCTCATCAATACTTCTCTAGTCATAGTGGAACCCCCGAGACTATGGTCCTTAAGTCACCCTTCAAGCCTGAAATTGAATTCACGTCGAGGCTCAACGTTCAGCCAAATTGTTGTTGTTAGGTGCCATCGATTCAGTACCAACTCATAGCCAAATCAGAGACTAGCTTATAAGGTGAACAATATCATCAGGAAGGTACACACCCCTTTGAACAAACAACCATGTGATATCAAAAGGGCAGCATTTGTAGAGGGATAAAGGTAAGAAAGCAGGAAAAGATAGGAAAGAAGGATGAATGGAAGGGAGGAAGTAGAAAGGATGCTGTTACATTGTAGGTATTGTAATCAGTGTCACAAATAAACATATGTATGAATTGTTGAATGGAGAAACCAATTTGCTATGTAAACTTTCACCGAAATCACAATTAAAAGTTTAGGAAAAAAAACAAGTTTTTTTTGTTTCTCTCCATTTCATATCCCAGTCTTCCTGGCTCCTCCTTGCCTCAGGTAACCCCATGTTCTACTCCTAGAACTACTCTCACTGCACGCTTACCCACTGTTCCCTTTATCACCATGTTTCTTTTGAGTTGCCAATTCCCTGCCAACTCCTGATACCAAGGGTTGTTTGTGGTACCTCCACTAGATAAGGTAACATATTTTCTACTTTATAATAAAAACAGATTTGCTGGTAGTGTAGTGGTTACGAATCGGGCTGCGAGCCTCAAGGTCAGCAGTTCGAAACTACCAGCTTTTCCATGGGAGAAAGATGAGGCTTTCTGCTCCTGTAAAGATTTATAGCCTCAGAAACCCTGTACAGGGTTGCTATGAGTCGGAACCGACTCCACGGCACATAACAACCACCACCTTCCGTTTAATTGTTTCACTGGACTCTTCTGGATCTTTCCTCTTTATCCCTTGGTTCTTAAATAAAACTGGAAAGGAAAACATTTGAATTGAAAAGATTTTGAGTTCCATTGCTTTATTATCAGCCTTCTACTATAATTAAAAAGGAGCTCTGTGGCGCGTAGTGGTTACGAATCGGGCTGCGAACCGCAAGGTCAGCAGTTTGAAACTGCCAGCTGTCCCGTGGGAGAAAGATGAGGCGTTCTGCTCCCATAAAGATTAACAGCCTCGGAAACCCTGTACAGGGTCACTATGAGTCGGAACCGACTCCACGGTACTTAACAACAACAACTATAATTAAAAACATATCATTAACAAAGTCTAAATTCTGGAGGATTCTGTTTATTTTAAAAGCAAAAATTCTACTATTTTTAGCCAAGTCTAAAAATGAGAGTACACATGAAGCCTGAGGTCATTCAGATGAATATTTAGCAACATATTCTATTTGGGACGCTAGCCTGTTAGTGGGCCAATTAACCATTCTGCCAGAATCTTTGGTTTGGAAAATAGTATGGATAGAAATATATTGTGTGTGAAGAAAGATACATTATATATATGTATCTTACAGTTATATTTAGCAATATGGAGCTACTTAAGGACTATTTATTCAGTTTATTCTCAAGGTGTTTCCATTTTTTAAGGATACTACTCAGAAATACTGACATTTAAAACTTGTCAACTCATACACAACAAAATGGGCAAAATAATGGTATTTATATGTTAATTCCATGAGACCTGATATTCAACTCTATTCCCTCTGGCCACATACCAGGTGGATAAAAGGGAGTATTCCACTATTAAAAATATCAAATCAGATAGTTCCAGCTGGGGATCCTAATCATTTAAAAGGCAGAATGTGAGATCACAAATATCTTAAGTAGATAACTATCTTAGCATTTACTTTAGATATTAAATCTGAGGTGTTTATCTTTTTTGTCTTAGTGACTAGATTATACTACTAGCAGTTTCTAGCTTTTAAGTGTTTTTCTTAAAAGCAACATTGAAGCTTCATGTGGAGGTAACTGGTTTTCTCGAGATTATCTTTTCTAGGAATATCCAATTCATCAATATACCAATCCAAAAAGTTGACTCACTAATTGGGTTTAAGTGTCACAGGACTCTTCAACACATTATTTTGATCAATTTGTTGAAAAGATCAATTTTCTCACAGTTGAATGCACATATAAAAGTGAAGCAACTGAATGAGTTACAGAGGGAGGTTGGCATATCTCATTCCCTAGAGAGCTTTAACAACAGGTACTTAATTGTATACCCAAAATGGTTTGCAGTCTTTAAATGAAATTTGCCTGGAAGCAGGATGATGAAATTCGTATCTAAGCCTGTATTTCTGGATCCCCATCTTACATTGAAAATAATCATCAAATATTTAGTAGTTGTTGATTGAGTTAAGATGAGAATATTTTCTTTTTAAAAAAATTTTAGTGCCATTTTTAAGTAATCAGAACAATTTGTGTTATAGTTCCATTTTGTAAAGACAGTTGTTTTTTCAACATTTTATTGTGCTTCAGGTGCAAGTTTACATATCAAATTCATTTTCCAATCAATAATTCAAACAAAGTATTCTGTGTCAGCCCCATGGTTGTAATGCCTACAGTGTATCAGCACTGTCCCTTTTGGGGTTCCTCATTTTTATTAATCAGGTTTCATTGTCTATCTCTATGCATTCTCATGTTTAGTGTGGGGCAAATTTTGCCCTTTTGGTCTCCTGTAGTTGGAGAGCACTTTCTTCATGGGTGTTGTTTAAAGGCCTGGCGTGGTGCTATAGGATAAGCACTGCACTGCTTACTGTAAAATGGGCGGTTCAAACCCACCAGCCACTCCTCAGAAACCCTGTAAGGGTCTCTCTGAGTCAGAATCAAATTGATGGGACTTAGGAACAATAACAAGGAACCCTGGTGGCACAATGGTTAAGTACTCTGCTGGTAACTGAAAGGTTGGTGATTTGAACCTACCACAACTCTTCATAACTTTTCTGAAGCTAACGATAATATTGGTCAACAATTGTCACAGAAATACTATATAACAAATCACTTCAAAATTCAGTATCATCCAACAATAAGCAATGACTTCTTGGTCACACACCTGTGCGTCAACTGGAGTTCATCTCATCTAAACTTGGTGTCCAGTTGTGGGTTGGGCCTGAGCTTTCTAGGACCAGCAGCTACCTGAGTGAGACAGCAACATCTCATGGTGAAAAGCAGGAACACAAGAAGATAGGTCCAACTGCACAAGTCTTTGTTGGCATCTACAGCCACTGACATCTCACTGATCAAAGCAAGTCACATGGCCAAGTGCAAAGTCAAGGGCAAGGAAGAACTTTCTACTTACCTTGAAGCCTTGGCAAGGGTGTAGTTATATATTACTGCCACAGGAAATTACCAAGGGAGATAGAAGATTTGAGACCAAAAATTTAGAGATATGCTAAGAACATTTTAATTTGTGAAGGTGGGACAACATTAAAGACTAAAGCATCGCCCTTACTCATTAGTGAGTTCTTTAGATGATAAAGTTCCCGTCTTGAAATACTGAAGTAATTGTAACAGAATCTTTGAAGCCTGTTTCTTCCTTTATAAACACAGACTTCTTGTTGGTTGTAGTTAAGTCAGTTCCAACTCATGGTGACTTTACATGTGTAGAGTAAAACTGCTCCATCGGCTTTTCAAGGCTGTGACCTTTCTGAAGCATATCACCAGGCCTATCTTCCATGGCACACCTCTAGAAGGGTTCAAACTGTCAACCTTCCAGTTGGCATTTTAGATGGAGGGCTTAAATGTTTGTGTCAGCCAAGGACTCAAAGATCATTGCATATATTAACATTTTTTTAAAATAACAGATGATCCTCATCATGAACATTTATTGCTGTGCTAAGTTATAATGTGACTGTTGTCCATTTTCCTGATTTTTTTTACTTTAGTTTGTTGGGGGTATGTTTTTTTATATAGATACATACCTGTATGGAGTCTGATGTGGTGCTGTAGGATAAACACTAGGTCAATAGTCCAGGCTTACCAGCCTGCGCCTTGGGAACCCTATACAGTGATCTTTATGAGTCAGAACCGACTCCAAGGCACTTCGCAACAACGGCATACTTATATAGCTATGTACATGCACTTCAGCTGTCAACTGCTACTCATGTAATAGGGTGCCCACTTCTAACAGTTTCTCCAAACGTCTTATGGATTGTAGATGGGTTTTAGATATGATAATTAAGCTTGATGTTGTTGTTTAGTGCCGTTGAGTTAGTTCTAATCCATAGTGGCCCTGTGTAGGGCTTCTGAGGAGCGGCTGATAAGCTTGAACCGCTGACTTTGCAGATCAAACCAACTTTGTAGTCGGTGCATTAACCCACAGTGCCACACCAGTAGTCCAAAGTCTACAGCCCCCGGTATTCCCAGGAGGTCTCCCATCCAAATCCTAACCAGGCCAGAACCTGCTTAGCTTCCAAGATCAGACAAAATTGGGCACATTCAGGGTGTTTTGGTGGTAATTAAGGTTGATAGATGATAAGTAATGAAAAAGGTCATGAAGTTCTTTGTGAGTGGCACTAGTAAAGCTTGTGGCATTCATGGTGGAAAGATGGGGTTCTTGTCCTTCAGATAACTTGGTGGTGGTTAAGTGCTTACGAGTCAGTTCTGAACTCAGCAACCCTGTGTAGGGTGTCTAAGGAGCGGCTGATGGTTTTGAACCATCAACTTTGTAGTTAGCAGTCCAGCACTGATCCTACAGTGCCACACCAAGACTACAGATTTTACTGGGTACTGTCTTTTTCCATCAAATTTTATTTTAATAATTGAGCTATTTTATATATTTGTTTTTAAACAAACCTTATAGCCAACTCAA
>NW_006408530.1:31252690-31254585 GCF_000296735.1 Chrysochloris asiatica
AAAAACCTTAAATTAAAAAAAATAAAAATAAAAATAGTGCTTTTTACAATTTTATTTTATAAAGACAATTTTAATTAGAAGTAGACTATTAAATTGACAGTAGACAGTTCCTGATGGATGACATGAAATCTGTTGTGCCTATTAGCTGGAGCATTTTAATATCTAGGTTATACTAATTCATCTTATTTGTAGAGTGATTAATTATATGGAGGGTCAGAGGGTGATTGGAAAATGAAAGAGGTATAAAGCACAATGCAGTGATAGTACGTTTCTGGATAGTAGTAATAATAAAAGTAGCTGACCTAGCTTTTGAACAGATACATTTAATTTACTTCATCCATTTCCCCTACAATAAAAGAGTTCCCAGGAGTTCTTCTGTTTTCCTCCATGGATATTTTTTTTTCTGCCACATCCTCTGTAAAAACTCAAGGTTTGTAGTTGCTGCTTAGTTATAACTTTTTTTCACAATTCAGAATGTAAATCTGAAATATGAATAAGATCTCTTTATTTAATAGCTGTCTGGCTGTGGCATATATATTGCTGTTATTAAGTGCCGCCAAGTTGGTTCTGACTCATAGCAACCCTGTATAAGGTTTCTGAACAGTGGCTGGTGGGTTCGAACCACCAACCTTCTGGTTAGCAGTCCAGTGCTTATTTTACAGCATAAATCTGCCCCCGTATTTGTTTTGTTTTGTTTTTACGTCTGCATTCACTGATGTCTACAAATACATACACATGAGTATAGATATAGACAAGGAACTAAGATGTAGGTATGGCATGGCATTGTAGGATAAGCACTGGACTGCTAACCATAAGGTTGGCAATTAAGCCCCACCAGCTGCTCCTTAGAAACACCCTATACGGAGTGCTATGAGTCGGAACCTTCTCAATAGCACGTAGCCACAACAACATAGATATTATAGCCAAATTATCCAAAGTTTTAAAAATACGGACTGATTTTATTAGTATCTAAACATTGTGGTGGTTGCTGTATGGTTTCTGAGGCTTGTAAATCTGTACGGGAGCAGAAAGCTTCATCTTTCTCTTGTGGAGCAGCTGGTGGCCTCAAACAGCCAATCTTGTGGTTTCCAGTCCAGTGCTTATCCAATGTAGCCACCACGCTCCGCATATCTAAATAGGCTATTGTATTAACAGCATATGGCTGCTAGATATAATAAAGAGAAATACTGAGATTGGAAGGAGCCAAAAGTTTTTTCATTATAAATATTCTCAGTATATGATTAAACCTATCTTCTTTATGATTCATTCTTAGACTAATTCATGATCATTTTTAACCTGGTGTGATGCTGTAGGATAAGCACTGGACTGCTAACTGCAAGGTCATTGGTTCAAACCCACCAGTTAATACTTGGAAACCCTATACAGTTTCACTGAGTTGAAACTGACTCCACAGCCCTTAACAACAGCAATGTGTGATAGCAGTTTAGCATTGGCCCTAGCTTAAGAATTGGGTTGTTTTTACAGAAATTCTATTATAGATGAGTTGTTTGGTACAGGAAATGATGTTTAAAATGGTAGTTGTTTTCTAGTCTAGTTAATCAGATACTTTAGTATGTAACACTACTGAATTAAAGTACGTAGAATAGGCTTTATTTCAAGTTTCAGGTCCTTGATAAAAGGAATCATCTGTTATTCAAAGGAAAAAGAGAAAAATTTATTTTATTTAATTGAACTTATAACTAGTTCTGAGCAAAGATGTCTTTGACCATATTTCGGCTTCTTTCTGAAAGGGTACTAACTTGGCATTGAGAGTGGGTGTATCTAATTTGGGTTGACTTGATTAAGGTTGATAATGGCAGGTACAGAGGGCCGGGAAAGGCCTCTTAGGGAATGGATGGGAGGATGAAGTAATGAGGTTAAGAAAAAAAAGTCAA
>NW_006408530.1:31257950-31264824 GCF_000296735.1 Chrysochloris asiatica
AAAAAAAAAAAAAAAAGTCAAGAGGGCTACAGTTATAGCTAGACAATAGTTGGATGTAAGGAACTCTGATAGCGTAGTGGTTACAAGTTGGGTTGCTGCTCTCAAGGTCAGCAGTTTGAAATTACCAGTGGTTCTGTAGGAGAAAGATGAGACTTTCTGCTCCTGTAAAGATTTACAGCCTCAGAAACCCTGTACCAGGGTCACTGTGAGTCGGAACCAACTCCACGGCACTTAACCACCACCACCACCATAGTTGGATGGAGTTCTGGGTGGGGTAAGTTAGGAAGTTAGGGCAGGTTACTTGATGAAGCCATACTTTCATTAAATACATGTGAAGTAAGTAAAGAATTCTCCCAAAGCCAGAACCATATACTCAAATGTTAAGGAGTTTTTTTTTTTTTTGCATGCAAATTGGTGAGGCAGCTGGGGAGTGTAGGGTTTGAATGAAACTGGATTGCCAAGACTAGAAAGCCCTTTGAGTATAACAGTAAACTGAAGACTCTAAACCCTTTAGAGTAGCCTTATCTTAGCTCACCAGCTACCTTTTTCCCATAATGAGCCCAGTTTCCTTAGTATACAAGATTTTAGCTAGGTAAATCCTGGTGTGGCGCTATAGGATAAGTACTGAACAGAAAGGTTTGTTTGAATTGCAAGGTTGGCTGTTCAAACTTAACCAGTCACTCTTTGGAAACCCTGTATAAGGTTGCTGTGAGTCTCAAAGGACTCGATGGCACTTAACAACAGACATAAGCTCTAATGAGCCCTGGTGGTAGAGTGGGTTAAGCACCTAGCTGCTAACTGTAAGGTCAGTGGTTCAAATCCACCAGCCCTTCTACAGTAGAAAAATAAGGCTGTTTGCTCTTGTAAAGACAGTCTTGGAAACCCTAAGGAACAGTTCTGCTCTGTCCTGTTATAGGGTCACTGTAAGTTGGAATCCACTCAGTGGCAGTGAGGGTTTTTTTTAGGCAGTAGCTCTTTTGCAACTCTAGGAGAGTGCCAAGAGATGTGAATACTGTCCAACTTTTAGAAATAAAGGTAGTAATCGATGTTATAGAATTACAGAATGCTAGGCAGTAGAGTGGAGTCCTGGTGTGGCGCTGTGAGTTAATGAGCCAGACTGCAAAGCCCTTTGAACTCTAAGGTCGGCGGTTCAAGCTCACCATAAGCTACTCAGAAACCCTATATAGGGTCACTATGGATCGGAACTGACTCGATGGCACTTAACAACAGTCGGTAGAGCACAGTGAAGTGTGAACCTTTTTGTTTCTTACTTTACCCTCTTCACCTGTTCTCATTATGACCCTTTATCAAACCTGAGTGAGTGGGAATTGAGATCAATTGTGCAAATAATCATTTGTTAAATTTCTGCAATGTTGTCTAATAGCACAATGGCTCCTGATGACCCAGTTTTTATTACAGTAAACAGAATTACCCTATGAAAGTTAAATCTTAACTGTTTTTCCCAAATATATTGTGACACGTTCTGTCAATACAAGGATATACAAAAGTAAAAGTACATTTCGTATGGGACTCACTACTTTGGATTACACATTTCCCTCTTGGTTATTTACTAGCAGTATAAAAATAATCAGTTGATATGTTTCAGAATTTGAGTATTGTGCCAGGGGAAAAAAGATTACAGATTCATCCATATTCTGTAGACTTCCCAGGATGAAGGAAGACATCCATATTCTGTAGACGTCCCAGGATGAAGGAAGACAGTCCAGAGGCCAGAATGGAGTCCAATGATTCATGGTCACAGGACTAATGTGATTGAAGACAAAAGAAAGCTTCACAAAATCATGATTTGTGACAGGTCAATTCATCACACTCAGAGGCAATGAAAGGAACATGTACACACTTAAGATTTTAAAAGCTTGCAGGATTGGTTCTGGGGCTTCTGCCATCTGGCTCCGTGGTGTTCATGGTATGACTTACGACTGTGCAGCCCTGAGTCAGAGCCATCAGGACCCTAACTCTCTGTGCGAGTCTGATGGTAAACACCCCTTCCTTGAGCTCATCTGGATATTTAAAATCTACTTTCAAACACACTCTGAGAACAAAGCTGCCCTTCCCTAGGTTATCCAGGACTTACCTGTTAGCCACATTGTTGATTTAAAGGTCAGAAAAACTTATTCAAGACTCAAATTTACATTTGTTATCCCATTAAATTACCCACAAGATGAATTTATGTTACACTCATTGTATATAAGTTTAATATAGGCATTCTTTGGAGTAGGGGTTTACAATCCAGTAGGCTGTCTACCATGAATTCCAGTGCAAAGTGCACCCAGAAATTATTGTTGTTAAGTGCCTTAGAGTCGGTCCCAACTCGTAGCAATTCATAGTCCCAAGGAGCAGCTCACCAACTTTGTGGTTAGCAGTCTAGTGCTTATCCTATAACACCATACCAGGCAATGAGAAGTTAATTACCAAATATCATCCTAATGTCCACTTAATACCTTGAAATCTTTTCAGTTGACCTTCTGTTGTTTAGTTTCATTCCATATCAGTAATTGCTTTATCGAGGTCAGTGTTTCTAGTTACAGGAAATGCTGATCTTAGTAAATCTGAAATATAAAGAGGGAAATAAATGTTCTTTAATAAATAATTGAAAGACTCCCAGTTTTCAAAATTCACTGATAGCACTATTGCCTTTTATGTCTAGAGTATTTTAGAAGTGATAACTAAATTATAGCATCTAAAAAAATCATCTCTTCAAGGAATTTCACAGAGTATGCAACATAATAGCTTATTGTAAGTAGGTTAAATAGACTGGCTTTCTCTCAAGTGGCTTACTGTATTAAAGAAGAGTTTAATATGTTCAGCTCTGCTGCAGAAACACCAAATGAATTCTGACACCTATGATGAGATGATTAAAATTGGGATTTTTTTTTTTCTTCTTTTTTTTGACAGCATCAACAAAGAGAGCATCGTGGATGTAGAAGGTGTTGTGAGAAAAGTGAATCAGAAAATTGGAAGCTGTACACAGCAAGATGTTGAATTACATGTTCAAAAGGTAACTTTTTTCCAAACATATTTATAAGTTGATTATGGAATTAATTAGTTCTTTTTATAATGGACTATCCTAATACATATAGCTTAAAATAACAAATATTTATTTGTTCGTGATTTTGAATTAGGGCCCATCTTGAATGCATCATCTCTGCTGCATGTGACATGGGATGGGCTCGCTGACGTCCATGGAACATATTTCCATGTGGTCACTCATCCTGCCGGCCAGCAGCTCAGGCTTGTTCATATGGTTCCATTAGGGTTCCCAGCAACAAGACAGGAAAGCCCTAGTGTGCAAGTGCTTTTCAAGCTGCTACTTGTGCCATGTTGGCTAAATAGCCCATTACCAACACAAAGTCACATGACAGAATTCAGACTTAAGGATTTGTGGAAAATAGATTCCATCTCTTAATGGGAGGAAACACAACATCATTGTAATGGAACATGAATATTGTGTTATTACAGCCATTATTCATACAGTCTACTATAACACCAACTAAAAATGTTTACTCACTATTTTGAGTCTACATTGGTATGTATTTTCTTCTGTTATAATTCTAAACATACTAATTCTTAGTCATTATATCTCATTAAAATAATTTTATTTCTGATACTTTACAGTATGGAGAAATCAAGAGGTAATACCATTGTTGTTGATATTAAATGCTGCTGAGTTAGTTATAACTCATAGCAACCCTGTTGTATAGGGTTTTCAAGACTGTAAATCTTTGCAGGAGCAGAGAGCCTCATCTTTCTCCCACAGAGCAACTGGTAGGCTTGGCTTTATATTCCAGCTGTAGCTTTTTTTTATAAAATATTTATTCCATCTATCTATTTTCTGAAACTTGCTCTTAAGTATAGAGAAGCTAAAGCAATTGGAAGAAATGAAGACATAAAAGAACTGAACAAAAAATTTCAAAGGCAGTTCAAGAAGACAAAGTAGTATTATAATGAACTGTGCAAAGACCTAGAGTTGGAAAACCAAAAAGGAAGAACATATTCAGCAATCCTCATACTGAAAGAACTGCAGAAAAAAATTCAAACATCCATATTTTAATACTGGAAGATATGATAGACTAAATATTGGATGATGCAGGAAACAACAAAAGAAGATGGAAGGAATATACAAGAGTCGCTACAATAAAAAGAATTGGTCATTGCTTAGCCATTTGAAAAGGTAACATATGTAAGTAAAATTTTCCTGAAGATCATTCAAAATGGTTGCTGCATTACATTGACTAGGAGCTGTCAGAAATTCAAGTCAGATTCAGAAAAGAATGTGGATTGAAGGATATCATTGCTGATATCAAATGGATCTTAGCTAAAAGCAGAGAATACCAGAAAAATGTTTACTTGTTCTTCATTAAGTATGCAGAGGTATTTGACTACATGGATCATAATAAACTATGATAATATTGCGAGGAATGGCATTCCAGAACATTTAATTTTGCTCATGAGAAACTTGTATATAGACCAAGAGGCAGTTAGAACAGAATAAGGGGATACTGAAGGGTTTAAAATCAGGAAAGGTGTATACCAGGGATGTAATCCTTTTATAATATTTATTCAGTCTGTATGCTGAACAAACAATATGAGAAGCTGGATTATATGAAGAAGAATGTGGCATCAGAATTGGAAGAAGACTCACTAACATAGCTGAAGCAACATTACTTGCTAGGAGTAAAGAGGACTTAAAATATTTACTGATAAAGATCACAGACTGCAGTAGCTTTCAGTATAGATTGTACCTCAATGTAAAGAAAACAAAACTCATTGGTACTGGACCAATAAATAATATGATAAACAGAGAAAAGATGAAAGTTGTCAAATATTTCATTTTGCTTGCATCCATAATCAATGCTCATGGAAACAGCAGTCAAGAAATCAAAGGCTATATTGCAGTACACAAATCTGCTGCACAAGAGCTCTTTAAAGTGTTCAAGAGCAAAGATGTCAGTTTAAGGACTAAAGTGCACCTGACCCATACCATGGTATTTTCAAACACTTCATATGCATGTGAAACTTAATGAATATGAATAAGGAAGACTGGAGAAGAATTGATGCATATGAATTATGGTGTTACAGAATATTGAACATACCATGGACTGCCAGAAGGATAAACAAATGGGTCTTAAAAGAATTACAGCCAGAATATTCCTTAGAAGTGAGGATGGCAAGACTTTTTCTCTTGTCTTTAGACATGGTGTCATGAGGGATCAGTCCCTGGAGAAGAACATCATGTTTGGTAAAGTGCAGAGTCAGTGAAAAAAAGGAAGCCTCCCACCCCCACGCCAAAAGAGGTGGTTTGACACAGTCAGTGGCAGCAAAATGGACTCAAACATAACAATTGTGAGAATGACACAGGACCAGGCAGTGTTTATTCTGTTGTGCATAGGGTCACTATGAATCAAAACCTAACATCATTTTCTTCTCCGGCATTAAAAAATTGAGGTATGTATTATCATTAATTATTAAAATACCATAAATAAATTCACATGTATTTAGTCCTACCGAAATAACCCAGCAAATTTTAAATGACAGTGCTCAGATTGAAGCCTTATTTATAGCTACCAACTCAGATTAACCCTGTATAGCATTTCTAAGGCTATACATCTTCACAGGATCAGGAAGCCTCATCTGTCTCCTGCAGAATAGCTTGTAGATTCAAACTGCTAAAATTGCAGTTAGCTGCCTAATCATAACCCACTTAGCTACAGTATACATCATTAAATTTCTCTTAAGGAGTGAGTAGTCTTTAAAACAGGCTGATATCTTCCCTTTTTCACCTGTGTTTATGTATGCCTGTGTGTGTGTGTGTGTGTGTACACACATGAACATATGTAAGAGAGAAGGCAGAGAGACGGGCAGACAGATTCAGAGAGATTACCCACCATAAACACTGTTTAGCTACAATTGATTGTCATGGAATACTGTATGGCTCAGAGAATCTTGTATTTTTTACTGGTTAACTTGTTAAATTACTTTATTCTCCTAGTGTACATTTCATGTTGAATTAACCCCACCAGGAAGTCTTATTACCTAGTAAAGGCAAGCTAACCTAAGGTTAAAAGTAGAAATACTGTCTAATGTAGTATTAGTACAACTTTAATATTAAAGTTGTTGTTAAAAGTTATAGAGTCCAGTCTGGCAGCCACATCACGTTGGTCTCCTGGTGAGTGGAAGAGGGGGAAAGGCAGCAATGAAAATAAGAGCCAAATTCGTCCATGTTCCACAGACTCCCGTCGACCTGGAGATGAGATAGCGAAGAGGAGGGGTTGGTTGGTCTGAAATGTAGTGAGACCTGAGGACACCTGAGCCAATGGACAAGGATATAGCCACGGAGGGATGGAGCTGAGAGCGAAGCGCCTACCTGATGTGAAGTAAGGGGAGACGCACAAGAATGCCCAAAAAAGGAAACAAGTGTAAATTGCTATAGTATGATGAACTTGACTTACATTTATGGATGTAGTAGCTCAAAATACCAACTGAGAGGGAAGGAGTCTTCACATCCAAGATCAATCCTATCCACTCTGTATACAGGGTTGATAGATGGGGAAACTTAGATATTGGCTACCTAAAATGGAAGGGGCTATAAAGACATGAAGTTGACTGGTTTACAAGGTTTCAAGAGGGAGTTTAGTTTCAGAGTGTGTGGGGGAAGGTAGAATCATCACTAAATAGTTTTCATCTTGTCTAGATGGGTCTGATAAAAGGAGATGGGGATAAGATTCTTATGATTCAATACTGAAGTAATTGTTATCATGACTAACTGTGACTGTCACAACTGTAAAGGTAGAAGTTTTGTAACAAAAAGAGAAGAGTAGTTAATCTTACAGTCCAGGAACAGAGAATCCTAGGA
>NW_006408530.1:31265434-31270964 GCF_000296735.1 Chrysochloris asiatica
CGGAGCAGCTGGTAGTTTCGAACCACTGACCTTAAGGTTCGCAGCCCGATTTGTAACCACTACGCAAAGCATCAATAGAATCTTAAAATAAACCTTGACTCTTCCTTACCATTTATTTATTTATTCAGCCAGAAAACTGTTACTGAATATGGTAGTCCTTGACTTACAATGTATTTGAGTTACAATGAAGCACATGCTTTGACTGTCCATTGTAGAGGGTTTTTTCCTCCTCATTTAAAAAATTTGGTCATCTTGTTAGTAATGTGTAATATATACAATGTTACAGCATGAAATTTGCTGATGTTATTCTCAAGTGTTCTTTCACATATATTCACTTTTATGATTTACTGTTCAAACATTGCTCTGTAGATTTAATTTTCTAAACTAAATCAAGGGCTTCAAATGCTTGAAAACATGGACCCAAATGCTAATCACTTTGCTAAATAAAGTCTGAAGGCAGATTCGGGATGCAATGAGATTGTTACCACGAAATACGTGAAGAAATAAAAGAACCATCCAGACAACTAATTTTACCATCCACTAACTTTCTGACTAAAAAAGCCATCCCTGATTTCCAGGGATAATCCAGATAATCAGAACCTTCCACAAGTCAGTCAAATTTTTTCCACAACTGACAAAATTCCAGTATCATCCTACTCTTCTTGATGGTCAAAGTAAATTTTTATGATTTATATATTTCCTAATGTACTTTTAAAGAATATCGCTGATAAGTTTATATGTAATAGCTATATATAGTGTTTCCAACCCCAAAGACAAAGATTGGATGTATAAAGATACTGACAATAAAAAACTATAGTAATGAGAACTAAAAACAAAACAAGGTATTCAACTTACATCAGAACCTACTTAGGATAGAGGCATCAGAAAGGAACCCCATTGTAAGTGGGAACCACCTGTATATACTTTAAGCCATACACTATGTGAAGTGCTGGGGGGAAGTGTTCACAGCCTAACGAAGAAGGTGATGAATTTCATTAGTTGTAAAAGTAATGAGGTAACCGTTTGGATCTCCAACTCTGGATTCATTACATTAAATAAGGTCCATTCCCCCTTTGTGCTTTAGCAGATTCTACACACAGTTGTCATTGTTGTGTGCCGTGGGGTCAGTTCCAATTAATAACAACCTTAGAGGATAGCGTAGAACTGTCCCATTGGGTTTCCAAGCCTGGAAGCTTTATGGAAGCGGACTGTTACATCATAGGTGGGAATAAGTAGTAGAGTAACATTTTGTTTTAAAAAGAATAGTCAAAAAGACCCTGACTTAGTTTATATGACATAACTTTTTTATCACTAAAATTAGTTAATATTGAAAGGTCTTCTTAACAATATAATTGGACTCCTGGTGTGGTGCTGTAAGGTAAGCACTTTACCACAAGGTTGGTTTGAACCTCAAGGTCAGTGGTTCAAACTCCTCCCCAGTAGCCCCTCAGAAATCCTATACCGAGTCATTGTGGGTTAGAACTGACTTGGCCACAGTTAACAACATGAAAGAACCTCCTTGTCTGTGGCTGTTCCCAACCAAAAGGAATGCAATATAATGTGATTGATAAGACAAGACAATCATGGGATATTTTTTAAAAGAATGAGAAAAAAAGAAAAACTGGTGCAGTAGAGGTGGATTGAGTTGTTTCTTAGTGTTACAAATGGCCAAATGCTGTTAGCAGTAGTAGTAACTCACAGGTTAATGGTCCCTTCAAATTAGTACAGTGTTTTCACATTCTTTACTGCATTTGATTCTTATACCAGACCTAATTTTACAAAGTAGAACTTCAGAGCTCTGAGGTTAAGTGATTTTCTTCGGGACAGCTTTTATATGACAGATCAGGGCCTTAAGTCCAGACCTTTGACCCCAGCTAGTGCTCTTTCCTACTTATTATAGTTGTCTGCATCTAAAAGTTTGCCAACTGTTTACTATATCTCCCACAGAGGGAGGCAAGAAATGTGACCTCAATTTTATGGATGAAAATGTGTGTCAAATTGTTTAATTTTAGCAAATAGTTTTTTAGTTAAAAATATTTGTAATCAATGCTTCACATTTAAGTCAACTGTTTTTTAAACAAAATATATCAGGTTTTGTAGGCTTCACACTGTTGCAATATCTTTCAGATTTATGTGATCAGTTTGGCAGAACCTCGCCTACCCCTGCAGCTGGATGATGCCATTCGACCTGAAGGGGAAGAAGAGGTGAAAATTAACCTTTGAAGTATTGTGCTTAGTTCGCAAAACATTGAAAGCCGGATGCCCTGCTTTTTAGTAAGGGTGCCTATGAATTAGAGTCCTGATGAAGTATTGTAGGGTAAGCACTAGAGTTCAAGGTCTTATTGAACCACAAGGTTGGCAGTTCAAACGCAACTGTTGCTCCCTGGAAGCCCTGTACAGGGTCACTATGAGTAGGAACTGACTTGACAACACTTAAACAACAACAACATGAATTGGTTTGAGCTTCATTTTTATTTAAATTCACTTTTACATCAGCAGTACTCAAAGTTTAGTTTCAGGCCCTCTTTGTTGTTGTTAGGTGCCATGAAGTCCATACCGACCAATAGTGACCTTATGCACAGCAGAACGAAACACTGCCCGATCCTGGGCCAGCCTCACTACTGTTGCCACGCTTACGTCCATCAATGCCACCACTTGGCCAATCCATCTCGTTGGGGGTCTTCCTCTTTTTCTCTGACCCTCCACCTTACCAAACATGATATCCGACTCTTAGAAATGGACCCCATAAACTTTTGTCTATGTGGTATGACCATTGGTATTCACAGTACAGTACAAGGGGGTTCCAAAAAATTCATGGAAAAATGGAGTGAAAGGCTAGTGCAATTTTTCCAAGAACTTTTGAAGCCCACTCATGTTACAAATCAAGACAGACAGGTTTTTAAATGTCAACTAATTGAAAAAAATATATATAAATACTTCTTATTGTTAAGTGCCAATGAGTCGGTTAGGACTCACAGTGACCCTGGTGTAAAGAACCCCCAATCTCATGGTTAGCAATCTAGCACTTAGCATACAGCACCACAGCAGGACTCCAGAAATACTAGAGGGCTTCCAAAACTTCACAGAAAAATAGAATTAAAAGATAATGGAGTTTTTCCATGAACTTTTTGTAGCTCCCTCATATATATTATTTATAGATACATTACTCTTGTATAAACAATAAATATTTTTATATTTATAAAAATTTTATTAAAAAACAACTATTTTCAAAAAAAAACGAAAACCCATTTTCCTAAACAAAAAATAGTTTAGTGTCAAGGGTAGTCTGTTGGAAATTTCCATTTCCCATTTCTACACATCTGTAAGGTCTAGCTTAATTGTCAACAAACCTCTCATTTCTGCCTCTGCACATATTCTATCATGACATCACACACTAGGCAGCCTCTGGAAAGCCTCTTCGCACACTTCAGAGAGAACAGGAGGGAAAGTGTTACTCTACCTCATGGACTCTCTGGAAGGCTGTAAAGGACCTTTGGGCATCACCAGACCATACTTTGAAAACCACTATTCTCAGATGTTATCCGTTCCTTCAACCTGGCCCTGAAGTGTGCCATAGCAATCTTTATAAAAGCAGATTGCCACATCTTTCTCCCTGGGAGCAGTTGGTGTGTTTGAACTGCTGACCCTTTGGTAGCAGCCAAGTGCTGAGCCACCGCACAACTGAGGACTCTATCAACCTGACTCTAGCAGGGAGGATCTAGGCATCACTAATATAAATGGACTTTTGGTTGCAGGGGAGACAAAAGGCATTAACATGTTCTCTTCCTTCCATCTCTGTCTCTTTTAATAAGAACATCTCTCTGGCTCTGCTTTTAATTTTTTTCTACCATTATCTTGTATCCCTCATCTTGAGGCAGGAAACCTGAGATATATTGAGTAGAGATTAAAGTGGTTGTAAGTAATTTGAAAGTGATATAATATGAGCACCTGCCCTCCATTCTCACTGAAAAGTAAACAGCTTCTAAAAGTGTGTTAGTGTGCTTTGTAGTATTGAAAAAAAAATTAGTAAAATCTGTGTTTATTAATTTTTTTTTTTTTTTTTTTTTCCTAAAGGAAGGAAGAGCTACAGTTAACCAGGATACCAGACTAGACAACAGAGTCATTGATCTTAGGGTATGACTCTTTTATTTATTGTGGCGTGATTGTACTGCAGTCCAGATGGACAAGGGGGCCGTTCCTTAATAAACTAATTGGTATTTTCCTGTCAGTGCCTATGGTTATAAACAAACCAACAATTCATCCCTCTGCTCTGACTAACTTCTTCTCTCAGTAATAATGAAACTAGCCTTTTGCTTTATATAGGTTGGCAAGTTTTTGAAAGCTGAAAATTAGGCAATTTGTTTTTATTGATTGGACTGAATGTTTCACTAAACTGCATAATGTAAAAAAGCCACAAGTCTTTCTGTCTAGTTTGAAATGTAGATATCTTGAAAATGAATAGGTAATAAAGTTAAAAAGATCTTTTATTCTTCATTGTTTTGTGAGCTATTATTGATATGTACCTTTGAATTTCAATATTAAAATATTGTTACAAATGGAATTCCTGGTGTGGCGCTGGGGGATAATGCACTGGACCTCAAGGTCGTTTGGAACCACAAGGTCAGCAGTTCAAACTCACCAGCCACTCCTCAGACATCCTATACAGGGTTACTATGAGTCGTAATCAACTCCACAGCACTTAACAACAGTCATAGGATAACTATTCATTATTTTTCATTATGTAATAAGCAAGAACCTAAAGATAAGCTAATTTTTTGACCAGAGAAATGGAATGAAGTTTAGCCTAGAATATTTAATTGGGGCTGCAAGCAAAGTAGGGGAATCAGAGAAACTGAGAAAGAAAAAAGAGAGAAAGTAAAAAGAAAAGGCGACTATGGTGGGAAATTATTGTTGTTAAGTGCCTTCGAGTCGGTTCTGACCCATAGCGACCCTGTACAGGGTTTCCGAGGGTGTAAATCTTTACGGGAGTAGAAAGCCTCATCGTTCTCCCTCGGAGCGGCTGGTAGTTTTGAACCGCTGACCTTAAGGATCTCAGCCCGATTCGTAACCACTATGCTACCAGAGCTGGTTTTGTCTTCTCGAGCTGATCTTTGAAATTTTCTGTTCAGCTCTTGGACCTCTTCAATTCTTCTATTTGCTTTAGCTTTTCTACGGTGGAGAGCAAGTTTCAGAGTCTCCTCTGACATCCATTTTGACCTTTTCCTTCTTTCTTGTCTTCTTAATGACTTTTTGTTCTCTTCATATATGATGTTCTTGATGTCATCTCACAACTCTTCTGGTCTTCGGTCTTTAGTATTTAATGCATCAAACCTATTCTTCAGATGGTCTCTAAATTCAGGTGGGATAAATTCAAGGTCATATTTTAGCTCTTGTGGACTTGTTTTCATTTTCTTCAGCTTCAGTTTCAATTTTCATATCAGTAATTGATGGTCTGTTCCACAGTCTGCCCCGGCCTTGTTTTCACTGATGATATGGAGCTTTTCCATCTTCTCTTTCCACAGATGTAGTC
>NW_006408530.1:31271064-31278612 GCF_000296735.1 Chrysochloris asiatica
GTAAATCTTTACGGGAGTAGAAAGCCTCATCTTTCTCCCGCGGAGCAGCTGGTAGTTTCGAACCGCTGACCTTAAGGTTCACAGCCCGATTCGTACCCACTACGTTACCAGAGCTCTTAGAGTACTTATATTAATTGCTTTATGCACCATTTGGGGAAATCAGTATCATGAAATGTCAACATTTTGTTATTTTTTCTTCTTAATTATAACAAACACATGGCTATAATTAGTGTGCTGTTGTTGTTAGTACTGGTTAAAATGAAAGTACATGGTAGCTTGATTTATTTATTGTCAGATGCTAAAATCTTACTTTCTTTGGTAGTGGTGTATGCCTTGGAGTTGGTTCTGACTCAGCAACCCTGTATCTAGTTTTCAAGGCTGTAAGTCTTCACGGGATCAGAAAGCCTCCTGTTGATCTCATGGAGCTGTTGATAGATTCATTCCAACTACTGACCTTGCAGTTAGCAGCCTAACTCATAACTCACTATGCTGTACTATAGCATTATGCGATACAAACTGTGATAGATTTTTATCATTTCATGGGTTTGCCTCTTTAAAAAGAACTAAGAGAATTCACAAGGAAAGTACGTCCTTAGTTATTAGAAAATTATTTTCTTTTATGGAAATCATATAAATTAAAAACATTTGCTTACTAAGCATTTCTAGGTGAAAGCTTTTTATTACTCCTAAATGAATCTAATGATCATGTTATAATTACATTCTAGTGTGACTTATCACTTTCTGTCATCTATTTCTTTGTGTGTTTTGAGAACAAGAAAGGTTTTTTCTTTTGTTTCCAGCAGTAGTTGGAACACATAGTAAGTTGTTGTTGTTGTTGTTAAGTGCCATCGAGTCGGGTCCGACCCATAGCGACCCTGTACAGGGTTTCCGAGGGTGTAAATCTTTACGGGAGTAGAAAGCCTCATCTTTCTCCCGCGGAGCAGCTGGTAGTTTCGAACCGCTGACCTTAAGGTTCGCAGCCCGATTCGTAACCATAAGTGCTTAGTTATATATCATATTGATTTATTAGATTTTATTGTTGTCTCATAGACCTCAACTAGTCAAGCAGTTTTCCGTCTTCAGTCTGGCATCTGCCATCTCTTCCGGGAAACTTTAATTAACAAAGGTTTTGTGGAAATCCAGACTCCCAAGATTATTTCAGGTATGCTCCAAAATATTTCTCCTAACTCATAAAAGTAAGTTTACTTTATGCAAAGTTAACTTCGTTTTCTTTTTGGTTGTTTTTTTAATTTGAGAATCCCAGGTGTCCCTTAAGGCTTATTGCCAATGGAAGATTTATTTTGACAACTGTAATATAGCAGCAATCCCATATTACTAGCATCAGTAATACTACATCTCCGTATTTCAGGAGTCTGTGTGTAAGTGGAAGCAGTAACACATACACAGTAAGAGTCTTGTTGCTTGAGTTGCACCAGAACTGTTTTCAACTATGTAGATTTCTTTTGAAATTGGTATTGCAATTTTATTTTGTACAAACAACACTATAAAGTCACAAAATACTACAAATGAGAAAATCTCACTAGTTCTCATTCTTATCTGAGACCCTTAATCATTTTACCATTTTTAGAGTTGCTTGTGTAACACTTAAAAAAATAAAGTGTGTTACAAATGACATTTAATTGTTTTATGTGCCCTTCATGCGATTCTGAGTCATAACAACCCTCTGTAGGGTTTCCAAGGAGTGTCTGGTGAGTCTCTAACTTTATGTTTAGCAGTCCAGTGATTATCCTACAGTGCCGACATTTAGTTATAAATTAAAAGAAATTTAACATTCTTTATGATCAGAAGAATGATTAATTAGGAATATATGTGTTTGGCAGGGAGCACAGTGGCTCCATACAATAAGCACTGGACTGCAAACCACAGGGTTGGTGGTTCAAGCCCACCAGCTGCTCCACGGGAGAAAGATGAGGCTTTCTGCTCCCACAGAGATTTAAAACCTCATACAGTGTCACTGTGAGTTTTACCGATTTGGCAGCACTTAGCAACAACCAAGGATCTCTGGTAGCGTAGTGGTTACTAATCGGACTGCGAACTGCAAGTCAGCAGTTCGAAACTACCAGCTGTTCCGCGGGAGAAAGATGAGGCTTTCTGATCCCATAAAGATTTACAGCCTCAGAAACCCTGTACAGGGTCGCTGTGGGTCAGAACCGACTCCACGGCACTTAACAACAACAACAAGCAACAACCAAAGTAATAGAATTTTAATAGATCTGAAATTGATGCATAAAGGAAGGGAATGGCATTAAAATGAATGTTTATCCAAAGAGGTAAGTCTGACGTAACTGTAAGCTCTTTAGAATCAAGTATGTGGCTGTTGTTAGTGCCATTCAGTCAGTTCTTTAACTCACCTGTATGGAGGAACCACTGACCTTGGAGTAAACAGCCCAGTATACTTATCCTACAGCACCACACCTGAACCAGGTATAAGAACAAGAAAACTGATCCGCTATGATTTATCTGCAATTGTTGCTTTTCCTTTTTTTTGTTTTTAAGTAAACTATTTGAACTACTTGTTTTTATTAGGTTTGCATTGATAAGCTTACAATTGATAATAAAAATATGAATATTTATATTTTAGCTGCCAGTGAAGGAGGAGCCAATGTATTTACTGTGTCGTATTTTAAAAATAATGCATATCTGGCTCAGTCCCCACAGCTGTATAAGCAGATGTGTATTTGTGCTGATTTTGAGAAGGTTTTTTGTATTGGACCAGGTAAGGTTTTGGCATTTTTATTGACGTTCATTCATTGTACAGTAGCTATGATTTTATAAACACATTACATACATAGAACGCACAAGCATTTTGAAGGCTTACATACTTTCTTTGCTGACTATATAAGCACTAGACATTGAAGTGCAAATACCAGTGTGCTTGGGTAGACATTTCAGAAAAATGAAGTGTGCTCAATAGTTGTTTAACCATCATTCATGTGAATAGCATTATAAGAGGGAAGCTTCAAAAAATTTGTGTAAAAGTTCCACTATCTTTTAATTCAATTTGTATACCTAAATATATTATTTATTATACTCACAAAAAAACCATCGAGTTTTATTATACCTTAAAAAAATAAACATCATTTCTGACTCATAGTGACACTTACAGGACAGGGTAGAACTCCCGACAGTTTCCAAGGCTACAGATCTTTACGGGAGCAGACTGCTTCCTTTTTCTTTGGTGGAGCTGCTGGTGGAATCAAACTGCTGACCTTGAGATTAGCAATCTAATGTAGGAGCTAGTATGGCACAGGGCTTCCTGTAATCCACTCTGAATTAACTCCAATTTGGACTAACCTTTCAACTCCCCACCAATATGAAAGAACAGGCAGGTACTTGCAGTCTTCCAAATACAGCATTCTGTTGTCATTCGTAGTCCCATAACCACTATTGTGAATTTATATTTGCTAGCAGTTTTATTCCTGCTTTTTCTCACTATTATTGTTTGTACTGTCCTTAGTACTGGTAATGTGGTGAAGTCCACTAGAGATTAGTAATATTGGTAATTTGCTGAAGTCCACTACAGATTACTGATCTTTAATAAAACATGGTTTTAGAGAGTTTGTGGACAATTTGGATTGAAAGAATTTTTTCACGAACTTCTTGAAGCCCCCTCATAAATAATCTTAACATGGTTTTTAAGATATTTGTTAAAAGACGAACACTGGCACTTAATCATGTGACAAATTCTTTTATGAAGTTAATTATAAGCAAAACACCAGCTTTACTCTTTAAAATGTACCAAGTTATTTCATAGAAATTTTTTGGTAGCTTAATAAAAATTAAATGCTTGCTAATGGAGAAACTAGGAAGATCATTAAGTGCCTTAATTATCTGAGTTTATTAACCAGTTATTTATTGAACACCTGCTGCTTATATAACCTTATACTAGGTACTGTGTATATAAAAGAAGAATCAACCAGCTCTTCTCAAACATTAATGTTTGGGAATTAATGAATCATTGGGAATTTTCTTAAATGCAGATTCTGATCTGGGGTAGGGCGTAAGAGTTCTAGTTTTTCATCTGCTCCCAGGTAATGCCAATGCTGCTGGTTTGCAGACTACAGTTTGAATGCGAGGGAATAAACATTGTCCATGCTTAGACAGGATAAGACATGCATAATGAAATTATTTTCACAGTGAATAATGAGATTGTCCTGTACAATCAGTGGACTGGTGTTAATTATGTAGTATCAATAATAAGTGTCAAAAGAAGGAGCAGATGATGCTTGCTAGTCACTACAAAGAAAATTCAAACTGAAATGGGCTTTAAGGATAGAGTAGGATACATATGAGGGCCTTCAAAAAGTTCATGGAAAAATTCAAATATCTTTTTTTTTTTTTTTCCCCAATATCTTTTAATAGCATTTTTCCATGTGATTTTTGAAGCTCCTCTTTTAGACAATGGAGATAGCAATCTAGTCAGATGAATTGAGTTAAAGAAAGAACATGAACTGTGGGAGAAAACATTAAGACTAGTTAGCATGAAGAAATGGAACTAGAGGTTAGCAGTAAATTGGGAAAGCATAAAGCTGTTAAACATTTTTCATTTTATGTCTTATTCCAGTAGTCATTTGGGAATCATTATAAGTTACTGAGAAGGAATATGTTATAAGAGTGTAAATCTCACAGTGGAGTGAAAGATGGGGCAGAACTAGAGTCAGAAAAACCAGGAAGGTGGAAAGTATAGTGAGAGTAAAATGAACTAAACTGAGTTAATGATGGCCAGAATATGTATAATATTAATTTGTACAGAGTTTCATTTCATTTGAGTCAAATTTTAATAAGAATGAGAAGAACTCAGTATGTTGGTCATAATTGGATCTATTTTTAATTACTGAGAAAGGCACCTCAGGATCTTGTATTTGCTTGGTGTTCTCAGGAGCCTCACTTATTAATTTACATTTGATATAGCTTTTACTGTGTGACTGTAGGAGTTTGTAAAGAACTTACCACCCAAAAGGAAACAAAACAGATGGTTTATCAAAGGTCTTTCGAGCCATATAATAATAGGAAAATTGTATCATTTGAGTACTAATAAAAGAAATTTGCATTTAAGTCCCAATTTCACTAAAACTTAAAATATCATTTGCTCTCTATTTCATTATGTAACTTTACAGTATTCAGAGCTGAAGACTCCAATACCCACAGACATCTAACTGAATTTGTTGGTTTGGATATTGAAATGGCTTTTAATTACCATTACCATGAAGTTGTGGAAGAAATTGCTGACACCTTGGTACAAATATTCAAAGGACTTCAAGAAAGGTGAAAAAAAAGATCTATTTACTCTCAAATCATTATGGGTTCTTTAAAAAACAAATCTTTTTTTTGTAAGTTTTTATTGTGAACTGAATGCTAGTTTACATGGGAGACAACAGCTTTACACCATCGTTTCATTGCACTGATTACAGTCTCCTCCGTGCATCATCATTCAACAGTATTTGCTTCAATTCCCTGTTTTGTTTTGTTGGGGGGCGGGGATATACACAGAAACACTCAGAAATATATAATAATTTAAACAACCAAAGGGCACATTCTGCAAGCCTGCCTCTTGGCTGCCAGCACCCAGTCCCTCTCTTTCCATGAGTCCACAGTCCTCAGTTGCTCCCTCTCTCCATGTCCTCAACTCTGTTTTCATCTCTGGTGTCACTGCTGCTTTGGGTAGGGTCCCTCACTCTGCTTGCACTGTTCCCTCTTGATGGTCCTAAGGTCCTCTGTTTCTGTACTATAAGATTAACTACTCTCCCATTTTCATTATAAAACTTCTACCTTTACAGTTGTGACAGTTACAATTAGTCATGATAACAATTACTCACTATTGAATCATAAGAATCTTATCCTATCTCCTTTCACCAGACCCGTCTAGACAAGATGAAAACTATTCAGTAGGGGCTTTTCCTTCCCCCGCACACTAAACTGAACTTGCTCTTGAAAACTTGTAAGCCAGTCACTTCGTGCCTTTATCACACCCTCATTTTAGGTGTTCAATATCTAAGTTGCCCGTTCCTATCAACCCTGTATACAGAGGGGATAGGTTTGATCCTTAACATGAATACTCCTTTCCTCTCAGTTGGTATTTTGAGCCACTACATCCATAAGTATAGGTCAAGTTCATCAAATTGTAGCAATTTACACTCATTTCCTTTGTCGAAAATTGTTGTTTTTGTTGTTTTTATCTTCCTCTAGTTGAGTTCTGATTATGAAGCCATCAAAGCTAGGTCAAGTGGGTACTATCTACAAGTTTGGGCATTCTTGTGCATCTCCCCTCACTTCATATCAGCTGGATGCTTCACTCTCAGCTCTATCCCTCCATGGCTATTACCTTGTCCCTGGACTCAGGAATCCCCAGGTCTTACCACACTTCCGACCAACCAGTCCTACCTCTTTCTCTTATCTTTAAGTCATGAACAACAATTCTTGATTTGAAACATGCAAATTTGAGTTCCTACTAAGCCTGAGGTATTAGTTGGAAATATTACTCTCCTCTGTGAGAATTAAATAAGTTAGCATTGCTTCAACTCTGTCTGGCATATGGTGAGCATTCAGTGTAGATACAAATTGATTGAAGACTTAACTATTCCTGGCTCAGGCTTTATTTACACATGGAGAAGCTCATTATAACTTAGAAACTAATAAGTAGAATGTAGGAACTTTTTACCTAGAGGATCTGGCAAATTGACAAATATTTACAGTATGTTAAAAAAATTAAATTATAAAAAGAACCAATTCAGTTGTTTTGCGCTATCAAGTTGATTCCAACTCATAGCAACCCTTATTGACAGAGTAGAACTGACCCCATAGGGTATCCGAGGCAGTAATTTTACTGAGGCAGACTGCCACATCTTTCTCCTACTGAATGGCGTATGGGTTCTCAAACCATTGACCTTACTGTTGGCAACCAAGCACTTAATCTCTGTGCCACCAGGGCTCCTTCCACTTTCTATACCCCTTCTAAAATGGAAAATTTTCCTTAAATGTCATTGAAAGTTTTAAATTTGTGATTCTGTTTAACATGAAGAAAATAGGAAAAGAAAATGCAAATCAAATTAAATGAAATTAAGTCTTTTTTTTTTTCTGTATAATTGGGACTATATTGTTAAGTGTCAGACAGACACTTCATTTGTACTGAAACATACCAATGATCATGAAGATGGTGCAGAAGCAACATAAGGTCCCTGTATATTGGTGCGGACTCCACAGAACTAACATAAAAAACCCTGGTATTGCGCCATAGGATAAGCTCTCAACATCAAGGTAAGTTTGAACCACAAGGTTGGTGGTTCATACTCACCAGTCAGCCCTCAGAAACCCTATATAGGGTCACCATGAGTTGGAACTGACTTGACAGCTGTTAACAACAATAGATTTCTCTATCTCCGTGATAACTGATGATCGTATTTGAATTTTTTTTAAAAAAACTAGCCATTTATTATTGATGTATTGAACATGCTTCATTGATATTTAAAAAGAAATCCAAATTTTTATGACTTTTACCCCATTGCAGAACACTTAATTGTACTTCTAAGA
>NW_006408530.1:31279423-31296884 GCF_000296735.1 Chrysochloris asiatica
GGGGGTGGCAGCGGTGGTGAGGTTGGCCCAGGATCGAACATTGTTTCGTTCTGCTGTGCAAGGGGTCGCTATGAGTCGGTTCCGACTCGATGGCACCTGACAACAACAACAACAAAACCCCATTGCAAGATGGATGGCTAATTTCAAAAACCCAGAAATTAATCGATGTTATGTAAAAATATTGTAACATAAGCACCATATTTCCTGGCATCCTCTATATTACATTGTAACTTTAATCATAGTAAACAGCTTTTTTTTTTTTTTTTTTTAATTAAATCTGTCCTGTCAAACATTTTGGTGTTGTCTATTTCTAGCAACTTTTAATCAAATAGTCCATGGAACAATGAACAGCTAATGGAGTTTCCTTAAAAACCAAAGTATGCTTTGAAATTATGATGAAGGAATAGAGCTTTTCTCATTTTCTTTTCATATTTAGAATTCAGGAAAGTTTTTCTAAAGCCCATTTATTTTAATATTGGTAGCTCTTTTATTTAATAATGAAGACAGTTTTCCACTTTAGTTTTTATAATAGTAAACCAAGTGTGAATTGGGCTTTTAGGGTTAACCAGATCACTTAGAATTACAGACTGACATCATTATCACTGGACTTCGGCAGTAACTTTAAGGTGGCAATTTAAAAACAAAATCATCTTTCTATATTTTATGAGCAACTTAAAAATTTTTAAGTTAATTTACAAATAACACAAAAAAATGTTATTTGTAAATTGGATTACCTCTCTTTTGTCATGTTTCTCATATTAATCATGATTTACTTCTTCAAAAGTATATATACATTTACATAATAAAGTATTGATAGGTTCTTAAATTATCATTGATTGCCATTAATGAAGGTTAATACCCAAATCAAAAAATTTAAAAATCAATCATTGGGGTCTTCTTAGCCCTTCTAGTATTAACATTTGAATAAATCAATAGCTTAAGATTTCTTGCACCCCCAGATAGTCTTTTAAGGCCATTCAAGAAATGATAGTATTTTAATTTCCATTGTTTTCACGGAATGTAAGTATATATTTTACTATTAACTGTGGAAAGTTTCAAAACACATATGAAAGTAGATTACTTTAATGAACTTCCATGCATTCCGTTTAGAATTTCAGTTTCAACTGCTGTCAACCCATGGCTAATTTTGTTCTTCCTGTTTTCCCACCCCTTATTTGAAGCAGCTTCACCTGTGATTTATCTATAAATAATTTAGCAAATACATACTTTTAAAATCTTAATATCATCCACAGCAGAAATTAAATTCTGCAGCAAACATTTGTGTTACACCTGTTGTGTATTGGGTAAGCACTATATTATAGGGATTATCAAGATGGGAAAGAAATAGGCACTCACCTAAACCAATTTACAGTAGACTGAGAATGGGGGTGATAAGACAGATGCTCATTAATTTAGTCTCCCTTGTTGGTAACAAGTGCTGTTAAGGGAGTACAAGTCAGATGTTTAATGCTTCATAAAATGTGTATTTTATATTTCTTAACCTTGTTGTTGTTAAGTGCCATGGAGTCAGTTCCAATTCATAGCTACCCTGTACAGGGCTTCCGAGGAGCAGCTGGTGAGTTTGAACCACCAACCTTGTGATTCAGCCCTACCTTGTGGTCCAGTGTTTATCCTACAGCACCACACCAGGATGCCAACCATGTTGTTGTTGTTGGTAAGTGCCATCGAGTAGGTTCCAACTCATAGCAACCCCTGTATAGGGTTTCTGAGGAGCTGCTGGTGAGGTTGAACTGCCAGCCTTGTGATTCACAGTCCAGTCTGATCCTACAACGCCACACCAGAAGTTCAGCCATGTTATCAGAATTGAATTATGAAGAAAGTTTTAACTTTTTAAATTCTACTGTGCTGACAAACAACCTGAGATTATGAAATGGTGTTAAACACTTTAAGTATTTAAATTTTATTTAACTTAAATAATTTCTTGATAACACTTTTCTTGGTTCAAAGAATGATTTTTCTGATTCAAAGAATGAGTTTTCATACTGCCAGAGTGACCTCTTGTGGGGGAAACGTTTATCTCATGTATTTTTATTAACTAATAAAATCACTGTGCAAATAGGTTTCAGACTGAAATTCAAACGGTGAATAAACAATTCCCATGTGAACCATTCAAGTTCTTGGAGCCAACTTTAAGACTAGAGTATTGTGAAGCATTGGCTATGCTTAGGGAAGCTGGAATTGAAATGGGCGATGAAGAAGATCTGAGGTTTGTCTTTGTGAATTTTTTTTTAAACTTTAGTAATGTAAGTTTAAGGTGTGAAAGAATTACTATGTTAATGAATAATAATTTGGGTGGTTTTTGGGTTTTGGGGGGAGGGGAGGAGGAGTGGGTTTTTTTCACCCAGATAATAAACATCCCTTTTAGTAATTTTAGGATATAAAGTGATGCTTTGTTTTGTTTAAATAAAATATTATTAAGTTTAATGTTGTTTGCCTAAACTTAAGTAAGTTTCATTGTAAATGTAAGTTTTCATTTTTTCCCCTCAAATTTACAACCCTTTAAAGAGTATAAGGATTTTTTTTTTTACTGTGGTTTCACCATCTAAAAATAATGGATTATCTAAATTTGGTTCATACAATATATCATTTTGAAACATAACTATATAATTTAGTAAAGATTAAAACATGTTGTCTACTTAAGTTTTATTCAGAGGTTCCAAAATTGCAATGTTTTATTTAAAGCATTATAGCAGTACACAGGGGTACAAGAGAGAATATAGGTGCAGTAATTTGGTAATTGCTCTTAAATACAAAGAGAAGCTAACATTAGTTAACACTTGACTATAGAAATTTAATGTGTTTGTATAAGCACTTTCACATTTTGTTGTTAAGTGCTGTCAAGTCATAGTAACCCTGTGTAGGATTCCTGAGGCTTAAAAATCTTTAAGGGAGCAAGAAAGCCTCATCCTTCTCCCTGGGAGTTGCTGGTGGGCTCAAACTATGGACCTTGTGGTTCTCAGTCCAGTGCTTATCATTTGTAGCCACCGTTTTAGAGACTTGAAAATACTGACTTTTATTTTATAAACCCCTCCATAAAGAATAAAGGAGCTCCGGTAGCATAGTGGTTACAAATCGGATTGTGAACCACAAGGTCAGCAGTTCGAAACTACCAGCTGTACCTCAGGAGAAAGATGAAGCTTTCTGCTCCTGTAAAGATTTATAGCTTCAGAAACCCTGTACAGGATCGCTGTGAGACGGAACCTACTCCACGACACATAACAACAACATAAAGAATAACAAACAAGAGGAAATCATCTTAAAATGGAAAATAATTCAATGGCAAGACTAGTGTAAACTTTTATGTTATTGTGGAAAACCATTACATTCTTGATTACTTCTAAATCATTGAATTGCTAAATTCTGTTTATAGTTTTTAGTGGAATGTTATTGAACAGCACCTATTGGTTTTCAACAGCAATTGTTGTTTTTTTAATAAGGCAAGGGGATAGACAACTGTTCAGGCTAAATCTTTTATTCTTTGAGAATTTAGAGGTGTTACGTTATAAAGTTAGCTTATAACTGTTTTAAGTTACTGTTTGATTATCAAACACCTGATTTTGTGTTTCTTTTCCAGTACACCAAATGAAAAACTTTTGGGTCGTTTGGTAAAAGAAAAGGTAGGACTTTTTTGTACACGCGGAATTTCTTCTAAATCTGAAATGTGTCCTGGTGCTACATAACTGTCACAGAGGGAAATAATCTTTCTAGTACGGTATGATTCCTGGATAAATAAAAGCCAAAGTTGGGTATTTCTTTTTTAAGTGGGCAGGGGGCTACCTAGAATATTGAAAATTATATAGACAGGCCCCGCCCATCATGTACTGTTTATATTAAGATGTCGTCAATAAAAGTGATAATCTCTGTCAGATTATTTAGAAAGGATTTCAAAATGATTGGAAGCTATTTAGAAACTGTCTCCTAGCATACTGGGGAAGAAAAGAATGTGCTTCCTTTTTTCCTTTGATGTGAAAGCTACTTTTCTATTGTATTTTCTAAAACTCCAGAAAAGGTAAAGGTAAAAACCAGTCTTAGTGTGGCCTTTTTTTTTTTTAGAAATTGTGTAATGAAAACAGTTCTTGGGCTCCTCCTGCTGGTTGCACTCAAAACTGTTGAACTGACTGGGGAACTCGGATATTTCTGGAATTGTACAGTACTGACATTATAACCATAAACATGCTGTTTCAGTATGACCAATTCCAGTCTGTCAGCTGTTGACATTCTCTGCAATCTCCAATTTTAGCAAAAATGTTTAAAGTCAAAATCCGTTGAAATGTTATTTAAATGAGGTCACATTATGGTCTAATAAAAGTTACAATTTTATGCTAACATCATTTCAGTTGTAGCTTTCATTGTAAAAAACTGCCAAACTTTTTTTAGATATCTAAGAACAACTAATTATTGGGAAAATACGGCATACTTTTTGGTGATGAATATTGTATAAAATGTCCAAGTCTTCCCAAAATAACATACATTTTAATGTAAGTTTAGTTAAATGAACCCAAAGAAATTTGAAATAATTGAACAAAACAGTGTTAAAATGCTTTTTAAAAATTAATGACCCAGAATAGCAAAGGGGAAAAAAACAAGAATTAAAGATGTTTTGCATAATATATAATGGGGGAGATGTTAGAAAAGGATTACATGTCAAAAGAAACAGGAAAATGAATTTTTACACTATGAATGAATAGTAAACAGCTCTTGAAAATTAAGTACTAGAAGAATTCATAAATCCTGACAGATGCTGTAGCATACATGTTATATCTTTTTTTAAAACAGGATAATTAATCAATTTTACGAGGGTGAGTCAAAATTTTTCCACACTCTGGCTGTAGAATTTATTTTACTCAACATTTTAAAAAGACACATCATTTTTCAACATAATTTCCTTGCTTTTCAGTACTTTGTCCATCTGTCAATAAGCTTTCATATTCCTTTATTAAAAAAATGTTTTAGTCCGAGCTGTGAGCCATGAATGCACTGCTGTCTTCATTTCTTCATCAGAGGTAAATCGCCATCCTCAAAAAGCTGCTTTCAGGGGATGAAACAGGTGAAAGTCTGATGGAGCAAGATGAGGACTATAGAAAGGATGTTTAACACCTCAAAACAAAGTGTTTGCAGAATGTCAACAGTGTGGGCACAGGTGCATTGTCAAGATCACAACACCCTTGGATAGCAAGCCTGTACATTTAATGTGAAATTTAGGCTTCAGCTCTTCAGTGAGCATCTCACCGTAATGAGCACTTGATTGTTCAACCTTTTTCCAGATAGCTTTCCAATATTAGCCCTTGAGAATCCCAGAAAACTGTAAGCATCAATTTTCCATCTGATGTGTTTGAACTTTTTCTTGGTCAGTGATTAAAGATGTTTGCATTCCATCCTCTGCTGTGTAGTCTCAGGCTCATCATAGTCATGAATGAGTTCATGTCTCGTCACCAGTAACAATTTTTTTTTTTTTTTTTTTAAGAAACTTTTACTTTGTTTCAAGTATCAGTCCAAATTTTGTTTGCAGGTATTCAAAAGCTTCTGTTTATGCTCTTCCGTGAGTTGTTTTGGTGTCCACCTTGCACAAACTTTTAGAAACCCTGTGGATGATTTTATAGGCATAGCCGTGGCTGATTTGCAAATGATTTGCTACTGTCACTCATCTGTTTGCCAGAATCCTTTCACCTGCACATTCACTCAGTGTTGCCCTCAGACAGGTGTCTAAATGTAAATGGAGTGTGGATAATTTGTGACTCGTCCTTGTATTTTGTTGTTGTGTGCCGTGAAGTCGGTTCTAATTCATAGCAACCCTGTACAGGGTTTCTGAGGCTGTAAATCTTTACGGGAGCAGAAAGCCTCCTCTTTCTCCCGCAGAACAGCGGGTAGTTTGGAATTGCTGACCTTGCGGCCTGCAGCCTGATTCGTACCACTACGCTACCAGAGCTCCTTTCATATACAGTGTGATTAACAGTAGTTTTGAAGAACAAAAAATTATATATTAAAAAATACAAGAAAAATAATTACTAAATTGTTGACTTTTTAAAAACATGTATTTTAATTGCATTTATTATTTTTCTAGTATGATACAGATTTTTATATACTTGATAAGTATCCCTTGGCTGTACGACCTTTCTATACCATGCCTGACCCAAGAAATATTGTAAGTAATATGGTTTTAAATAGCATGTTTAGGAGAAAAGAAAAACTTTGTCAATTTATCAAATTTATAATGGAATAATGATATTAATTCATAGTTTCAGTGAACACATTGTTATACATATTATTACTGTTTTCTGCTTGTAACGGATCAAAATGATACTGTGAAATTTGAATATTCTAGCAAATTTGTCCTGAATACCTATATTAAAAATCATTTTCATTGTCAGTTTTCAATCTCTTATTATCAGGGGAGGGGATCACATAAGCAAACATTAGTAGCATATAATTATATCATTGACCTTGACTTGGGAAGTCACATTCGGCCCTAGAAGTTAATCATTTAAGTGATGTCTTGTTGCTTTTTGCTGTTTTCCGCTACAGCGGTTCCCTAACTTTAGTGTGCATCAACATCATTTGAAGGACTTGTAAAAATGTAAATTGCTAGGCAGTACCCCCAGAGTTTCTAATACTGTAAGTCTGGCTCATATGAGGCCTGAGAATTTGCATTTCTAATAAGTTCCCAAGTAATGCTGAGACTTTCGGTCCAGGAACAACCTTTTATATAAACCACTATTGGAAAGGAGTCCTGGTGGCACAGTAGTTAAGTGCTCGACTACTAACCAAAAGGTCAGTGGTTTGAACCCATCAGCTACTCTGTGGGAAAAAGATGTGGCACTCTGCTTCAGTAGAGATTGGTGGTGTTGTTAAGTTCCTTTGAGTCAATTCTGACCCATAGCAACCCTGTATAGGGTTTCCAAGGAGTAACTGGTAAGTTTGAACCACTGACCTTGCAGTTCAAATGACTTTGCAGTCTGATGCATTAGCCCACAGCGCCACATCAGGACTCCTCAGTAAAGAGTACAGCCTTGGAAATTCTATGGTCTTTCTCCTCTGTCCTATACATTCTCTATGAGTTAGAAGTGACTTGAGGGCAACGGATATTTTTTGGGATACGGGAATAAGTTAGAACTGCTGTTATCAGACACTTGATAGGGAATAGATTATTGTTGTTATGTGCCGTGGAGTCGGTTCCGACTCATAGCGACCCTGTACAGGGTTTCCAAGGCTGTAAATCTTTACGGGAGCAGAAAGCCTCATCTTTCTCCTGAGGAACAGCTGGTAGTTTCTAACTGCCAACCTTGTGGTTCGCAGCCAGATTCGCAACCACTATGCTACCAGAGCTCCTTAGGGAACATTAATTTTCAGTTTACTTTCCTTTAAGAAATGTTTAATCTAAAAATAACTAACATTTGTTAATAACTTAAGGTCCAAAAATGACCCCAAAAAGTCCACATTGAAAGCATTTCAGATAAAATGTGAAATAAGGACTAGCACCACTTCCTAGAAGTTATCTATAGTACTCTGATTTATTATGGAGGGAGGGGGGGTATAACATCCCAGAAGTGAGACTTTATGGCATAGCCCTCAATATAGAACAGTAGGTTCTTTGAAACAGGTTACATCATTAATTGTAGGAGAAAATGGAGTTGATCTTAATGCAAAGTAATTTTTTCCCACCTTCATTTAACTGGATGGTAGCCACATGAAGAGTAGTGATGTTTGTTTTGTGTTTCCTACAGAAACAGTCTAACTCTTATGATATGTTTATGAGAGGGGAGGAAATATTGTCGGGAGCTCAAAGAATCCATGACCCTCAACTGCTAACAGAGAGAGCCGTACATCATGGAATTGGTAAATAGCTTCAATATATTTAGGAGAGTAGTCTAAAAAAACCTAAAGACTTCAGAAACAATTTTTTTAAATAATTTAAATTTTTTTCTTGTTTAATATATATACACAGCAAAACATATACCAATTCAACAGTTTCTCCAGGTAACATGTTTATTTATTTGTTTTAGATTTAGAGAAAATTAAGGCTTACATCGATTCTTTCCGCTTTGGAGCACCTCCTCATGCCGGTGGAGGGATTGGTAATATTTTTTTTTAATATCATGTCATACTAGTTTCCAACCTTAGATTCATTTGACAAGATAACATTAAACATTAGAATTTAAAAAGTAAATATTGTATATTGCTAATGCTTACAAATAAGGTCATAAATGGTAAGTACAATACAACTTAAAGAATTTGTAAAAGTGAAATTTTTTCCCAAGGAACAATATATACAAGAGATAAAATGAGTAACTAAAAAAAAAGAAAGAAAATGAATAACTAACTTAATGTAATAAAATTCTAGCCGTTGCTTTTTCTCATAAGAATTTAGAAATAAAATGTCTTATAAATTATCATTTTTCTCTGTATCCTTGGGCTCATTCAGATTAGCCCAAATTAAAGCTCTCCCTTGAATTAGTTCAACTAATATTTGATTGACATCTATGGCCACTTCAAGAGTACAAGTAATTTTAAATGAGGAAATGTTTGACCATCTGAACTCTTGACAAGAGTGTGCATATCAAAGAATATTAAAAAGAATTCTGGATATATAGGATTGTTTTGGATTTTGGTAAATAAATAGAGTCACTCTTCTGTAGTTAGGTTCTGTAGGTCCCTACGAATATGAATTAGGGAAACCTAGCCTGTCTGTTCAGCCTCAGCTGGGATTTTATTTTGCTTCTCTACACTGACACATATTTAAGACTGACCATAACCAAGAGTATTTTTAACAAATAGGATTTGCAAATATAGTATCTGTAACTAATGAGGATCAACTCTAATATATATAAATATACAGAATTTCAAATGAAACAGTTACAATACCTAAATAACTTTTCATTCTTTTTTTATTGCTATGTAGAATCCATTGAAAAGGGTACTCCATAATTTTGATAGCCCGCTTCCTATTGGTGAACATGGCTTTGTTGCCAACCTTTTGTTATTATAAACAAGGCTACACTGAATATATAACTTAAAATTTTAATGAGAAATTTAGGGCTATTTTCTCTTAACTCAGTAAAAACGTTTTACTTGCTTATTTCCTAACTTTTGTGATTGACCTTATGAATAAGGAAGCTTGAATGATTATAACTTGGTTTTGCATGCTTGTTTTAGGGGGACACATTTCAAAATGCTACCTTTTGTGTGTGTGTGTGTGATTTCAGTGAATGTTTACAACGCAAATTGGTTTTCCTTTCAACCATTCATACACGTGACATTGATTATAATCCCCACAGTATAACAGCACTCTGTTTTCTGTTACTGTTTACATTAGTCCTTCTTTCTTATCCTTTCCTGCCATCTGACCTTAATCCTTCGGCAAATGCTGCTGCCCTTTTGATCTCTCATATGGTTGATTGTTCTAAGTGTACGCCTTTGGTGTTCTCCACATAGGCATGTCTGTCATTTAGCTGAAATTAAGCTAGGGTGTTTTTTTTTTTTTTTTTCATGTTTTTTGTGTTTTGTTCCACGTTTTCCTCCCATTCTATGTAGGACTTTCAGAGTGGCATCAGTAGTAGCTGGGCACCATCTAGTTCTTCTGTTCTCAGGTTATGGAGACGGGTTCACAAGGTCCATTCGTCCTTTGGACTAACTGTTTTCTTGTGTCTTTGATTTTCTTTTGTTTTCTGTCTCTCCTTGTTAATTAAGTTTTAAGAAGAAGATAAATTATTTTTTAACAGTAGTCTTAAAGTACATTACTATAATATAACAGGGTTCAAGTTTGTATCTGTAGATACTTTTTGGTGAGCAATAGCAGTCTTTAGAATTAGAATTTATTGCTTTACAAAATATTGTGTGACCTTACCTTCTTTATGTGAGATGTTAGTCTTTGTTACATACAAAATTTTTCAGTAGTTCTGATCTGCTTCTTAAATGATGCTTGTTCTAACTCAGTCTGTTTTCTACACTCAAAACATTTACTCTTATGATCTTTTATGTTAAGGGTCAACCTGTAATATGTAAGTATAATGAAATAAATTTCTAATACTTTCATTTATAAACTTTCTTGGAAGTTTATTACAGGAAGTATCAGAAATGTATTACAAACTTCCTTGGAAGTTTATTACATTCATTTTAGAATTTGGTATCATTTGAAAACATAGTTTTTAAAGTAGTTTTGCTTTGTATAGTTTAAATCATAAACTTTAGACATTTACTTAGAATTTTATATATTTATAGTTCATTTTCACTGTGTCTCCCATTTCTTTCTTTCCTACATGCAATATAATCTCTGTTTCTGAATTGATACCGAAAACATTTGATTTCGAGTAGACTCAAGATCACAGAAGTCACTTTCGTTCATCACAAAGAAAATATTTTGTTAAGCAATAATGTTATATTGGTTGTTCTAAATAAGTAAGACCCTTAGAGGTTTTCAGAAAAGGAATTAATGATAATTTTATTTTCCCCAGGGTTGGAACGAGTGACTATGCTGTTTTTGGGATTACACAATGTCCGTCAAACCTCGATGTTCCCTCGTGATCCTAAGCGACTCACTCCTTAAAAAAAGCTTTCCATTGACCTGCTTTTGATCAGGCTTTACCTTAGGCCCTTAAAATATGCAATAGAATAAATTTCTTATCTAAAGTGCCACAATGGGTTTTTTTCCTTATTAATTCAGTATAGGCTAATTTAAAAGAAAGATTTGTTTAACATTGGACATGCTTCAGTAGGAAATGCTTGAATATTGTAATGAGAAATTCATATGGATTTGTTGAAATTTCATATTCCATTACCATAATAAATGTTAACAACAATCTTAAAACAGTTTAGATTATGCAATTTTTTCTTTCCTATCTTAAATGACCACAAAATTGATGTCTTAAATTTTCAGTATGTGAAATGTTTTTTAAATTATGATAATATTGATTGATAAAAGAACTGTTGGAGAAGTACCAGAGACGTTTGTGAATATGGAATTGGCTTGTAATGGAGAATTAGACAGAAAGTATCCATTCTTAGAAATTATGCCCAGAAGTCTATACATAAAGCAGGTAATATTCAATATAATATTGCATTAGATTATTATATTCTAAATCAGAGTTTCAATAAAATTTTTAAATTAATTATGCTTTGTCTTGGTATAATTTCATGGCAGTCTGATTTTATAACTGCTTCTTGGTATTTATAATTTAGAAAAAGAAAAATAACTGGTTTAAATAAATGTTTAAAAACATGTCTTTTTTAATGTATATCCACATCAAAATTTAAGTTCAGATCAATGTAAATGGACAGTCTTAAAACTGAAGGCAAGGGTTGGGTATCAAAGTTTATTTCCCATGGGTTAAAAATATTGCAAGATTTTCTGTTTTGTTTTTAACTGGTATTTACTTAGTGTATGTCATAAAAAAGCACGTCCATCTTCTCCACCAAAAAGAAATTTCTGTGTAAGCATAATCAGACGGAGTCCTGGTGTGGCTCTATAGGATCAGCACTAGACTGCTAACCACAAGATCAGCAGTTCAAACCCACCAGTCGCTCCTCGGAAACCCTATATAGGATCGCTATGAGTCAGAACCAACTCCATAGCACTTAACAAAACAAAGCATTATAAACATCTTATCTAGAGTATTTATATATAAGTTGTGTCATATTTTAAGCTTTGAGTTGCTAACCACAAAATTGGTAGTTCAAACCCACCAGCTGTTCCAGAAGAAAGATTTACAACCTCTGCAACCCTACGGAGTAGTTCTGCTTTGTCTTATAAGGTGCTGTGTGCCAGGATAGACTCAAGGGCAGTGCACAGAATGTTTATTTTTAATTATGAACAACAGGCAGAAACATAAAAAGGTAGGAAGCTACCCCTGGAGCATAAACCTCTGCCCTTTTTTTAAAACTAGAAAGAACATTAGGTTTTTTCCCATCTAGAAGTGTGGTTAGTTAGCACTGGACTGCTAACCACATGGTCAGCAGTTCATACCCACCAGCAGCTCCTCAGAAACCCTATGCAGGGTCACTGTGAGTCAAAATTGACTCAACAGCACTTAAGAAGTTTATGAAAATTGAGACTCAAAAATGGCAGGCTAGGCAGACACACTACACAGCGCCCCTAAAACAAAAATGTAGGAGGTCAAATGACAGATGTCAGTCCTGGAAGCCTGAGATTCAAAAGGAAAAGTCAGAAAAATGGATTGAATACTTACTGGGAGGAGAGGTTGAACAGGAATGGTGAAAGGAGACTGGCTGGTGAGCAAACACATTGCCAGTCAGACACAGTGTGGCTATCTTCAACTTTTGTGAGTAGCTAGGAAGACAGGTGGGGGCCTGTTGGCATGGATTCACATGGCCGATAGAAAGGGTGGGATTTCTTCTTCCCGAAGTTCCTTGGAGACCAGCAGTGTGAGAGTGGCCGGCCACCACCAGCAATTTAGAACTGCATGGTTGTAAGGGGGGTGCAAGCAGTGCTGTCTTGGCACTGAGATCCAGGTGGAATCTGCTCCAGACCTACAGAACCGCAGGAATACTCATCAGCTGGCCTCTAGTCCTAACACACCAGCACCTTAAGGGTCTCCACAGATTGGGTAACCCTAAACATAGACAGCACCTAGGCCCATAGGAACTCCATCTAGGGCCAGAAACTCAGCGTCACATGCCTCTCCCACCCCGTCATGAGCTGTGTTGGAGAATACGAAAGAAAAAAGAATAATAAGAACATAGTGCTGGTATTGTTCATTGTTGTTCATTGTGGATGTCAGTTTTTGTAGACTCATGTTAACATGGGTGGCAGGGCAGGCAATATACAACAAGAAAGTTGGCAGAGGTAAGATGAAAGTAGCAGAAGACATAAAGGAATGCAATAGTTAAAGATGTTAACAGATGGTATGTGGAGGGATTGCAATCATTGTAATGAAGCAAAGTATATGATTTGTTGAATGTAAAACTGATGATCTGCTTCTAAACCTTCACTCAAGTCACAAAAACTTTTTTAAAAAATACTATAAAGCATCTTCTCAGATCACAACACTATACAGATAGAAATGAACAACAGGAAAGTGAAAGGGGAAAATCAAATACATGGAAATTGAATGCGCTAATCTTTATTATTTCTTGATAAAGAGTTAAAGTTACTGGGTAATAGAAGAAAAAATGTATTAATTTTCTTGAATGAAACAAGAACAAAAACACAATATACCAAAACCTTTGGGACACAAGCAGTGCTTAGAGGTCAATTTGTAGCATTAATCCAAAAAGAATTCAGAACCAAAACCAACACTTTAACCCAACACCTCCAAAAATTAGAAAAAGAGCAGCAAAGTAAACCTACAACCACAAGAAGAAATAAAGGTTAGAGCATAAATACATGCTCTGATTGGTGACCATGCGCGTCACCGATAAGGCGAAGTGAGGGACAAACAGCAATGAAGTGGTGAGCTAAGCCCTACAATATTCAATAGACTTCTGTGAACCCGGGTGAAGACCTGGTTAGCCAGCAGTGTGGCAAGACCTGGGGACTCTTGGGCCCAGAGTCAGTGACATAGCCACAGAGGACTTGAGTGGAGAGTGAAGTGTCCAGCTGATAATAAAAGAGGGCATATGCATAAGAACACCCACACTTGGCAGATAATACCCACTTATCCTGACTTCAGTGACTGGATGATCAGAGCTCAACCAGAAGTAAAAAGAAGAGGGGAAAAAAAAGTATTCTCATACAATTTGATAAACTTGACCTACAACCTAAGGAAGCAGTAGCTCAAAAGAGGGAATAAATCCTTACAGCAAGAATCATTCCCACCCCCTTGACACACAGAGTATACAGGGATGGGCAACTTGGACATTAGCTACCCAAACTGGGGGGCTACAAAGGTAAGAAGTGACTGGCTTACAAGCTTTCAAGAGGAAACCTAGATCCAGAGGGCCTGGAGGAAGGTAGACTCTCCAGTGAGTAATATCCAATCTGTCTAGGCGGGGCTGGTGCAATGAAATGCAGACGGGTCTCTTGTGATACAACAGTGAATAATTGTTATCAGGACTGATTGTGAGGGTTGGAAATGTAAAGGTAGATGTTTTATAGCAAGGAGGGAAGTAATTAACTTTTCAGTCTAGGAGCGGAGGTCCCTAGGACCATCAAGGGAGAAGAGCGGAGAGCGGGACCCTACCCAGAGAAGCAGTGATGCCTGAAATGGAGGCAGAGATGATGAAGTGGAGCCATGGGTCAGCTGGAGACTTTAGATCCAGAGAGGGAAAGCAACTTTGTGCTGAAGACCTGGGGGGATGTGGGGGGCGAAGGATTGCAGGGTATACCCTTTGGTTGGTTAATGATGCATTGAGACGATATACAAGAGAATGAATGTAAAATTAATATTCTCCCATGTAAACTATCACATAATTCACAATAAAACATTTAAGGAAAAAAAGTGAGTTTTGCACAAATGAAAATAAATAAAAATAAACTATATTCTCAATACCTAGTAAAAAAAAAATTGAAAACAGAAAAAGAACAAGAAAATAAGTTGGTTCTTTGAGAGAATAAAATTAACAAGTCATTGGCAAATCTAAAAAGAAAAGAAAGAATATGCAAATAAGAAATGATATGGGTGACACATCACAACAGAATCAAAGGAAATAAAAGGGATAATGATTGAATACTATGAAGACTTGTACTCCAACAAATTTGAAAATCCAGAAGAAATTAGCAAATTTCTAGAAACATGACTTATCTAAATTAACACCTACTGAAGTAAAAAACTTGGACATACAATAAAGAAAAAAATTAAAATGATGAAGTCATTTAAAAAAATCCCTAATAAAAAAGTCTGGGCACAGATGGCTTTACTAATAAATTCTATCAAACACTGAGAGAACTGCCACCAAGTCTCTACACACTATTTCAGAATGTAGAAAAGAATGGAAAAGTCTCAAGTTCATTTTATGTAGCTAGCATAACCCTAATGTCAAAACTTGGCAAAGACATCACTAAAAGAAAATTCTAAATCAATAGCCATCAGAGAAAAGGAAATCAGGAAAACAATATCATTTATAATAAGTCACACAAAACATTAAATATTTAGGAATAAATGCAACCAGGGAAACAAAAGACCTATACAAAGAAAACAAAAGAGTACTACAAAACACCAGAAGAGACCTACAAAACTGGAAGAATATACTATGATCATGAATAGGAAGACTTAACATTGTGCAAGGGTTAACATTACCTAACAAAATCTATAGATAAAATGCAATTCCAAAACCCAGATTTCTACTTCATGCTTTAAAGAGATAGAAAAACTGATCACTAACTTTATATGGAAAAAGGTCTCAGATAAGCAAAGCATTACTAAAAACGAAAAGCAAAGCCTCTCACTTCCTGATCTCAAAACCTACTACACAATCACAGTAGTCAAAGCAGCCTAATACTGACACAATAAGAGACACATCAGTCAGTGGTACATAACTGACAATCCAGCAGTAAATCATCCACCTATAGTCAGGTGACCTTCATCAAAAGGCCAAAACACATTACATGGGGAAGAGATAGTCTCTTCCACAAATGGTGCTGGTAAAAATGGAAATCCATTTACAGAATAAAACAAAACCATACATGAAAATGAACTCAATGTAGATTAAACACCTAAATGTAAAATACAGAATTATAAAGATCATCAATGAAAATGAAAAAACAGGCTGTGGTCTTTGATCTTCATCACTAAGTATTTTAAGTCCTCTTCACTTTCAGCAAGCAAGGTTGTTTGCCTATTGTAGGTTGTTAAAGAGTATTTCCCTACTCCTGATGTTACGTTTTTCTTCATATAACCCAGCTTCTCGGATTATTTGCTCATCATACAGATTGAGTAAATATGGTAAAGGATACAACCCTGCATACACCTTTTCTAATTTTAAACTATTCAGTGGACTTGTTCCGGTCGAACAACAGCTTTCAGCATGAATTGAATCTCAATGTAAAGAAAACAAAAATCCTTACCACTGGACCAAGAAACAACATCCATATCAATGGAGAAAAGATTGAAGTTGTCAAAGACTTCATTTTGCTGGGATCAACCATCAATATTCATGGAAGCAGCAGTCAAGAAATCAAACGACATATTAGACAAATCTGTTGCACAAGACCTCTTTAAAATGTTCAAGAGCAAAGATGTCAGTTTGAGGACTAAAGGGTGCCTGACCCAAGTCATGGTATTTTAAATAACCTCATATGCATGCGAAAGTTGGACAGTGAATAAGGAAGACTGTAGAAGAATTGATGTATTTGAGTTATGGTGTTGAAGAATACAAAAGAAAAAACAGATTATTAACAAGAACATAGCACTGTTATTGTTAATTGTCATTCATTGTTATTGTTCATTGTGGATGTCAGTTATTGTAGACTCATGGAGACCTGATAATGTTGAACTGCTCTATAGGATTTTCAAGAATATGACCTTTCAGGAGCAGATTGCCACAGGCCTGTCTTCCAAGGTGTCTCTGAGTGGGTGTGATCCACTTACCTTTCAGCTATTAGTTGAGTACTTTACCTGTCTGTGCCACCTATGCACTTAATAAGAAAAGTGTTGTTATTGTTAAGTGCCTTCGAGTCTACTTGATTCATAACAAACTTATGCTCATATAGAATAGAACAAAAACTGCCCAGTCCTGCACCATCCTCACAATTGACGTCACACTTGAACCCATTGCTGCTGCCACTGTTTCAATCCATCTTATTGTGGATCTTTCTCTTTTTCACTGACTCTCCACTTTACCAAGCATGATGTCCTTCTCCAGGGACTGGTCCCTCCTGACAATATGTCCCAAGTATGAGATGAAGTCTGGCCATTCTGACTTTTAAGGAGCGTTCTTGTACTTCTCCCAACAAAGATTTGTTTGTTCTTCTGGCAGTCCTTGTTAAGTGCCGTTGAGTCGGTTCCGACCCATAGCGACCCTGTACAGGGTTTCCGAGGGTGTAAATCCTTACGGGAGTAGAAAGCCTCATCTTTCTCCCGCAGAGCGGCTGGTAGTTTCGAACCACTGGCCTTAAGGTTCACAGCCCGATTCGTAAAGTCCTTAGGACTTTCAATATTCTCCTCCAACACCATAACTCAAATGAATCCACTCTTCTGTGGTCTTCCTTATTTATTGTCCAACGTGCACATGCATATGAGGCAACTGAAAATATCATGGCTTGGGTCAGGTGCACTTTAGTCCTCAAACTGACATCTTTGCTATCATATTCATATCCTATTTAACCCTGTTGAGAACCAATTCACCGTAAACCTATTTGTCTCTGAAATATTTTCTATAAAAATGTTTATGTAGATAAGATTCGTAAGATTCAGTAGTGAATAACTGTTATCATGACTAATTGCGACTGTCACAAATGTAAAGGTAGAAGTTTTGTAACCAAAAAAAGGGGAGTGATTAATCTTACAGTCCAGAAACAGAGGACCCTAGGACCATCAAGAGAGGAACACAC
>NW_006408530.1:31296984-31298598 GCF_000296735.1 Chrysochloris asiatica
TTATAATAAATGTAATGAAACAAGTTATATGAATTGTTGAATGTGAAACTGATGATGTGCCCTGTAAACTTTCACTCAATCCACAATAAAAACCTTAAATAAAAAATAAAAAAAAAATGTTTATGTAACAGAATCCATTGTGACCACTAGGGTTTTGTGTCTACTTGACTAGACCAAGATTCTCAGTGGGTTGGCAATTGAGATGTAGTTATCCCTGGTATAATATCATTAACTCCATGTTGAGGAGCTAGATTATGCCAGGTCCTATATATAAAGTATATAAACAACAACAACATCTATGTGACAGAGCTCCATGAACCTGAAAATGTAAGCCTTGTTCCAGTCCTATACTTGACACACGTTTGAATCTGAGGAAGGGAGGATGCCTCTACTAAGGAGAGCTACCAGCATTGTGGCCCTGTTAATGTAAACGAATTCTCCCTAACTGACAACATCTAGAAAGGCTTCATTTATCTCAAAGATAGCTCTGGAATTCAGCCTTGAAAGATGTTAAAATTTGAAAGCAAGACAGTGGTGGTGAATTGGCTATAAATGTTTGCAAGCACGCTGCAAAACCAGAGAAAGCATGGGAGGCATGTGAATGACAACACTGGACAGAGATGCTGTGGAGAATTTGGCCTTTATTCCATGGAAGCAATGTTTTCAAGAGGAAATTAGCTTTTTTTTCTTTAACATTTGTTGTTCTTAAGTGCTGCCTGAGGAGCAGCTGGTAAGCTTGAACCACCGCTTAGCAGTTCAAACGGCTTTGCAGTCTGGCGCATGCATTATCTCATTTAATGATTCTAACACCAACCCAATTAGCAGGTTTTATTATTATCCCCTAGATAATAATATGAAACAGACAGGTTAAGCAACTTAGAAAGTAAGTGCACAGATATAAGAGATATTCGTATGCCATGTTCTCCAGTTAATTCTTCTAAGTGTTCTCTCCTGTCCTCCCCTTCTTCAAAGAAGCATTCTGGCTGCACTTCTTCCAGGTAGGTTTGTTTGTTCTTCTGGCAGTCCACAGTACATTCAATATTCTTTGCCAACACCATAAATCAAATGCATGGTTTCTTCTATGGTCTTGCTAGTTTATTGTAAAAATTAACATCATAAAAGTAAGGATTTACAGCACAGGATAATTAGATCAGGGCTGATCACATCAAGGGGCCTACTACCTCTTACCTGTCAAACTACTGAGAATCCAGACTCAATCAAGTTGGCGCAAAACCTCAGCGCCCCCACGTTTACAGAAGCCAAAGGAGTGACCCGGGCACCCTAACGGAGTTCCTTTAGGGGTAAAGAGGGCCCTGCTTCCAGACCAGAAGAGTCAGGGGATACACTGAGAAAGAGGCACCTGCAAAGGCGGCTAAAAACGAATGACTTAACTGAAAAATCAAGTGAAAAAAAGTTGGGTGAAAATGGCCAAGGGGCGGGGTAGAGGGAGGAAAGGCTGAGACTGCATTGTAAGCAGAGGTATTGATCATTGGCATTAAATACTTAGCTGATTTTCCCAGGTAATCAGTAACAGTAAGGAACTCTGGTAGTGCAGTGGTTACCAGTCCAGCTGCTAATCTCAAGGTCAGCAGTTCGAAACTACCAGTGGTTCCG
>NW_006408530.1:31299748-31303730 GCF_000296735.1 Chrysochloris asiatica
TTAGCTTGCCGCTTCATTGCTGCTTTTACCCCACTTCCCCCCATCGGTGATGTCTTTCACCGGGTTTTATGTAGTTCTTTACAGCCTACTTGTTCAGCTAGACAGCTCCAGGAAGGGGTTGAGTTTTACTCATTTTTCTCTCTCATAGAATCTTAGTTTCAGCACTCAGTCAAAACCAGTGGAAGTATTTGAAATACCCGGAAAAAGATGCAAACTTTTAATGTGCTCCGGAGGCCCAACACCCCTTGCATGCAACCAAAGTGCGCAGACGCAAAGGTAAACTTCAGCTTTTCCCCAGATGTTTTGGCGCGAAATCCCCGCTCGGTGGGCGGGGCTAAAGGAGGAGCCGTCACTTATTGGGCTTGTTTGGCGCGAAATCCCCACGCTCTTGCACCAGGATTGGCTCTAGCGGTCCCAAGTGAGGCGGAAGCGGCGGGGGGCGTGCGCAGACCGGTAGGTCGGGGGAGAAGAAGCTCGTGGTCCACCAGTGTGGCTGCGGCTGCACCAACTTTTTAAGCAGCGATGGACCTCGCGGCGGCAGCGGAGCCAGGTGTCGGCTCCCAGCACCTGGAAGTTCGTGACGAGGTAGCCGAGAAGTGCCAGAAACTGTTCCTGGACTTCTTGGAAGAGTAAGTTGGTGGCGCCCAGGCCCTCCCGCGGGCGCCCCTCCTGGCGGGACGTGGCGACGCGGCCGGGTGATTTGGAGCCGGTGGGTCCGGGGTCTCCGTACACTGTCCGGCTGGCGGGCGGACACCGAGGCCTGGCGCCTCTTTGACGGAGGAAGGCTCGCCGTCACTTTAAAGTCCCCCAAAACGAGCGCATGCCAGGAACCGGGACGGCGGGGGCTGGTTTCTGAGATAAAAACGGTCTCTTTGTGCCGGACGCCCTGATCTCGGCGTTTTACTTCGCTTATCGCGTTTCTTCACCGCGGGGCGGGAATAGCGAAGCCCGGTTGCTGCCGATATGGAAACTGAAGCTCGGGGCGGTTAAGAAACTTGTCAGGTAGGATCGGTGGACTTGAGTGAGAAACAAACTAGTGATGGAATCCTTGCAGAGCCCGGACAGGGCCGGGCGAGGCGGGGGGGAAGGGGGGGCGGGAGTTGGTCCCCGGCCGCCATTGGAGCCTGTAGAGCTGAAAGTAGTTGGAACGTTGTGGGTCCCTGTGCTGTGTGATTCGGAGTTTTCGGGGTGGACATAGGAGAGTTTTGCTCTGCAACAAAATAATACCTTCCTCCATCTCACTGACGGCTTTCTGGTCTCCCTTCCTCCCCGCTCCCTCCTTTTTCCGTAGCCGTCTAGGTTCCTGGTTTCATAACTGCTCCTTGGTTTCTCCCCATAGTGGTACCATTAATTAACCTTTCTTGAAGCAGACAGCTCACTGCTCCCCTTAACAGCGTAAACTCTGCAGCCACCAGGAAAGTCCAAAAGTTTTACTGTAGGGTTCCAGTTCATACATTTGTTGTTAAATGCCATCGTGTTAGTTCTGACTCATACTGACTGTATAGGGTTTCCAGTTCATACTTGCCATGCGTTTATTCTAAGCAAAATGTGTTTTAAACATATCTCTGTAATCTCTGGATGGCTGCAGACGAGTTCTGTCAGTGATACATTTATCTTTGTCTCTTAAACAACAACAACAAAAAAAACCCAGTGCCATCTATGAGCCTGAATTAATTGATCTAAGAATCAGACTGAAAATAAAAACACAGAAATGACATTTCTTATTGTCCAAGACCTCAGGAAAATAAAAGCAATACACAATAAAGCTGGTGATGTTTTCCTCCAAAAGGATATGTTACTCTATTCCTTTTAACATAATAGCAGATTTGTTGTGAAATAGAATAGAATCAACCCCTCTTTCAAAGACAGTATATTCTAACTCTTAAATATTTATTGCACAGAAAGTGGCAGCATCAATGGGTTCAAGCATGGCAACAATTGTGAGGTTGGCCCAGGACTGGGCAGTGTTTCGTTCTGTTGTACATAGGGTTGCTATGAGTTGGTACCAACTTGATGGCACCTAACAACAACAACAACATCTATGTACAGAGCACTTGACAGAGCTCCATGAACCTGAAAATGTAAGCCTTGTTCCAGTCCTATACTTGACACATGTTTGAATCTGAGGAAGGGAGGATGCCTCTACTAAGGAGAGCTACCAGCATTGTGGCCCTGTTAATGTAAATGAATTCTCCCTAACTGACAACATCTAGAAAGGCTTCATTCATCACAAAGATAGCTCTGGAATTCAGCCTTGAAAGATGTTAAAATTTGAAAGCAAGACAGTGGTGGTGAATTGGCTATAAATGTTTGCAAGCACGCTGCAAAACCAGAGAAAGCATGGGAGGCATGTGAATGACAACACTGGACAGAGATGCTGTGGAGAATTTGGCCCTTATTCCATGGAAGCAATGTTTTCAAGAGGAAATTAGCTTTTTTTTCTTTAACATTTGTTGTTCTTAAGTGCTGCCTGAGGAGCAGCTGGTAAGCTTGAACCACCGCCTAGCAGATCAAACAGCTGGCACATTAACCCAAAGGAAATGTTAATTCAGACTCATTACAACCCATATAGGGTGTCTTCAGGCTATATACTATATGGGAGCAGAAATTATCATCTTTCTCCCAGGAACCCTCTCTCCCCAAAGTTTGAACTGCCTACTGTAGTTAGTAGTGCAGTGCTAATTGTAGTGTTTATCTACAGCACCCCCAGGGCTCCTTGTCCTTAAGTGCCCTCAAGTTAGTTCTGGCTGGTTTCTGAGGAGCAGCTGGTGAATTTGAACCACCAACATTGTGATCTAGTGCTTATCCTACAGCACCACACCAGGACTCTGTGTATCTCTAGTAATATATTTATTTGTTGGAGTCCTGGTGTGACACTGTGGGCTAAAGCGCTGTACTGCAAAGTCATTTGAACCGTAAGCTCATCAGCCGTTCTTCTGAAACCCTATACATGGTATCTATGGGTTGGTACTGACTCAACTACACTTAACAACAACATACCTATTTATTAGCCACTGAGCTTGAATGTAAACCTCAACCTCCCCTAGCAATCGCATCATAAATACTCTCTGTAATTCTATTCAGTGAATAAATGCCTTCACTTTACTGTATTGCTGGATGATGGTGATAATGATAAAGATGACAAATGTTAAAGGCAAAAAAGTTAATTTCCTCTTGAAAATATTGCTTCCATGGAATAAAGTACACATCCTCCATAACATCTCTGTCCAGTGTTGTCATCCACATGCCTCCCATACTTTTCTCTGGCTTTGCTGCGTTTGCAAACATTTATAGCCAATCCACCACCACTGTTAGTCTTTCAAATTTTTAATATCTTTCAAGGTTGAATTCCAGTGCCACCTTTTAGACAAATGAAGCCTTTTAAGATGTTGTAAGTTAGGGAGAATTCGTTTATATTAATATGACTATCCTGGTATAGTGCTGCAGGATAATGCACCGGGCCACAAGGTCGGTGGTTCAAACCCACCAGCCGCTCCTCAGAAACCCTATACAGATTCGACTCAATGGCACTTAACAAAATTTCCTGTAGTTCTCTTTAGCAGGGGTATCCTTCCTCAGGTGTTTGCACGTGTGTTAATCATGTGCTGGAAAAACACGTTGATTTTTAGCTCCATGGAGCTCTGTCAAGTGTTTTGCACATACATGTTATTCAGTAAATATTTGAGAGTTAGAAAATACCCTCTTTGAAGGAGGGGTTGACTATATTGTATTTTACAACAAATCTGCATATTATGTTTAAAAGAATAGAATGTATCCCTTTTGGGGGGGAAATAACCTGCTTTATTGTGTATGTATTTGTGGTTTTATTTTCCTGAGGTCTTGGACTATAAAGCATCTCATGTAAATCAAATGTCTAGAGACATTAGTCTCACTCATATGATCCGAGAGTAAATAGACAAAGGCTCACAAAACAGACTAAATGCTTTAGAGAAAGGAAGACCGCTTAAGGGAAATAAGACCC
>NW_006408530.1:31304783-31343205 GCF_000296735.1 Chrysochloris asiatica
GCACTGGACTGTGAACCACAAGGTTGGCAGTTCAAAGCCAGCAGCTGCTCCTCAGAAACCCTGTATAGGGTTTGTGTGTGTTGGCACCGACTCGACAGCACTTAAAACAACAACATCAGAATCCCTAGAAACACTGGATCTTTGGGTTTTAACCTGATTTTCTTGGCTGAACGTTATACTGTGTTGAGTTGGTGCCAACACATAACAACCCTGTACAGGGTTTCTGAGGAGCAGCTGCTGGCTTTGAACTGCCAACCTTGTGGTTCACAGTCTAGTGCTGATCCTACACCACCATACCAGGAGTTTGAATCACCGATCTTGTAGTTACTAGTCCAGAATTTATCCTAAATACAGCACTAACCCAGGAATGTTTTATATATAGTGATAATAATAATATTTAGCAGTTGAGTACATTCATTGGTTGGAAAATGTACCTGTCAAGAAATTTATTTTAAAACCCAGGGACCTAATTATTCAGTGTTCTGGACACTGTACAAAGACTTTACATGCAGTCTTGATAGTTGTCTTATGAGATGAGGTGATGTGTCCTCATCTGTTATTAAAAATAAATTTAAAAGGGGGAAGCTGGTTTACAGGGTAAGTAACTTAGCCTAAGTTACAGAACTTCTAAACCTAGACTTGCTAACTCTCAAACTTACGGTGTTTAATCAATACATCGTTCTGTCAGCATCCAGATTCTTTTTTTTAATTGACTCTGTTGTTAAGTGCCATTGAGTCAGTTCTAACCCTGTATAGGGTTTCTGAGGAGCAACTGGTGGGTTTGAACTGCCAGCCTGTGGTTAGTAGTTGATGTGCATCTACAGCACCCCTCGCTCCTCAATGTAACCTGACTTGCCTGTATTCACAGGTTCCAGAGCAGTGATGGAGAAATAAAGTACTTGCAATTAGCAGAGGAGCTAATCCGTCCTGAGAGAAACACATTGGTTGTAAGTTTTGTGGATCTGGAACAGTTTAACCAGCAACTTTCCACTACCATTCAAGAAGAATTCTATAGGTATGGATGTATTACTCTTCTTTACTTTGAATAGTGGGATGAAACATGGAAATCCACCTTCCCAGTAGGTGCTTTGAGAAAAGGTAGTATGTGTGTGGAACCTGTTCTTATGTGGGGTATCTCTACAACAGTGATATTGTTAATATAGTGTTCATCCCTTAAAGCCTGGCATTTTAAAATAAAAATAATATGGGTATAATGTGGAAAATGGAAAGAAGTGGGGAGAATAAAATCATCTGTACATTTGCAATTCTCTCATCCAGTCTGCTGCAACAAAGTCCCAGCAACCTCGCAAGTCTGCAAATGACTAAGGACCTCTTGACATATTTTGTTTAATGTTTTTTAAAACATAAATCCAATATTGGGATCATGTAGCTAATATTTTAACATTTTTCCAAGTCTCATAAAAAATTTTAAAGCATTTTAATGGCTGAAAGATGTTTTTTGACAGAAATACCAGTAGATATTATACGAGGAGGCTTCAAAAAGTTCATAGAGAAATTTCATTATATTTCTAGCCCATTTTCCATGAACTTTTTGAAACCCTGTTGTGTTTAATAACTTAGGCTTTCCATTTTTAATCATTACATACAACAGGAAGCATCTTTGTACACTCATATTTGTGTATTTGGTTAAAAATTTTTCACAGTTTTGTATAAATAAAATCAAGTTAAGCATTGTGTCCTTTTACCTTATGGGTTAGGAGATGGTAAACTTAAATCAGTGTTTCTAAATATAACTGACTGCGCGACCATCAGGAATGGTTGAAGGGATTAGCAGCAGAGTTTATTATGAAGGTATGCATCTCACAGTAAGAGGAAGGTAGAAACATCTCTACCCAGACCTATGCGCTGGCCATGCAGCAATTCTGTCTCCTAAAAGTAGCTAATATTTCAGAAGACTCTAACATCCCATTGCTTTTCACAAACCACATTCCAGCAGCTATTGACACTTATCAGGAGGATAGGCACACATCAGTCTAACCAGTTAAGCAAGGCATTTCCTCTCATGTTACAGAATTCTTCCCTATAATTATCCAATTATTACCAGTTAAGAATGAGACCTAAAAAAACATACTAGACCTGGACACCAATCTGGGAGATGTCTTGCCAGGTGTAAACATAGTCCAGAGAAAACCCATGGTGTGGAGCATAGTGCCAACAAGGTGGTGGTTCAGGTAGAGCCATCTCTTGGGCTGAGCAGTGGCTTACGATGTGGGTGCTACCTGACCATGTAAGGGTACTGGATATTAAGGAACAGCATTATGTTTTTGGTGTTTCTGCTACTTGAGAGCTGTTTGTGCTAGGGTAGGAGAGGATTGAAAGAGGCATGTAGAGCCAGACTAGATGATAGAAGCTTCGTGAAGTTAGGTTTGAAGATTTGCTTGCGAGAGGTTTCTACAGTTGGCCTGCATGGAAAGGAAGGAGGAGAGGATTCCTCATTGAACATGTTTATTATGTTAATTGAATTTTTTGTTCTTTGTCAGAGTTCACCCTTATCTATGTCGTGCTTTGAAAACCTTCGTCAAAGACCGGAAAGAGATCCCTCTTGCCAAGGACTTTTATGTTTCATTCCAAGACCTGCCTACCAGACACAAGTAAGAAACTTACTTTGGGAGAAAAGAAATGAACCAAATAATATGAATCAAACCCATTGTCTTCTAATCAATTCCAACTCATAATGTCCCTGTGGAGTCCTGGTATGACGCTGTAGGATAAGTGCTGAACTGCAAGGTTGGTGGTTCAAAGTCACCAGTTGCTCCTTGGAAACCCTATGCAGGGTTGCTGTGGGTCAGAAATGAGTTGATGGCACTTAACAACAACAACAGCAATGACCCTTTATGACAAGACTAAAAATGCCTCTTAGGGTTTATGATGTTTTAATCTCTGAAAGCAGATTGCCACATCTATCTTTCAGAAAGCAGCTGGTGGGGTCATACTGCTGACCTTTTTGGTTAGCAATTGAGTGCTTTAACCAGTGCATTATCAGGGCTCCTTCCACATACTATCAAACCAAACCCATTGGTATCAAGTCAGTTTTGACTCATAACAACCCTATATAGGGTTTATGAGACCATAAATCTTTACAGGAGCAAATAGCCTCACCTTTCTCCCTCCAGACAGCTGGTGGGCTTGAACCTTTAGTTAGCAGTCCAACACCTAACCCACAGTGGCATAGGACTCCTTGGCATATAAACTAGTTTTTGTCACTTAGCTATATGGTGTAGCATTTTTCTGGGAAATATTCTTCTATAGAAGTACTTGCACAGTAGATGGCATAACCTGTATGGGTGTACAGGTTAATCTCATTTTTGCAAGCCTAGATGGTTTTATCTTTCTGTTCCCTTTTGAAGTGATAATCCTTAAGTTTTTAGAAGTGATATGTTGAGTCAAAGAAATATGTAGAATTCAAAGGCTTTCAGAAGGCTTTCATCAGGAAAGTCTGATGGTGTTAATTTCACACCCAGTCCTCAATTCTAGGGGAACATGGTATCTTTAATTTTCAAATTCTTCATGTTCTTATAGTTTTAAAGTATTTACTCATTTATCTATTTCGTTGTAATATGGACGCTTGTATAATTTAGTTCACACCACAGGAAATAAATACTTCTTGTAGAAGAATCAAATGAATATCCTGTCTCTTGTTATTTTTAAGTATAAATTATCATTGAATACCTTCTCATTAAAATGAGAACACTCCCTGGTTGGAAAATGAGTGTTTGGTAATGCACATTTGTCTCTCAACAGAATTCGAGAACTCACTGCATCCAGAATTGGTTTGCTCACACGTATCAGTGGGCAGGTTGTGCGAACTCATCCAGTTCACCCAGAATTAGTCAGTGGAACTTTCTTGTGTTTGGACTGCCAAACAGTGATCAAAGATGTAGAACAACAGTTTAAATACACAACACCGAACATCTGCCGAAATCCAGTATGTGCCAACAGGAGGAGATTCTTACTGGATACAAACAAGTCAAGATTTGTTGATTTTCAAAAGGTATTTACTTAATTCTGTTTAGATGAGATCCTGCCAATGCTAATTATTCACGTCCAAGCTTTTGAAATTGTTTGTTAGACAACATTAAACTCACATTTTATGTTAAGTCAAGCACCATCAAATGTGACTGAAATTTTAAGCCAAAAATTTTAAGGTTCATTTGTCAGTATATAATTTGTTTTTAATCTTTAATGATTAAAATTAGACTGAAAAATTTGTCAAGGAATAGACATGATTTTTAAAACCTTTTTGTTGTGAATTGAGTAAAGGTTTACAGAGCAGATAGTTTTACATTCAATAACTTTGTACATTTTGCTTCATGTCATGGATTTGCAGTCCTCTCAACGTGACATCACTTATCCTACTTCCTCCCATGTTTTCTGTTTCCAGTCTTCCTCCTTTCCTAATTCTTCGGTATTTTGTCCTTGGATAAATACTGCCCTTTTGATCTCAAATGGTTCATTATTCAAAAGTGTGTATATCTCACTAGTGTTATTGTTTCTCTTACAGGTTTGTCTATTGTTTGAGTAAAAATTGAAAGTGAATTCAGTTTCAGACCAAAAGTGACTGGCAGCCATAGTCTCTTTGTTGTTAAGTGCCATTTAGTTGGTTCCGACCCATAGTGACCCTGAACAGGGTTCCCGAGGCTGTAAATCTTTACAGGAGCAGAAAGCCTCATCTTTCTCCTGGGGAGCAGCTAGTTTCCTAGGTCCTACTAAAGCAGATGACTGTGATTGTAACATGGAGATACAAAATTTTTGGAGGAGAGACTTGCTTGAATAAATCTTCAAGTTGATGGGTAGGAGGGAGGGAAAACATGAATTAAAGGGCAGAGGCCAGGATCAACAGGATTGTCAGCAATAATGACGACTAACATTGAGGAGCCAATTTGGGGAACATCAGAACGATGATTTGGTGTGAAGTGTGGGGGAACTTAGACTCCTGAATCTCTGATAAGGAATTGGAACCTGTCTTGATACAGCAATGGAAATGTATTTTGGGAGGAGTTGGACAGAGGGCAGATGTTCACATAGTCATTCTGAACAGAGAAATATTTATTTTAGGTAGCAATATGCACAACCAAACGTGTATCCATGGACAATTTCTACATAAACAGATCAATAGCATGGTTTTGTACTTCACATTTTGTTCCCAGTCTCACTGTCTAATCTATGTTTCATCACCATTAATTTAGGCTCTGTGGCTTCTGAAAGATCTCATCTGTGCTTTAGATGAACTATTAGAGTTTAAACTCACCCAGATAAATTTTTATAAGAGAGTTCTTTTCCAGGTAGACATACTTTATTAGACTAAACAGTTACTTAGATTAATGATGACTTCATGGAATAGTTACATTTTCAACTCAAGGTCTAAAGTATATTTCCCGGCATTTGATTCAGGAGTTCCCCTTTTTAACTGCTGTGGAGTCAGTTCTACTCATAGCAACCCTAAATAGGGTTTTTGAGGGGCAGCCAGCAAGTTTTAAACCACTGACCCTGCACTTTATAGTCCAGTGCTTGTCCTACAGCACCACACCAGGACTCTATAATGGTGACTGGACACCATTCGTTTCTTCCGGTCTCAAGGAAATGGAGGAAGCAGTATATGGAGACAATTAAACCTGCGGTCTGTTTTCTAATCTAATTCCTGGGTCTCCTTCCTCTGCTGTTTCGGGTGGTGTTGCCATGTATGTCAATCTGATTGAGAGTGAAAGTAAAGCTTCTCATAGAATATAGTCAGTTACCAAATTGAACTGTTTGACTAAAAGGAGTTTTCTGTTGGAGAAATCTAGGATGAATGTGAGTGCATGTCAAAGTCTTCAAATGATGAGATGGTTTAGAATATGTCAGTATTTATGACATTTGATTTAGAACATCTTTGAAAGGAATCTCTTATTCTTGACCATTTATTTTTGTTACAGGTTCGTATCCAAGAGACTCAAGCTGAGCTTCCTAGAGGGAGTATCCCCCGCAGTTTGGAAGTGATCCTGAGGGCTGAAGCTGTGGAATCAGCTCAAGCTGGAGATAAGTGTGACTTCACAGGGACACTGATTGTTGTGCCTGATGTCTCCAAGCTCAGCTCACCAGGTGGGTGGGTAGTCAGTAGTGCAAATTTAATAACTGTTTAGTTGCATGAACTATTAAGTGCTGTTGAATCATTTCCTACTCATAGCTGCCCTGTGTAGGGTTGCCGAGGAGTAACTGGTAAGTTTGAACTGCTCACCTTGTGGTTCAAACCAACCTTGTGGTTCAGTGCTTACCCTACAATGCCATTTGATTGATTTTGGTTCTTGGCACCTTTAGCATTAGAGCTGACTGTGATCCAGCTGTTGTGCAATCTTCCAGGTGCACGTGCAGAAACGAATTCCCGAGTCAGTGGTGTTGATGGATATGAAACAGAAGGTGTCCGAGGTCTCCGGGCCCTTGGTGTCAGAGACCTTTCTTACAGGCTGGTCTTTCTTGCCTGCAGTGTTGCACCAACCAACCCAAGGGTAAGTTTAATAGAATGTTGAAGCTTGAGAGTGACTCCCATGAGGCTGCCTCAAAATTAGAGCCTTCTGAAACATCTAAGAGAATTAATTGATGTAGACAGGAGGGGTTGTGGGTTGCAGTTTGATTCTTTAGTTTTCCGTCTTAAAGTTGAAACACTACACATGTCATTTTAGGTTTTAAGGCAGGGCAATTGTTTCATATACAAGAGCTCATTGTTTTAGGTACAAATTATCCAGGTTCTTGTTTTAGAAGTAACAAGTTCTTCTCACTTTCCTGGACTAACTACTATTAAAAGATTTAGTAATCTGGGAAGTAAAGTCTTTGGGAGAATGATGGATTCCTGGCATTATATGAAGAGGCTTCAAAAAGTATGTGGAAAAATGGGATTTTTGAGGTCCCTTCGTAGTTTACTTGATTCTGTGTACTGAGTGAGAAAACGGTGTGGAAAGACTTTGGAAATTAACTGCAATATTGGAAAAGGGGTTAAGTATAATATCCTGTTTATGTACATCTTATCAATGATTAACATTCTGTTCTGTCTTGAGCCTTTAGATTAAATAACATTGCAAAAATGGTGGTGGCTTTGTTTTTTAATTCACTGCACAAATGACAAACTCTTAAGTATTTTGATTATCTAGCTTGGGGCATAAAAAAAAACCTTTGTAGTCAGCATGTTCCACATTAGACTCCCAGACAGTATTTTGTTTATTGTGAAGTTTGTTCTCTGTCACATTTTGGCTACTTCTACTCTGACACTATTTTCCTTTCTCCTCTACTCCTCAGTTTGGAGGGAAAGAGCTGCGAGATGAAGAACAGACAGCTGAGAGCATTAAGAACCAAATGACTGTGAAGGAGTGGGAAAAAGTGTTTGAAATGAGCCAAGATAAAAATCTGTACCATAATCTTTGTACCAGCCTTTTCCCTACTATACATGGTAAGAGGTCTATCCATTTGTGGGAAAACACTTGAAATCAAAATACTGTAATGGTTCTATAAACAATATTCAAGTCAGCTTGTTTAAGTCTCAGAGGTGGGGTTTTTTTGTTGTTTTTTAAAGTCTGAATAGATTTTTTTTATGTTTTATTTTGAATTATGTGATAGTTTACATGGGAGAATGTTAGTTTTACATTTATCCTATCGTATATCATTTCATTGCCATGGTTATAATCCCCTCCATGCATCATCAACCAACCAAAGGGTATATACTACAAGGCTGCCCCCCGGTCATCAGCACACAGCCCTTCTCCCTCTCCGGGTCTAAAGTCCCCAGCTGCTCCATCTCTCCACGTCATCATCTCTGCCTCCATCTCTGGTGTCACTGCTTCTCTGGGTAGAGTCCTGCTCTCTGCTCTTCTCCCTTGATGGTCCCAGGGACCTCCGCTCTTAGACTGAAAAGTTAATCACTCCCCTCTTTGAGACAAGACATCTACCTTTACATTTCCAACCCTCACGATCAGTTTATAGGTGGCTTTTGAAGGGCACTGCATGCAGACAGAACTACATTGAAGTGCATTCCTATGCAAAATTAGTCTGGCTTGGTTTTTCTTTTTAATGTTCAGGGTTGGAGATTTGATGATGCTATTTGTTTACTTGTATTATGCACTTATCCTTGACAGTCTTTCTCATGTTTGTTTTACCCTTACTGTCAGTCATTACATCGCTATTGTGTTTGAAGGACATCACTAAATTTTCAGTTCTCATGCTTTACCTTTAAACTCTTCCATATTCAACTGGTGTTACAATAAGAATCCATAAGATTTGAGGTATTTCTTTGAGATATATATGTTGTTGCTGTATTTTAACCTTTTTTTCTGTCTAAATATTTCATCAGTGAAACGGAACTGAAATCTTTTATGTTTGTGCTTTTGGATGTTAACATATTCTCCCTTACAGTGAGTGAGTCCACACTTTTGTGCTATTTTCTCACCTCTCCCCACATAAATTATCTACTGCTGGACACAAATTGTACCAAAACTTAGCCTTACAACATAGTTCCTACCCACACAGTCTTAGTGATGTGGAGTGTGGGAGAGGCTTAGCTGTTTGGTTCTAACTTAGGGTGTGTTCTGAGATGCAGACAGGGCATCACCTGATGCTGCAGGCCTCTCAAGGCTTCGTTGCAGTGGGAGGGTCAAGAAGAGAATTCACTCACTTTCTTCACAAGTTAGTGTTAGGTGGTGATCAGGCTGCAGTTCCTGGCTACATGGACCTCTCTGTAAAGCTGAGTGTCCTCACAACCTAACGGCTGGCTTTTTCCAGATACAATGACCCAAGAAAGCCAAACAAGAAAAAAGTATAATGTAATGCCTCTCATGGTCTAGTGTCAGACGTTGTTATTGTTGAGTGCCGTTGAATTGGTTCCGACCCATAGTACCCTGTATAGGGTTTCCAGGGAACAGCTAGTGAGCATGAGCCACTGACCTTATAGTTCAAACGCTTTACTCCATAGTGCCACACCAGGTCTCTAGTGTCAGAAGTTACACACCTTCATTTCTACCATCTTCTGGTTGTTACAAGCCAGATACTCACTCAAGCCCACTGAAGGAAGGAGGCAATAAGCTGCACCTCTTGAAAGGATGAGCCACTCTCCATGGGAGAAGATAAGGCTTTCTGCTCTTTCAAAGATTTAAAGCCTCAGAAATCCTGTAATTACTATAAGTCAGAACCGATTCAATGGCGCTTAATGAAAACAACTTGATTGAAGGGGAGGACTATCGAAGTATTTGTAAACATTTTAAAACCACACCCCCAACCCACCACTTCTCTGCTAGTTGGTCATACTATCATGACTTGTGTATTGTTGTGTTACTGGAATCTATGCCACCGTTATTTAAAATACTAGCAGGTGGACAGTTTTCAGTGGAGCCTCCAGATTAAGGCAGACAAGGAGAAGACAAACCACTGTGGAATGTTTAGCTGCTGAAAACCTTATGAACAATGGTAGAACATTGTGAGATACAGTGTTGGAAGATGAAGACATTATGAATGGCAGAAGAACATTGTCTGATACAATGCTAGAAGATAAACCCCTCAGATTGGAAGGCACTAAAAATAGGACTGGTGTAGGTCTGCCTCCTCCAAGGAGAGTTGATCTTAATGATATGGGTGGAGCACAGCATTCAGAACCTTCATTTGCTGATGAGGCACAACTCAAAATGAGAAGAAACAGCTGTAAGCATTCATTAATAATCAAGATGTGGGATGAATGAATGAATCTAGAAAAATTGTAAGGCAGCTTTATATCCTAGGCATTATTGTTAAGTGCCGTCAAGTCAGTTACGACTCATATCAACCCTGTATGGAGTTCCAAGAAGGGCTGGTAAGCTTGAATTGCAAGTTTTGTGGTTCAAGTCCAGTGCATTAACCCACAGCGCCACACATTTGGTATTGGCCATTTTGAATTGGATGATCATACGGTTTACTATGCCAGGAACAAGTTGACAAAGAATGATTCATATTCAAAATAAAGAGCATTTCAAAATCTATCTTGAAGTTCAACATTGTCTGTGATAGAATAATATCCTTAAGCCTACAAGGAAGACCAGTTAATACCACTATTATTTAAGTTTGCACACCAACTAATAAAGCCAATGATGAACAAATTGAAGAATTCTACCAACTTCATCAGTCTGAAATTGATAAAACATGCATTCAAAATTCATGTGTAATTAATGGCAATTGGAATGGGAAAGTTGAAAACAATGAGTAATGAGCTATAGTTGGAAAATAGGCTTTTTTGGTGATAGAAATGATGCTGAAAATCATAAGACCACTGACTTTTTCATTGCAAATATCTTTTTCAACAACAGAAACTATACACATGGACCGCACCTGATGGAAAATTCAGGAATCAAATTGATTACATCTGTGGGAAAAGACAATCGAAAAACACAGTATCAGTCATAGGCCAGCTGTGAAACAGACCATTAATTGCTCATAAACAAATTCAGACTGAAACTGATGAAAATGAAAATAAGTTCATGAGAATCAAAATGTGACTTTGAGTGTATCCCACCTGAATTTAGAGGTCATCTCAAGAACAGATTCGATGCATTAGAAACAAATGACTGAAACCAGATGAATTTTGGACTGGTATCAAGAACATCATACGTGAAAAAAGCAAAAGGTCGTTAAAAAGACAGAAAGGACCAAAATGAGTGTCAGAAGAGACTCTGAAACTTGCTCTTGAACATAGAGAATCTAAATAATGATGAAGAAAAAGAGCTAAATAGAAAATTCTAAAGGACAGCTTAAGACTAAGTAAAGTGTTACAATGAAATTTGCTAAGACCTGGAGTCAGAAAACCAAAAGGGAAAAATGAACTCAGCATTTCTCAAGCTGAAGAACTGAAGATAAAGTCAAGCCTCAAGTTCCAATGATGAAGGATTGATTTTGTGGGGGGTGGGGGCGTTAACTTCTTGTGGATTGAGTGAAGATTTACAGAAAAGATCACCAGTTTTGTATTCAACAAATCATATAATTTATTTCATCTCAATGATTGTAGTCCCCTCTGTGCAACAACAGTTGTCCTGCTTCCTCTCTGGTTCCTTTCCATTCTACTCACCTTCCCATCTTGTCTTAACTTTGTCTTTAGGGAAATGTTGCTCTTTTGATTTTGAGTGATTGACCATTCCATGGTGAGCATATCTGAGTAGTGTTGTTGTCCCCCCCCCCCCCCCCCAATGTACCTATCTACTGCTTTGCTGAAAATTGGGTTGCAAGGGTAAGTTCCTTTCCAGACCTGAAGGGTTGTTATAGGGCTATAGTCTCAGGTTCCTCCTGTCTCTTTCTCACCAGTAAGCCTCATCTTTTTAAAAATTTTTTTTTAAATTAATGATTTTGAGTCTTGTTTCATTCACATTTCCTCCCACTATCTGGGAGGGACCTTCTAATAGGATCCATTTCAGAGCCTTTGGCGTAGTGGTATCCAGGCACCATCTAGTTCTTCTGGTCTCAGTTGTTCACGTGTTTCATTTATCTATTGGACTAATCATTTTGAGATCTCTTCCATATTCTTTCTTCTGGACATGGGGAGACCAATAACTGCACCTTAGACAACCACTCATCAGCTTTTGTTTTTAAAACTTTTTAATGTGAGTAAAGGTTTACAGAGCAGATCATCAGTTTTACATTCAACATATCCAATACTTTGCTTCATTATAATGATTATCTCCAGGTGGCGGTGGTGGTGGTTTTGTGCCCTGGAGTCGGTTCTGACTCATAGCGACCCTCTGTACAGGGTTTCCGAGGCTGTAAATCTTTGCAGGAACAGAAAGCCTCTTCTTTGTCCCACAGAACAGCTGGTAGTTTTGAACTGCTAACCTTGTGGTTCGCAGCCCAATTCGTAACCACTGTGCTACCAGAGCTCCTTATGTTGTTGTTGTTGTTAAGTGCCGTCGAGTTGGTTTCGACCCATAGCGACCCTGAATAGGGTTTCCGAGGCTGTAAATCTTTACGGGAGCAGATCGCCTCATCTTTCTCCCGCGGAGCAGCTGGTAGTTTCGAACTGCTGACCTTCCGGTTCGCAGCCCGTTTCGTAACCACGAGCTCCTTATAGTTAATAGCATTTACCTCTATTCACTTTAACTATTAATTCATTCGTGTGTCTCTTGCTACCTTCATCTTTCCTTTGTTAACCTCCCTCTTGTTATATATTGGGTGTCGTTTCACCCATGTTAACATGTGTCTACCCTCTAGCCCATGAATAATTTTTCTTCCCCTCTCATCCTGTAACCATCATAGATTCTTTCTTTTATTAAGAAAACCTTGTAATGTTTTATAACATTGGTCAAATACAGTATTTGTCCTTTTATGATTGACTAATGTCACTCAGCATAATGTCCTTCAGGTTCATCCATGTTGTGAGGTCCTTTGCAGATTGATCATTATTCTTCATCGTTGTGCTGTATTCCATAGTGTGTAAGTACTAAAGTTTGTTTAACCATTCTCCGTGGACATTTAGACTGTCTCTCTTTTTTTTTTTTGCTATGTCTCTTGTAGGCAGGATATTGAAGGATCCTGTTTTTTAATCCATTCTGCTCTCTCTCTGACTCTTGATTAGTTCATTTGATCCATCTACATTTTGTGTAATTCTCAATAGGTATGAATTGATTGGTCTCATTTTGGTATTTTTTTTGTTGCTGCTGATTTCTTTGTTCCACATAATTTTCTGCACTGAGCTCATTTTGTTTGTGGGTTTTCTTTTTGTTTTTATTTCTGTCTTGTTAATGCGTACTGATTTTCCTCATTGTTTATTTTGATGTTGCTTATAGTTTGTTGTTAAGTTCTATCTAAATGGTTTTAGCCATAGGGACCCTGTATAGGGTTTCTGAGGAGCAGCTTGAACCACCGATTTTGCAGTCCAATGCACCACATCAGGACTCTTATTTTGATGTGCAGTTGCATTAATTTTCTTGGAGGTTGCCCTGTAATTTATTAATTTCCCCTCCCCATTTTAAGAGTTTGTTTTATCTTAAAATTAACTTGACTTCAGTATTTGAAAGTTCTGTGTCTATACAGTTTCCTCTTTTTGCTTTGCAGTAGACTTCATTATGAATTGATATCTCTGGTTTCATATTTTCAGTCTTGGAGATTTGTTTCACTTTAAGTACGTGGGTTAATGCGCCAGACCGCAAAGCTGTTTGAACTGCAAGGTCAGTGGTTCAAGCTCACCAGCTGCTCCTCGGAAATCTTATCTATACAGGGTCGCTATGGGTCGGAATCGACTCGCTGGCACTTAACAACAACACTTAGATTGTCCTGGTGTGGTGCTGTGGGCTAATGCGCTGGACTGCAAGGCTGGTTGGAACTGCAAAGTCAGCCGTTCAAGCTCACCAACCACTCCTTGGAAATTCTATACAGGGTCACTATGAGTCATAACTGACTCGATGGCACTAAATAACAACAAACACCTAGATTGTGGTGCTGTGAGTTAATGAGCTGGATTGCAAAGTCGGTTTGAACTGCAAGGTCCATGGTTCAAGCTCACCAGCCACTCCTTGGAAACCCTATACAGTGTTGCTGTGAATTGAAACTGAATCGGTAGCACTTAACAGCAACAACGTCTAGATTAAGTTCTGGGTGGTGGTGTCAAGTATGATAATCTTAGGTTGTTGTCTACTATTGGTTTTCATTCAAAGAACACCTTTAGCAGTTTTGGAAAGTTGGTTTGGTCATTATAAATTCCCTTAATTTCTGTTTTTCATTAGTAAATGTCTGCATTTCACTGTCGTATTTGAGGGATATGCTTCTTGGTTGGCAATTTTTTCCTTTCAGAGTTTAGTATATGTCATCTCATTGCCTTCTTGCCTACATGGTTTCTGATGAGAGATCAGAGTTTAGTCTTACTGGTTTTTCTTTGTAGGTAACCTTTCATTTTTCCCAAGCTACTCTCAGCCATTTTTCCCTGTCTTTGTTTTTTAGAGCGTTTAATTATATATCTTGGTGATTTGCTTTAGGGATCTATCCTGTATGGGGGTCATTCAGCTGCTTGTATGCTTAGCTTATCTTTCATGATGTTTTAGGGAAGTTTTTTTCAATAACTCTTTGACAGTTTTCTCTGTGTTTTTTATTGTTTGTTCATGTTTTGGAATTCTGATCCCATAAATTATTCTTCTTCATGATGTCCCACATAACTCTTAGGCTTTCTTTGCATTTTTTTCATTCTTTTTTCTGATTGTCCTTCTAGCGTACTAATATTGGGATATTTAGGTCCTTATCAGGAGAAAAGAAATACACAATTTTGGGGGTGTTAAAATAATGAGTAACTACCTGTAGTCTCACAATTTTTGGTATTAACTATAGCTGGAAATATTTGCCAATGTAACTGGTAGATTAAAGGGACCAAGGCTTCAAAGATCAAGTTAATACTGACTCTTCATAAATAACAAGAGGAATCTGTAACCGCACAAAATGTGATTTAAGTTTGTACACACACAAAATCAATGTAAAGTTTTGAAAGAGCAAACATCAAGGTTGGGAAACATTAAAGCAATGTATTTTGTTAGGTAAAGCATGAATTTTCAAAGTCTTTTTATTTGACGCCTAAGCCAATTACTTCTTTATTCTAATTAGTGCCTCAAATCAGATACAGAACACATGCTTGTTCTTTTCAGGAAAGGTAGAAGTAATTCATGGCATTGCTACCAAAGGTAGGAGTCTTGAATTCTTGACCATTATCACTTTGCTTTTCTTCAACAATTTTAATTTGTTTGCAAAAGCTAAACAGTCTAAAGCAAAATTTTAGACACATTACAGAAAGAAAATACAGGAAATGTATGGACCGCGGGATTAATCGATTTGGGCATAGTCATTTGCCACACAGTTTACAAAGTGTGAATCAGTCTTAACTCAAAATAGATGAAAAATTCACACATTATTTCTAAAGTTCAAATTTGAAACAACTGAGGTGGTGGTATTTGATATCTAAACACTGCTTTTAATATTTTATTGGAAGAAATATACTCCACATTTCTTCACCCATTATAATCTAAGCACAAACTTCAAAAATTGTATAAATCAGTAGATTACACCATATTACAAATCTGTACCTAGACCAAGAAGCAGTTGTTCGAACAGAACATGGGAACACTGAAAGTTTTAAAATTGGGAAAGGTGTGAGACAGGGTTGTATTCTTTCACCATACTTGTTCAACCTGTATGCTGAGCAAATAATACGAGAAGCTGGGTTCTATGAAGAAAAACGTGGCATCAGGATTGGAGGAAGACTCATTAACAACCTGCGATATGCAGATGATACAACCTTGATCGCTGAAAGTGAAGAGGACTTGAAATATTTACTTATGAAGATTAAAGAGCACAGCCTTCGATATGGATTGCATCTCAATGTCAAGAAAACAAAAATCCTCACCACTGGACCAATAAACAACATTCTTATCAATGGAGAAAGGATTGAAGTTGTCAAGGACTTCATTCTTCTTGGATCAACTATCAACACTCGCGGAAGTAGCAGTCAAGAGATCAGACGACGTATTGCACTGGGCAAATCTGCTGCACAGGAACTTTTTAAAGTATTGAAGAGCAGAGATGTCAGCTTGAGGACTAGGGTGCGCCTGACCCAGGCCATTGTGTTTTCAATAGCCTCATATGGATGCGAAAGCTGGACAGTGAATAAAGAGGATCGTAGAAGAATTGATGCCTTTGAGTTGTGGTGTTGGAGGAGAATACTGAGGGTGCCATGGACTGCCAAAAGAACCAATAGATCTGTTTTGGAAGAAGTGCAGCCAGAGTGCTCCTTGGAGGCCAGGATGGCTAAGCTTCGTCTCTCCTACTTTGGACATGTAGTCCGGAGGAAACAATCGTTGGAGAAGGATGTCATGCTGGGTAGGGTAGAGGGTCAGAGAAAAAGAGGAAGACCTCCAACGAGATGGATCGGCCAGGTGGCATCATTGATGGACTCGGGGGTGGCAGCGGTGGTGAGGTTGGCCCAGGATCGAACATTGTTTCGTTCTGCTGTGCATGGAGTCGCTATGAGTCGGTTCCGACTCGATGGCACCTGACAACAACAACAACAACAACAATGACCCAGAAATGCAGTGTGATTATCAAAAGCTGCGTGGAAATGTTTCTAACACTTAAGGATTATATTCATAACCCAACAAAGATTATGAACAAGAATAATCATTAATGGAGCCAACATTTCAAAATATTTTGCTTATCAAAGCACCAGAAAAATAGTATTCACAAAATACAGTCCTGCAGAGGATTATTGCTCACGAATTATCTAGTAAAAGGGTCATCTGTCTTACTGAGAACAACTTTGAGCCTTTAACATCTAATCTGAACAGCTTTCTAGTTTATTTGTTTTCTAATCAGTATACTGGAATGAAAGATAGTAGTGTCAGAAAGAATACATTTTCCCTTTCAATATGCTAACTAAAATCTCTATAAAATTTAGAACTTTTATAAAAATTAGCATACTCGACTACTTAAAAAACAACAACCAAATACTAGTGCCTGAAGACCTCCCAACAAGATGGATTAGCCAAGTGGCAGCATCGATGGACTCAAGCGTGGTAACAATAGTGAGGTTGGCCCAGGATCAGGCTGTGTTTCGTTCTGTGCATAGGAGGATCGCTATGGGTCAGTACCTACTCGATAACACCTGACAACAAGTACCTGAAAGCCTAACCAAGACTCCAGTATTAAATTCCTCACCTTTTCCAAAACATAGGTTTTGATGTCTAAAATTTTGTAACATGGTTAATGGTTGCTATATGGTCACCATATCAACACTTTATTCATTATAAAACCTTAGGGGGATTTTCAAGGGTGAAAAAACTTCATTCATGAAAATGTATTTGGGAGTTTTCTATCCTCTTCTATGTTCTGGAATAGTTTGAGTAAAATTGGTATTAACTCTTTTTTTTTTTTAATGTGAATTATGTGATAGTTTACATGGGAGAATATTACTTTTACATTCATTCCATCGTATATTGTCTCATTGCCATGGTTACAATCCCCTCCATGCAATCCTTCCCCCGTGCCCACAGTCACTCTCCCTTTCTGGATCTAATGTCTCCAGCTGCTCCATCGCTCCACGTCATCATCTCTGGCTTCATTTCAGGCATCACTGCTTCTCTGGGTAGGGTCCCATTCTCTGCTCCTCTCCCTTGACGGTCCCAGGGATCTCTGCTCCTAGAATGAAAAGTTAATCACTCCCCTCCTTGCTATAAAACATCTACCTTTACATTTCCAACCCTCAAACAATTAGTCACTATTGTATCACAAGAGACCTATCTGGATTTCATTGCATCAGCCAGTACCACCTAGACAGATAGAATACTACTCACTTGAGATTCTACCTTTCTCCAGGCCCTCTGGTTCTAGGTTCCCTCTTGAAAGCTTGTAAGCCAGTCACTTCTTGCCTTTGTAGTCCCCCCACCCCCTTTTTGGGTAGCCAATGTCCATGTTGCCCATCCCTGTCCACTCTGTGTGTAGGAGGGGTGGGAATGATTCTTGCTGCAAGGTATTAACTCTTGAGAGATGAGTTTTAAGCTCACTGATTCAGGCTTCCATTGTATTACGGAAGGCTTTGTATAGGAAGTATATCTTAAAAACAAAAAAAGTAAAAGCATACACCTTGCTGTTGAGTCAGTTCTGACTCATTGATTCTGTAGTACAAAGTAAAATCGCCTTGTTGGCTTTCAAAAACTGTACTCTATGGAAGCAGACTGCCACCTCGTTCTCTTACTGAGTAGCTGGTGGTTTGAACCACCGACTTTTCAATTAACAACCAAACATTTTAACCAGCGTGTCAGTAGAGTTCCAAGTAGTTCTTCAGCTGGACCCACTGATAAACAGAAAAAGGAAAGGTTCTTAGAAAGGTGAACATGAACATTGGTGACATCTGCAGTCTAGGTGAAGACGCTGGAACAATGATTACGCAGTTGTGTTCACAGAATAAGATCCAAGACAAGAAGCTTACTATTTTTGCTCCAGTCTTGGGGGCTGTGCTTCTCCTCTGTTATTTTGGTGATTGACTTGCCTTTATAGCTTATTATGAAGTTGCTTAACCTCATGTTTGAAAAATAGCATGGGGTTTTCATCTGTAGTTTCTTTTCATTTCAGGCAATGATGAAGTAAAACGGGGTGTCCTTCTGATGCTTTTTGGTGGTGTTCCAAAGACAACAGGGGAAGGGACTTCTCTTCGAGGGGACATAAACGTTTGTATTGTTGGTGACCCAAGTACAGCTAAGAGCCAGTTTCTGAAGTAAGTGTGTGCCTAAATTAGTACAAGAGAAAAAAACGTACATAGTTCTAAGCTTTCTGTGACATCAAGAATTCATTCAGTGTGCCTCTAATTGAGGGTGAGGAGTATATAGTTAACGCTGTTGGATATTGAACCCTCTTAGATTGCTGTTGTTAAGTGCCTTCGAATTGGTTCCGACCCATAGAGACCCAGTAGAGGGTTTCTAAGGAGTGACTGGTGAGCTTGAACCACCAACCTTGTAATTCAGACTGACTTTACAGTCTAGCGCATTAACCCACAGCGCCACACCAGATTAGATACACTTTATTGGGGGGGGGCAGGATATAGCAATGTTTTTATTTTTTATACTAAGGAAAATTTGCCTAAAATCCCAATCCCATGTGTATGCAAGTTCTTTAATCTATTATCTTTATTTCTTTGAATGCACTAATATGTATTTTTATGATTATAATCACATCTTACATATTTTTAGTTTTATCCAAAATACTTTTTGTGTTTATTTTCATTGTTGTCAGTTTTCGTTGGTATACTATAGCTTACAAAATCATTCCCATATCCATATTGTTGGACTATTTAATAAGGTGATGGTTTTGTGTCATGGAGTCGGTTCTGACTCTTAATGACCCCCTAGGATTTCCGAGGCTGTATTATTTTAATGGAAGTCGTATGGTGGTGCAGATGGGTAATGCGTGCCCGACTGCTATCTGGAAGGTTGGAAGTTCAAGTGCACTCAAAGGCACCTCAGAAGAAAGGCCTGACTAATCAGCCATAGAAAACTCTTTGGCAAACACTTCTACTCTGCACAAATGGCGTTGCTGTGAGTAGGAATTGACACTTCAACTCGTTTAATTTTCTATTATTTTAATGAATACAGATTTGTGTAAACTTTTTGTTTGTTTGGAGATTTAAGAATATAAACCTTTTTGAAGTTCTTAAACATGAACACATTTCCCAAAAGCAGCACTGCCACAAGGAAACATTCGATGTGAACCTCATCAGCATAATTCAGCTATTTCTTGGAAGCTGTGTTTGGCCACTTTCAAACTAGTCAGAAACTTGAAGCACCCTGAAAGCATGCGACACTTGCCCCCATGTTTCAGGGAGGGAAACGAAGCTCTCATAGCTGACAGCACTTGGCTTTTGCTGCTAAGCTTCTGCTCTTTGTACTGTATCAAGCAGGCTTTCCTTTGTTTTAGAAATGTGTAACTTGGCACTCTACTACAACATCTCCTTCACTTACCAAGGACTGAAGTTTAGATTTGAAGATAATGATCTTAAGTTAAAAACAATTTTTTTCTTCATTCTCTCTGCTTCCCACCCCTACCCCAGCCCCAAGAAATAAATGTTATAACGCTGCCTCTGAGATTTAACAGTATTGCACTTGATTGTGTTGGACAGCAATAGTTTTTTTCTATCTAGTGTTTTTTTTAAACATACTTATTAGATATAATTAATGTGCTATAAAATTCACCCCTTTAAAGTATGTACCATTCTGTGGTTTTTAGCGTTTTCATTGAATTTTGCAACCATCATCACAAATCTAAGAATATTTTCAGTACCCCCGGAAAAAAAGACCCCAATACATAGCCCCATTCTCTCTTCCAGCCTGCTTTTCCTAATCTAGTGCCTTTATTTGCTTATTCTAGCAATTGCATATTAATGGAATCATATAGTCTGTGGTCTTTTGTGATTGGCTTCTCCATTTAGCATAAGGTTTCCAGGGTTTGTCTATGTTATAACATGAATCAGTATGGTAAACCTCTGGGTTACAAATCATTGTCCTTTAATATTAAGTAAATTTGTCCTTAAATTGAAACCATTGAACCAACCCCTACTGTAACAAATTCTTCCTCAAAATCACCCTCACTTGCTACCAGACCAAAACTAAAACTCACTGCCATTGAGTTGATTTCGACTCATCATTTGCTATACATGCAGCTTTTAAATCATGAAGAAAACACCTCAGACCTGAAGTAAGGCCTAAGTCAGAACCATATGCACCTGTTCCAACTTACCTACAAATTCAGCACATTTAAACACACACTTGGGAAGAGAACTCATTTGTAACCCAGGTACTGCCTATACTTAATTCCATTTTGTTTCCATACAATATTCCTTTGTATGGATATTGTTGTTATGTGTCATCGAGTTGATTCCGACCCATAGCAACTCCATCTAGGGTTTCCGAGGCGTGGCTGGTGAGTCTGAACCGATGATAACCTTAACAGTTCAAACTGACATTGTGATCCAGTGCATTATCCTGCCTCACCACACCATATACCACATTGTTTTTCCATTCCTCAGTTAATGGACAATTTTGATTGTTAACCACTATTTGACTATTGTGAGTAATAACTACTCTGAACATTGGTGTGCCCGGTGTGTATTCACATGCTCATATTTTCATTTCTCTTTGGGAGAATTCTTAGGAGAGGATACACTGGGTCATATGGTAACGATTTAGCCTTTAGAGGAACTGCCTGACTTCCAAAGCAGCAGCTTTATGTTATTACCAGCAGTATATGAGGGTTTCAATTTGTCTATATCCTTGCCAACAAGTGTTACTGTTTGTCTTTATATTACAAACTTTAATGGATGTGAAGTGGCAGCTCTTTGTGATTTTTAGTTGCATTTTCTTGGTGTGACTCATGATGTTGAGCATCTTTTCATGTGCTTTACTAGTCATTTGCATATCTCCTTTGGAAAAATGCTCCTTCACATTATTTCCCAGTGTTTTAATTGGGTTTAGTGGTTAATTGTAAGAGTTTTATATATATGTGTGTGTGTGTGTGTGTGTATACTCGTATACATATATATACATACATATATATATATATATATATATATATAAAACTTTTATATGTATACATATAAGTAGCTCTGGTAGCATAGTGCTTACTAATCGGGCTGCGAACCTCAAGGTTAGCAGTTTGAAACTACCAGCTGTACCACGGGAGAAAGATGAGGCTTTCTGCTCCCATAAAGATTTATAGTCTCGGAAACCCTGTACAGGGTCGCTATGAATCGGAACCGACTCCACAGCACATAACAACAACATGTATACACATGCTGAAATCCTGTATCAGATAGATTTTTAAGTATTTTTACCAATTCTGTGGATTGTCTTTTCACCTTCTCTATATGGTATCCATTGGAGTACAAGATTTTTAAGTTTAATGAAGTTCTGTTTATTTAAAGTTCAACTTAACTTCCTTAAGCTATTGGTGTCATACTCTTCATTGAGATCTTTGATCAGTTTTGAGTTAATTTTTGTATGTAATGTGAAGAAGCGCAAATTTATTCTTTTTAAAAGTGAATATCCAGTTGTTGAGAAGACTGTTTTTTTCCCATGGAAAAATGTGAGGGATTATTTCTTCGTTCTCTATTCTGTGAATCTGTATGTCTGTCCTTATGTCATGTGATGCAGCTCTGTAGGATAAGACCTGGACTGCTAACTGCAAGGTCAGCAGTTCAAACCCCCCACCCAGAACCTTGACATGACAGCACTTAACAATCACAACAATAATGCCAGGTCTAAGGAGCTAGTAGCATAGTGGTTTGCATGTTGGGCTGCTAAATGCAAAGTCAGCTGTTTGGATCCATCAGCCACTCCATAGGGAAAAGATGAGGCTCTGTTCCCGTAAAGATTTATAACCTCAGAAACCTCAGGCAGGGTCTCTATGAATCAGAACCAATTAGAAGTCATGCAGTAGCATACGAGTTCTAAATTGTCTGGATAGGTATAACTTAATGTAATTTTGGGGAGGGAGGTGTAGGTATGGGTAAATAGGAGTAAGGAGTTCAGACTTACAGCTAGGTCTAGGCAAGGCCTGGGATTTCATTTGGTGTTAGAATTAATGGTTGGGGTAGAGGTTGGGAAAGGGCTAGGAATAAGGCTTGATCCAATTTTAGGGTTGCAAGTTAGGTTTATTTTTTTATTTTTCTTAAAATCCTGATTTTTTCTTATTTAGAAGTTCTGTAACTACATTATTCCCTTTCTTTGCTTTGTTTTCAAACTGGTATTTCATTCCTGTTTTCAGTCTTCTAGGGTTTTTTTGTTTAGTTTTTACTTTGAATAGTTCTAAATCTGCATTGAGTTCTGGGTAATATTGTCATGTATGTTAGTCTTAGGTGTGTTGTGTGCTGTTGTTGGTTTTCTGTCCTAAGAACTCCCTAAAGTGTTTTTTTGTAAGGTTGGTCTGGTTTTTGCAAATTCTTTTAATTTCTGTTCTTCTGGAAATGTCCTAATTTCACTGTCATGTATGATGGGGAAATCTGTGAATAGAGTGAAGACTTACAGACAAGATCATCAGCTTTACTTTCAACAGGTTATACACATTGTTTAATGTCAGTGACTACAATCCCCTCCCTGCAACAACAGTTATCCTACTTCCTCCCTATGGTTCTCTATTTGCATCTTATATTTCACAAATGAGCAAAGCAAAAATATTTGCTATGCACATATAAACCAAAAAATATATATTCATTTAAATGTCCAAAGTACACATTCAAACCAGCCTTCTGCCAATAAGCACACAACCTTACTTACTCAGTCTGTGGGCCTATAGCACACATCTGCTCTGTTTCTCCATGCCACTCAAAATTGAATCATAAAATCCTATCACCATCATCCCTCATCCCCTTTCACCAGATTCATCTGGAAAAGAGGAGAACCATCCAGTGGGGATTCTATCTTATATCTCTCCTTCTGAAACTAAGCACAGTTGTGAAAGTTTATAAGCCAACCACTTCATGCTTTTATAACCAACACCCCATATTTGATAACCAGTGTCTGACTTGCTGTCCCTATCCATTGGTGGTTCAAACTCACCAGCATCTCCTTTGGAAACTGTATACAGGGTTGCTCTGAGTTAGAAGCTAAGTCAAATGGGTACTCTTTGCAAGTTTGGGGAGTGCATGCACAGCTCCCTGCCATTAAGACCAGTTGGCTGCTTCACTCTCAGTTCTAGCCCCCAGGGGCTAGCTAGGTCAGTGCCTATAGGCTTGAGAGTTCACACATCTCCCTAAATTTCAGACCAGCTTGGCCATCTCTCATCTTGATGTCAGCCAGTGTCAATAGAACATGGCCTTAATCAACCCACGTCTTTCTTCATTGCTGCATTTCCCTAACTTTTATTCACAAGTAGCTCCAGGTGGGCACTAGACTGCTCTCGTGTTCCCTTTGAGTTTCAGTCTTAGAAGGGGGTTTTCCCTGATGGGCTCGCTTTTCTTGCCTTGATGCCTGCAAACCAGACAGCTTGTTTAAAGTTCAAACAGCCAAACAGTCCGTTGTGTTTTTCCCTTCAAGTTTTTCTTTCTATAAGAATCCTCTGTTCTCCTAGTAGTTCTGGGTTGGTCTGCATGTCTTTTGAAGTGGGAATGTCCCAGCTCCAAAGGTTCTAGGTAGAGGAGAACTCAGGATTCTACCTAAGACCCCATACTCCACAAAGGCTTAATAAGCCTATTTTCCTGGGCAGATTCTAACTCCTTTTAGCAAATCCAATAATTATAGACTGATAAAAACAGGCTTAGAAGTTTTCTTATAATCATAATTCCCAATATTCATTTCTATCACATAAATATCTATTTTACAATTGTTGTTATTGCCGTTGAATCAGTTCCAACTCACAGGAACCCAGTTTAGGGCTTCCGAGGAGTGGCTGGTAAGCTAGAACTGCCTACCTTGCAGTCCAGCGCATTGGACTCCCAACAACCCGCAACACCATCCGTAAATCAGTCAAACACGTATTTTCTTCCCCTTTACCCATTCAGCCTCTCTCTCAATCCATGTATCTACTCACAGATTGTGTATAAATCTCTCTAACCCATTTAGCCCATGCATCACTCCCTAAGGCGTCCCTATCTTCACTGTTCATCTACTACCCTCCTCTTCTTGTTTATTGCCTTCCTCCTTACATATTGCCCTCCCTGTCACCCGAACTGGACTTCTGGTGTGATGCTGTAGGATAAACACTTGCCTGTGAACCATAAGTTCAGCTGTTCGAACCCATCAGTTGCTCCTCGGAGACCCTATGCAGGGTCACTGTGAGTCAGAATCGACTTGACAGCACGTAACAATAACATCACCGGAGCTAACATGTCTACCCAGTGAATTATTATCCCCTTCATCCCACTCTTGGTAACCATCAAAGAATGTTTCTTTTAGTATGGAAACCTTTTCCTAAACGTTTACAATAAGGGTCTCAAGATGGCTGCGGCCGCTGCTTATCAGTCACCTCTTCTCTTGCCAGTAAGCACTGAACCTGCTTTTTCCATCCCTCCCTCAGAGTTCCAGGGCCGTCTGTTGTATCTGTCTAGTCTGGTTTTCCATATCCTTGCTGCAGAGAGCCACAGAGCCTTTATGCCTAGTTTGCCATCTTTGGGTATATGATTCTTGGTTGACAGTTTTTTTTTTCTTCTTTTAGAATTTTATGTATGTCATCCCATTGTCTTTTTGCTTGCATGGTTTCTGCTGAGAAAACAGAGCTTAATCTTATTGTGTATCTCCTTTGTATAGGTACCTTTTCTTTTCCAGAGCTGCTTTTAGTATTCTTTCCTTGTCTTTGGTTTTGAAAAGTTTAATTATAATATGTCTTGGTGATTTTCTTCTGGGATCTATCCTTTTCGGAGCTCATTTAATTTCTGGTTCTTATCTTTCATGTTAGAAAAGTTTTCTTCCACCAACTCTTGGACGATTTTCTCTTTAGTTTTGTCTCTTCGTGTTCTGGAATTCTAATCACATTTAGCTTATTCCTTTTGATAGTGTGTCCAACATAAATTCTTTGGCTTTCTCTGGATTTCTAAATTCAATTCTAGTTTGCCCCTTTAATGTATTACATATTTCTGAAGTCATAGTACTAATCTTTTGGCTTTCAAATTGCTATTTTTGTATAGTTCCCAAATTTCCATTTTTAATTATCAGTTCTAATATTGTTTTTCTGAAATCTTGATATCATCAATTTCTTCGATTCGTTGATGGTACCTAAATAGAATTCTTTTAAATTCCTTATCAGGTGGTTCTGATTCCATTTCTGTTTTATTTTCTGACTATATTTTGGTCACTTGTTTAAGGCAGTTTGACTTATTTCTTTGTGTAAGCTGAAATTGTGTTTTCTCAGACATTGTGATGTCATTGTGTTTATATTTAATTGATGATTCTATGTTGGTGTCCTCAGGACTTGTCTCCTGGTGGATATGATAGAGATTGAAAAGAAGTGTGAACACAGTTCTTGGGTGATAGTTGGTGTAGTATAGTTCAGGGCAGATTCACATACCGGGATAATCCCAGGCAGAAGCTGAGCAACAGGGGTACCACCATTCCCTGTGTTGGTGATGGTGGGACTGGCCACACCCCAGCTACTAGGTGGGCAAGAGAACAAGGGAGGATCACACCCCTCTTATCTCCCTCCTACAGCTTGACCCTGTGTACACAGGATGCTGTATTGGCAGTTGGTTGTAAAAGTTCAAAATGGCCATACTGCTCCACGCCAGCTGATAGTCCGCCTGTTTTTCTTCTCTCTCACTGCTCTGTTCAGCTTCCAATTCCAGTCAGCACCCAGTCCGCCTTTCTGTCCTGTCTTCCAAAGCTCAGGGTTCCAGGACCACCTTTCTGTATCTATTTCAGTTGTTCTCCCGTTTCTTTGTTTCAGAGAGTCCACTCAGTACATCTGCTTACTCCACCATCTTGTACCAACTCTGATTAATTTTGAAGTCATAGTGTTAGCTCTCTTTGTTCTTCTCTTTCCAGATTGTTTGGCAATTTTTAGTTTCTTGAAATTTGCACGTGAATTTTTAAATCAGTTTGTAGTGTAAGTTTTGTATTTGTTAAATTTATTCCTAAATATTTTATCATTTTTGATACTGTTATAAGTGGAATCATGTTCTCAGTTTCTTCTCCAAGAAAGCATAAGACTCTGCTTGGGACTGCTTTAAATCTGTAGATGAACTTGCAGAGAATTGCCATCTTGATACTATTGAGTCATTTAATCAATGAACATGGAACACAGTCTTATTTATTTAAGTTTACTTCAGTTTCAGTGTTTATTTTACAAGCTCAACCTATTTCTTGGTAAATTGTAAATTTATTCCTAAAGTGGCTTTGGACACTACTTTAAATGGAGGTTCCTTTTGTGTGGGTGTTATGTTTGTTTAGGTCTATTTCTAAGTATTCATCGTTAGTATATAGAAGTGCAGCTAAGCTTTGTACATTAAACTTGTATCCTACAAGTAAATTCACTTTGAGTTCTAGTAGCTTTTTTTGGTAGATCTCGAAGGTTTTTTAAATATATGTGTGTGTATTTATCATAAGAGGACATTGGATTTTGTGTAATGCTTTTTCTTCATCTCTTGGTAGTCATGTGGGTCTTGTCATTTACAATGAAACATGTGAGACCTGTAACTTGGCAGGAACTCCTCATTTTTCTGGGTCTTGAAAGTTCTCCATTTTTGACAGGGTGTATGTAGTCTTGCCATTGAGGTGCACAGAGGCTCCATATGATAAGCACTGGACTGCAAACCACAAGGTTGGTGATTGGAGTCCACCAGTCACTCCACAAAGATGTAAAGCCTTAGAAATTCTATACAGGGTCGCTATGAGTCAGAATCAACTCTGCAGCACTTAACAAGTCTTAACATTTTTCTATCACTTGTTATAGTGGAAAGCAAGCAGGTTTTCCTTTTCTGAAAGGTTTCTGCCTTACATGGATTCTGGCTTTCAACTGTATTCATATGTTAAAATTATTTGTTTTCAGCAGTTAAATCAAGCCTGTGTTTCTGGGATGAATCACAACTCCAATTTTGTTTTATGCTTTAATTGCAAGACCTTACTAATAGATGCTGCTTATTGCTAAACAGTTTCTTTTGGCTCATTTTAAAATTGCCGTTTCTGTCGTATATTAATAATCATCATTTGACAAGAATGAATTTAAATCCATTTTCAAGGCCTAAGGAGATAAGTATTTCTGTTCAGGTTTTTGTCCATTCAATCTCTGGCATCTCTGTATTTATGAATTGCTTTTGCTAATGCCTCTCCATGTTAGGACTCTTCTTAGTGAGTGATAGGTGAGTTGTACACGTGGTCTTCCACCAACTCATTTCTCATGTAACCCTACATGAGCCCTTGTTAGTGACCGTTCTCTTCTTCTGATGTGTAAGTGAGGCTGACACAGCCTTTGCCAGCTGATACTCCTGGAGAAGTCACATATTAATGAGTGTTTATCTGATAACCTTAAACAGGCACGTGGAAGAGTTCAGTCCCAGAGCTGTCTACACCAGTGGGAAAGCCTCCAGCGCTGCTGGCTTAACAGCAGCTGTTGTAAGAGATGAAGAATCTCATGAGTTTGTCATTGAGGCTGGAGCTTTGATGTTGGCTGATAATGTAAGAATATTTTAAATTGTTGGATATTAAAAATAAATAAATACATCAGTAAAAGTCTTTGCATGTCTCTTAAAAAGATGTGTTCTTTAAAATCATCCTGTAGTAAGGTGTATTCATAGTTGTACTAATGTAAATTTTTCACTGGGATTGTCAATACCACTTTCTCTTCCTTGCCCTGGAAGCATGTGGCAACAGTATCTTACTTTTTAGACTAAATTGTGAAAAGTGAAACAGTACTTTTTAGCATTTATATGTATCTGACATAGATCTGCTAGTTGTATGTGAGACACATTGTATGTATACATGTTTATATTCTTCATTATGTTCTGCCTTTACCTTTTCACCCAAAATCATTGGCCCAGAATAACTTGGCACTGAAGTTTATACAAGAGTCTAAAGCTGAGTAGGAGTACAGTAATTATTCATATTTTTAGTTTAGGTCTCAGTTTAACAAGTATCAGAAATGTGTGGGGCTCCCCTGAAACAATCTTTAAACATTAAACCAAAATATACCCTGAAGTCATCTTAAAACCAAATAATAATTTGGTGTAACTAGTGAAAAAGGTCTGTCTTGAGCATTATGTTGTTTTAAGAACTATCTTTTATGGGATCAAATTGACAGGCGCAACTTCAGGGATTAGTCAGACCCCTCTCAGGCAGTGAGTTTATGTTAATGAGGGAAGAACAACTCTGAAAAAGAGAGCGAGAATGGTTGCACACTCAAAGAATATAATCAGTGTCCCATGTCACCAAGCTGTCCGTGCAGAAACTGTTGAATTAGCATATGTTTTGCTATGTATGTTCTCAACAACAAAATAAATAAAATTGAAAGAAAAAAATTTCATGAGGCTCTTTGAGGGAGATGACATGACCTATGCAGCAGGACTCTGTCCACCCACTCCTGGTCCCATTCACTGCTATTTGCTGTCACTGAAGAAAAGTAGATCAGGAAGCCACCCATGGCCGCAGGTTAAAAGGATACTGGAAAGACGAATGGTATCAGAGGGGGCCATTCACCAAATTAGAATTACCTTAACCAGCCCAAACAGAATCCATAGAGAACGGTATGTGCTGGCTTGGTTAAAGAACATCTTACCAAGACTGGAGAATCACTGTGAGAAAAACTTGTGCTAGGATCATTTTCAGATGAGAATCCATTAGCAATTCATTTACTTGTATAGTCTTTCTGCGATATTAGGCAGATTGCTTTCATCAGTACAGAGCTACTAGTAGAGGTTGAAGTCATCATTAAAGACATTTAAGTCAACTATCTTAATAACTTGATTATCAATTGCTTAAATAAATACTGGTCTTCCTGTCTCTGATATCTGTTGAACTTTCTTGACTCACTAGAAGGAATTAGGAATTCTTCAGTTGTTTAGAGAATAGAAAGTTTCTCAGGGGGAGAAAGCTTTGTGTATTTACCTCATTTCCATTGTAAATCTGAAAAAAAAAAAATAGTGTCTTTATGCTAGATCTGTTTGCTTTCAGGGTGTGTGTTGTATCGATGAATTTGATAAGATGGACATAAGGGATCAAGTTGCTATTCATGAAGCTATGGAGCAACAGACCATCTCCATCACTAAAGCAGGAGTAAAGGTATGGGTGTCCTCCTGTATTCCAACCTTAGAAGATTAATGTAGCAAGAGAGTTCACCTGCACAACAAAATCCATGTAATGTTGCTCATTCAAATGGAAGAAACTACAGCCCTGAGAATTAGTAACCCAAACTATAGATACTAGTCATTGTGATATTTACATGTGTTACTGTGACAGAAAGTATAGGAAGTACTGGTAAAATTTTTAGCATTTTATGTTTCAAAATATCTGTGTTTAAACTTCTTTATTCTTTGATAAGTGATGTTTCCAACTGTTGCAAAAATAACCAAAGATTGATTAAAAAAAAAGAAAACCTTCCCCAATGATCCCAGCTTAGTAGATACCCAGAGAGTGTCTGTTTATTTCAGAAATATCTTCTATATAAATATGTGTGATATACACACATGATTTTACTTCTTGCTCATTGAACTTCCTTAAAGGAGCTCTGGTGGCACTGTAGGATAAGAACTGAATTATCAGGTAACCGTAAAGTCGGCACTACAAACTCACCAGCTGCTCTATGGGAGAAAGATGAGACTTTCTGCTCCCATAAAGATTTACAGCCTCAGAAACTCTTTACAAGGTCACTATGAGTTGCAATTGACTCGATGGAAGTGAGTAATTTTAATTTAACAGTTTTTCTGGATCAGCACATTTAGAACAACTTTTGACTTTTCATTACTTCACCTTATTCAATTTTATGTACTTCCATTTGGCTCATTAGGCTCCTTTAGAGACATTTGAATCATTTCTAGTGTACAGTGTCTTAAAAAGTGTGGCCATAACATCCTTGAAAATGTATATTTCTGTATGTAGCTGGAAGATAATTCCTAGCAAAGACTTGCTGGCGTAATGTGAATGCCTGTTTACTGCACTGTATATTATCATACTTTCATTTTGATGGCCCAGTAGTTACGTAATACTTTGGTTTCCATTTAGCTAATTCTGAGTGAGATTGATCATTTTGTCATATACTTGCTGGCTAATCCAGATGTCTTTTTAAACTTGTTCTAATCATTTCTTTTTGGTCAGGCTACACTGAATGCCAGAACATCTATTTTGGCAGCAGCAAACCCAGTGGGTGGACACTATGACAGGTCAAAATCTTTGAAACAGAATATAAATTTGTCAGCTCCTATCATGTCCCGATTTGACCTCTTCTTTATACTTGTGGATGAATGCAATGAGGTAACCACCTGAGCTGTACTCTTTACCTACCTTTTTATTTCCTATTTGAGAAATTCATTGGCATGACAGGGAGATAACACTGCTAAAGAGCCTGTGTGCATATCTATGCTGACCTTTCATTTCTCTTGGGGACACAGAATTGTGTGAGAATTTATTAAACAGTACAAAGTCATTTAAAGTGCTGCTTCTCCTTATTTGTGTTGAGGAAAATCAAGTTATTTGTCTTTGTTACTGTTTAATTCTCCTAAAAAAAAGAAACAAATTGTAGTTAATTCTAACTTTATATAATAATTTTTTTTTCCAGTGAGCTTGAAAAACTTAGCAGAGAAAATTTATGGATTTACTTAACATTCCAACATGTTCTTATTAGAGTTATTTCTGCTTAGATATAAATATGTATCAACACTGCAGAGTTCTACAAAATAAGGATCTATAGGAACTACTGCAATATAGACTGTGTTTGTTGCTGAGTATGGGAGTCTCTGCGTTACATTGGATAAAATACACATATCTTAACAGTGAAGCTCTCAATAGCTAAAAAAAAAGGAAAAAACTAATAATTTCAGACTTAACAGAAAAGCTGCAAGAAATAGAATAGTGCATAGAACACCCATGTGTATTTTATTTGACTCACCTAGTAACATTTTGCCACATTTGCTTTTAGTCTTTTTCTAGGTGTCTACACATTTTCTGTCTGAAACATTTGAGAGTAGAGTTTTATACTTTCAGTTTGTTTTTCTTTTTCAATGAAAAAGCCACTCCTTGGATACTCTACAGGGTTGCTGAGTTGGAACCAACTCAGTGGCACTTTAACAATAGCAACATAATAATTCTAGGGTGTTTCTCTTTATGTATTCATGAGTAGCAATAGAATGTAGTTGTTAATAGCATAGACTCTGATGTTAGTCTGTTCAAAGCCTGGCTCCACTATTAGAACTGTGACCTTAAGACAAATTAGTTAGCCTGTCTGGGCCTCAATTTGCTTCTTTGTAAAATGGGGATGGTAATATTAGCTAGATCAGTTTAAACTGGTAGGTTGGCAGTTCAAGCTCACCAGTCACTCCTCGAAAACCCTATACAGGGTCACTGTGGGTTGGAACCAACTCAACAGCAATTAACAACAACAGTAAGGATTTTGTGAGAATGACATGAGCTAATAATTCTGGGCACACTTTAAGTAAACAGTCCTTGGAGTCTTGATGTGCCACTGTGGGATAAAGCACTGGAGGTAACTAAATAGCACTTAACAACAGCTGTAAAATGTTAATTACTGCTGTCATTTCCTTCAGAAATATTCTTGGAGTGGGGTGAAAGTATGTATATTGTTTTTCTGTTTTTTTTTTTAAATCAAGCTATTAGCAGACTTAGAAATTGGTGTATCCCCCTTAATACTTTATTCAAAGTCCTGGTGTAGTGCTGTGGGATAAAGCACTGGGCCATAGGGTCAGTTTGAACCACAAGATCGTGGCTCAAACTCACCAGCCTCCTTGGAAACCCTATATAGGTTCGCTATGAGGCAGAACTGACTCAAAGGCATTTAACAACAGTCCTTTCTTCAGTGGTAGATTAGTATTCGTTTTTAGCTGCACATTATTTCTTATTGCTTGGGAGAGTCTAGAGTAGATTTTTCTATGACTAGTTAAGTGATTTTCTTGTTTTGAATTAGGTTACAGATTATGCTATTGCCAGGCGAATAGTCGACTTGCATTCAAGAATTGAGGATTCTATTGATCGTGTCTATTCCCTTGATGATATCAGGAGGTATCTTCTCTTTGCAAGACAGTTTAAACCTAAGGTAATGTGCGTTTTCCTACTGGGGTAGGGCGTAATACATTATAAAAATTAATTGGACCTCTACTTGCATTTTTGATGTATTTTGAATTTTGAAACTATTTGAACAGCTATTTGTTTATCAGAGAGGTTGAGAGAAGGAAATTGTTTTTAAACTCCTGAATAATTGCATTTATTTTACTTGTTGGACACTAATTTGAAAAGTCTTTTTTGAAGAGTTTTGGATAATTGAATAAATGCCCGTTTTACTTCACCTATTATTTCTGAGAATTTTGAAGCTTTGTATAGATGCCTTAATGGTCAACTGAATGTTCTTGAACCTTCCTTTGAGGAAGAGCTTATATTCCTCTAGGTCATTGTGATGAATGTGTATTACTGTTATTCAGTAGCTGATATAGTTCATTGGACGATATCTGTACTGGCTCCAGAATACTTACCTGAAAATTCTGTAAAGTAAATTTCCATAATGTATCTGTTTTGTTCTTTAGTATTTTCCTAAAATACAGCGCTAAGAAAAATTTTGTTGGTTTTTTGTTTTGTTTTTGTTTTTTAATTCTGCCTGAGATGATTACTTTATTGTCTGACTTGAATATTAGGCATCATCCTTAGATTTAAATTATCTGTCACCACCACTTTATCCATGATACTAGGGGTGACTCTCAGTGTCCTAGAAAGTTAGTTACTCCTCTGGGTCCTTCTTTGTGAAGAGACAGATGTTCTCCTTGACTATATACTGGCTCCTTTGTGGTCTTCTATACTCCCTTAGTGTATGGGGTTCATCCTGCTGAAAAATTGAGGACCTTAAGACTGTTGCTGTTACTCAACAAATAAAAAGCTTCCTGAAGAAGCTGGCACATGGGGGGGGAGGCGGGGGGAGGTGGCTTCAAAACTTTCATAGAAAAATGGAATTAAAAGATAATAGGGAAATTTTTCCATTGTCTTTTTTTTTATGTTTTATTGTGAATTAATTATATGATAGTTTACATGGGAGAACTTTAGTTTTACATTTATTCCATTGTATATCATCTCACTGCCATGGTTCCAATCCCCTCCATGCATCATCAACCACCCAAAGGGTATATCCCAGAAACCTGCCCCCTACGCTTCCCCCTCCTCCCCGTCCATTGTCTTTTCATTCCATTTTTTCCAGGAGAGTTTTGGAACCCCCTTGTATATGTTGACTTTCCTTCGCTCCCAATCATGACTTTGTTTAATGAGGTTTTTAATATCCTGAGGTATAAAAAGCATGACATCCTATTCCATTGCTTCCTTGTGAAGCTTCTTTTAGAAATGGTCATTTGCTTAATATTAAGCTTGCTGTTTTCATATTCATAAAATTAATACATAGAATTAATTGGCCTCCTTAGTATTTATTTCTTTCAAATGACATTTCGTAGTCGTTCATTGTCACTGGTTTAAAGTTTTGACCTTCTTGCCTAAGTTTAGTTCTTCAAAATGTCTCTGCCTAAGGAATTGCTGACATCGTAATGACACAAAGTATATGATTTGTTGAATGTAGAACTGATGATCTGTTCTGTAAACTTCGTTCAATAAAAAGTCCACCTAGAATACTATCAAACTTTTGTTTAACTGAGCTCTTATTTGCTCAGAAGGTTAAGATGGATCTCTTCATTTAAACAGTAACTTAACAAGTGGAAATGCTTCTCTAACTTCAGTTATGTTCCAAAACAGATTTCTAAAGAGTCAGAGGACTTCATTGTGGAGCAGTATAAGCGCCTCCGCCAGAGGGATGGTTCTGGCGTAACCAAATCATCATGGAGGATTACAGTGCGACAACTGGAAAGCATGATCCGGCTCTCCGAAGCTATGGCCCGGATGCACTGCTGTGACGAGGTACCAGAGATACTTTAACATGATGAGAAAACAAGAGAAATTAATGTGTTGGCTTATAGGCAGGTTCTCATCTTTAGTGTGGGACATACTAGCATTTGTTGGAAATTTATTTTTACATAACTATTGACTACTTGTAGGATCCTGGTTATTTCTCCCTTTAAGAAGGTTGTAAGAAAAAGGCCTGGTGATATGCTTTCAAAAAATCCACCATTAAAACCCTTCTGGAGCAATTTTGACATACATGGAGTCACTTTTGAGTCAGAATTGTTAGCAGCTGATAACTTTCTCTATATCCCCCTGACTGGCTTTGGCATAAATCCTCAGGAGGGCTTTTGAGCTCTTTCCTTGGTGAAAGTACCTAGCTCTTCAGTATTCAGTATAATATTCAGTATAGATGTGTTTTGTCAAAATATGTTATGTGGTCAAAAAAAGAAAGTTGTTTCAACTGTTTGAATGTAGTCATTAGATTCATTATCTTGAGATAATTTGTGGTAGATTTAGAGTGCATAGAGAAGTGAGTTACCATGAATAACATTCATTCATGAAAAGTTTATTCAGACCCTACTGTGTGCTAGATGTCTGGTCTGGGGATACAGACATGATATCATGACCTCTGGCTTCCAAAGGAACTCTCCATCTCAAGATGGTATAGCTCTATCTCTGTGGGGAGTGAGGGAATAAAAGGAGAGACACTCTGGAAGGGCTCTTAAGCCAAAGCAAATTTGGTTTTACCTAGTGACTTTGGCCGGTTTTTCTAGAGAAACAATATGAGTGAAACAAATATGTATATATAGAGATGTTTATTATCTTACAATAGTAGAGAATCCCAGGTCCCTAGTGGAAGAGAGAGCGAGAGTCCCTACCATGTGTCCATTTTATTAGGAGCAGGCAACACCCCCAAGGAAGCATCCCTTCAACTGATTGGCTGCTCATAACTGCTCATCATCAATAACTATGCCTGTATTCGGTTTCATCACCATGGGAATAAGCACATCTCAATTGCTAAACCTCTGGAAATTATGGCCTAGTCCAGCTGAATCACAACCCTAACCATTACACCTACATTTATATGTCACATTCAGTGTAAGATTTTATTTGACATGTTGTTAGGTGCCATCGAGAAGGTATCAAACTCATAGCAGCAGCGCTGTTCACAATAGAATGAAACACTGCCCAGTCCTGGGCCAACCTCACAATCATTGCTGTGCTTGAGTCCATTGCTGCTGCCACTGTACCAATCCATCTCATTGGGGGTCTTCCTCCAACCCTCCTATTTGTCAACCATGATAATCCTTCTCCAGTGACTCATCGTTCCTGACCATATGTCCAAAGTATGAGAGGCAAAGTCTGGCCATTCTCTCTTCCAAGGAGCACTCTGGCTGTACTTCCAACACCAGTCTGTTTATTCTTTTGTCAGTCCATGGTACTTTTAACCTCCAACTCCATAATTCAAACACATCAGTTTTTCTACAGTTTTCCTTCCTCACTTTGGCATGCATTTGAAGTTATTGAAAATACCATGACTTGGGTCAGGCATACCTTAGTTCTCAAACTGACATCATTGCTCTTCAGCACTTTAAAGAGGTCTTGTGCAGCAGATTTGCCTAATGCAGTACATTTTTTTGATTTCTTGGCTGCTGCTTCTATGAGTGTTGATGGTTGATCCAAGCAAAATGAAGTCTTTGACAACTTCAGTTTTTTTCTCTGTTTATTATGTTATTTATTGGTCCATTGGTGAGAATTTTAAGTCCTCTTTGCTTTCAACAAGTAAGGTTGCATCATCTGCCTATCGCAGGTTATTAATGAGTCCTCCTCCAATCCTGATGCCATGTTCTTCATATAATCCAACTTCTCAGATTATTTGCTCAGCATACAGATTAAATTGTCATTGTTAAGTGCCGTTGAGTTGGTTCTGACCCATAGCGGCCCTTTATAGGGTTTTCAAGGCAAGGCTGGTGTGCTTGAACCACTGACCTTGTGGTTCAAGCGACTTTGCAGTCTAGTACATTAACCCACAGTGCCACACCAGGACTCCACATTTCACACTAGTTCTTTTAAATTAAGGCTGCCTTTCAGATTAAGGCTGTCTTTCATCAGGTTTACTGGTGTGGTGCTGAAGGATAAGCACTGGACTGCAGCAAAGAAGTCAAAATTTGATCTCCAGCATCACTTCTATCACCAAGGCCTTCTTTTTCCGAATACTTATCCTTCCTCTTTGTTTCCAACCTTTGTATTCCAGTCACCATAATTATCAACATATCTTGATTGCATGTTTGGTCAATTTCACACTGAAGAAGTTGGTAGAATTCTTCAATTTCATCATCACTGGTTTTAGTGGTTGGTGCATAAATTTGAATAATAGTGATATTAACTAGTCTTTCTTGTAGGGGTATGGATACAGTGTTGTACTTTAAGACAGATCTTGGTAGTTCTTTTTGATGATGAATGCAGTGCCATTCCTCTTCATTTTTCATTCCTAGTGTGTTAAACCATGTGATTTTTTTATCCAGAATGGCCAGTACCAGTCCATTTCAGCTCATTAATGCTGAAGATAGTGATATTTATGTGTTTCATTTCATGATTTCTAATTTCCTAGACTCATACTTTATACATTCTATGATTTGATTATTAATGGATATTTACAGCTGTTTCTCTTCAGTTTGAGTTGTGCTCCATCAAGAAAGGAAGGTCCTTTGGGCTTTATTCAATTTATATCATCACGGTCAACTCTGCTTGAGGAGGGAGCGCTGCCCCAGTAGCATTTTGAGTGCCTTCCAACCTGAGGGGCTCATATTCTGGCACTGTGTCTGACAGTATTCTGGTGCTGTTCTTCATGTTTTAGTATTCAAGAATCTCATGCTGACAGTGTTCCACTGCTACTCATAAGAGTAAATATTCAGAAGTAGCCCGTCTCTCCTTCCTAGTCTGACTTGGTCTGGAAGCTCATCTGAAACCAGTCCATTGTGGGTGACCCTGCTGGTATTTAAAATACTGGTGACATAGCTTCCAGAATCACAGCAACACACAAGCCACCACAGACTGACAATTGAGTGGTGGTTTATTTGACTTAATGGTTGATGTATATCAATTTTCAATAATATGGTTCAGGGGTAATTTACATACAGAAAATCTACAGTGGCTTTTTACATATTCATGTCTGACGTACCCAGTTCAAGAAAGTTCCCTTGTGCCCTTCTCAGTCTTTACTCCCTTCCAGAAGTTACCACTGTTTTGACATAAATCAACACTTTTATCACTTTTGATTGATTTGTGGAATTTTGTTGTGTTGGGGTTTTTAATACGTTATACAATTCTCTGTTAGCTTTGTGCCTGCCCCTGACTCATGACAACCCCTTGGCAAAAAGGATCAGACTACTGTGATCATGATCCCTAGGATTTTGGCTTCTGATACAGTAAATCACCTGACCTTTCTTTCATGGGTGCATCAATATTCATAAAAGTTCTTTCACACTACATTATTTGATCTTCTCTGAGTTACCTAACACTTATTATACATCTTGGTGGAATAAGAGATGAGTAAGAGCTATATTTCCACTGCTGCTAATCTGATGGGAGTCCTGGTATGGCACTGTAGGATAAGCACTGGACTGCTTACCTCAAGGTTAGCTATTCTAACCCACCAGCCACTCCTAGGAAACCCTATACAGTATCGCTATGAGTTGGAACCAACTTGAAAACACTTAACAACAACATCTACTAGGAACAGAATATATATTTATTTAATGATTATATTTTTAAAAATTAAGAGGGAGACAGCAAAAATACAAGCAAAAAGGACAAAGTAGATAAATGAAACTTAAAAATTTTAAATTTTTGTACACCAATGGATAATAAAGTGATTAAAAATAACCTACAGAATGGGAAAAATATTTGCAAATCATGTATTTCACAAAGGTTTAATTTCTAGAGTATATAAAGAATTCTTCTTGTTGTTAGTACCGACAACTTGGTTCCAACTCATAGCAACCCTGTATAGGGTTTTCGAGGCTTTAAATTTTTGCGGGAGCACAAAGTCTCATCTTTCTCCCGTAAAGCGGCCAATGAGTTTGGAACACAGACCTTATGGTTCAGAGTCCAGTGCTTATCTTGTAGAACCACCATGCTCCATAAAGAACTCTTACAACTTGTCAAAAAGACAATCTAGAGTAAAAATGGGTAAATTACGACTTAACTAGACATTTCTCCAAAGAAGATAGACAAATGGCCAGTAGGCACATGAAAAAGATGCTCAACATAATTAGCTATTGTTGTTTAGTGCCATAGAGTATATGGTTCCTGAGGAGCAGCTGGTGGGTTTGAACTTAAAACTTGGAGAACAAACAAGATGGCGGATCGGGTGGATGTATAGCAGAGAGCTC
>NW_006408530.1:31346195-31418215 GCF_000296735.1 Chrysochloris asiatica
ATGTAATGAAACAAGTTATATGAATTGTTGAATGTGAAACTGATGATGTGCCCTGTAAACTTTCACTCAATCCACAATAAAAACCTTAAATTTAAAAAAAAAAAAACTTGGTGGGGGTAAGTCCAGTTTTTATCCTATAGCACCACACAAGGACTCCGTTTAGCTATTGTTGTTGTTTAAGGGCCTTGGAGTCAGTTCCAACCCATAGCAACCTATATATGGTTTCCAAGGAGCAGCTTAGTAAGTTTGAACCGCCAACTTTGCAGTTCATACCGACCTTTTGGTCTAGTGCATTTTCCCACTGTGTCGCACCAGGAGTCCTACACAAAAATGTTGTTGTTATTAAATGCAATCAAGTTGGTTCTGACTCATAGTGACTTCCCATAGGGTTTCCGAGGAGTGGCTGGTGTAAGCTTGAACCACCAACCTTTGTTGTTGTTGGTAAGTGCTGTCGAGTCGGTTCCAACCCTTAACAACCCTGTATAGGGTTTCTGAGGAGCAACTGGTGAACTTGAACCGCCTCCATTGCAGTTCAAATGGCTTTGCAGTCTGGTGCATTATCCCACCTTGGAGCCTCATAAATTAAGGAAACGCAAATCCAAACCACAATGTGATAACCGCTAGGGTGGCTGTAACAAAAAGACGTAACAAGTGTTGGCAAAAATGTGGAGAAACTGTAACCTTTGTCCTTTGCTGGTGGCTCCTCAAAATATTACCCATGATAATCATGTGACTCCATAGTTCAGTTTTAGATGGAGGGCTTCAAAAAGCTCTAGAAAAATTCCATTAACAATAAGTTTCATTATTCCATGAACTTTTTGAAGCCCTCATATATACCCAGGATTTGAAAGCAGAGACTTTAAACAGGTTCTTACACAGCAGTGTTCATTGTAGCATTATTCACAATTGTCAAAAGGTGGCAAGAACCTCAAGTGTCCATCAGCAGATGAGTGGATAAACAAAATGTTGTACATACAGTGGAATATTACTCTTAGAAAGGAATGTAGTTCTGATACATGCTAAAACTTGGGTGAACCTTGAAAATATTAAGTGAAATAAGCCAAAACAAAAGGACAAACAGGTGTAAGAGTAGTTCCTGGGGTGGGGGCTGGATACCACCAAGAAAGAAGGGCTGGAAGTGGAGCTTCCAGTGTGTGCTTTGCATTCAGGAGCCCTGCACTGAGAACCTCCTGGATTCAAGGGAGGATCGATGCCTAAATACATGGTGGTCTCCAGAGATGTTGAAGGGTAACAAGGATGCTCCTAAACTGTCAGCCGCCCCCCAGGACTGGTATCCTGAACTGTGCGAGAATGCATTTGTTTGCTAAAGCCGTGTACTTGTGGTAGGTTTCTGTTGCGGTGGCATTAGATACTTAGACACCAAGGATCACCATTATGCCAACCTCTAGCGCCGCTAGTCAGTGCACTTTATATGTAGCTATGGTCAGAGAGCATGTTCTTCCTGGGTCTGGCTTCTTATGTACAATAGTATGACTAAGATTCGTCCATATGTTATGTAGCACTTGTTTATTCTCATTGCTATTTAGTATTGTATTTACCCATTCTTCTGGCATTTGGTAGTGTCCTTTTCTGGATTTCTTTTATGTTGTGGTCCATATGATCCATATATGATCACATTTTGTTGGGTATGTACCCTAGGAGGTAAGTTGTTGGGTTATATTGTGCATGTGTTTAATTCAGTAACAACTGCCATTTATGAGGGAGCTTCAAAACGTTTGTGGGGAAATTCCATAGTTATTCCATTTTTCCATGAACTTGTTAAAGCCTCCATTGTAGGTTTCCCATGTAGTTTGTACCACCAGCAGTGAATGAGGGTTCTACATTCTTGCCATAATTTAGTATTGTCAGTCATTTTAGCTATTCTGAGGAATGTATGGTATTATGTCATTGTGTGTATATGAGAGATAGAAGCCCCAAACGCCGCTGTTACCATCTAGAGGAAATCTGTTGGTTATATCAAAAAGACTGACCTCTACATCATCTTGCTTTGTTTAGGTCCAACCTAAACACGTGAAGGAAGCTTTCCGGCTACTGAATAAATCAATCATCCGCGTGGAAACACCGGATGTCAATCTAGATCAAGAAGAAGAGACCCAGATGGAGGTAGATGAGGACCCAGATGGCCTCAATGGTGAGATATTTGCTTGTTCAGGTCAATGTTAATATGAAGTCTATGCAGCTATAAGCTATAAGCTAAATACAAATAAATAGTTGATATGAAACAGACATGCATGAAAGTCACAAGTGAATTGTACTGAAATGGTTGTAGTTGGTGTCCTTAACTCCTTGGTTTCCACCCTTATTTGTGTTGTGATTTTGCTTTTAAATTAAAAAACAGAATATTTTTTCAAGTACCATAGAACAGATAAATACCAACTTAAAAAATTTTATACATAATATTGACAATTCATTTTGGAATCATGGAAACGGTATCTCCCATCCCTTGTATTCCTTCCAGATTAGTTTGTCTTTACTAATTGTGATACAGAAGCTCTGGTAGTGTAGTAGTTATGAGTTGGGCTGCTAACCCCAAGGCCAGCAGTTCAAAACCACTAGCTGATCTGTGAGAGAAAGATACGGGAGGGTATCTGCTCCCATAAAGATTTACAGCCTCGGAAACCCTATTCAGGGTCACTAAGCGTTGAAAGTGACTCCATGGCACTCTTATCACCACTACCAATAGTGCTTACAAATTTGCTTGTAATTTACCCCTCTCCCTCTTTTTCACGGTCTCCTGGTGTGGCACTGTGGGTTAATGCACCAGACTGCAAAGTCATTTGAACTGCAAGGTCAGTGGTTCAAGCTCACCAGCTGCTCCATGGAAACCCTACACAGGGTCGCTATGGGTTGGAACCAACTCGACGGCATTTCATAACACAACAACTCTTTCTCGCTACCATCACTTCCATTGTGATTCACTGATGCCCTGTATTGGGTTTCTGAGGCTGTAAATCTATGGGAGGGGTCCTGGAATGGCGGCCTTTGCTAGCTCTCTCAAAGCAACTAATGGGTTTGAAATGCAGATCTTGTAGTTAGCAGTTCAGTGCTTGTCCCATAACATCACCGGGACTCCAGTTTTCTCACTGTTGTTGTTAGTGCTGTTCAGTCTGTATAGGATTTTTCAAGGAGCCATGACTGGTGGGTTTGAACCACCAACTTTGCAGTTAATTAGTAATCCAGTACTTACCCTGCAGTGCCACACGAGGAATCCAGCTTATTCATGGCATTCTTAATACTGCATGTAACCACTCCCTTGTTTTGGAATGAGTTTTATAAACACTCAAGACTCAGATGATTAATTTTTCACTTAGGTCATGCTGACAGTCCTGCACCTGTGAATGGAATCAATGGTCATGTGGATGACATAAACCCAGAGAGTGTTCCCAAGGCCTCCTTAAGGCTGAGTTTCTCTGAATACTGCCGAATCTCTAACCTGATTGTGCTTCACCTCAGGAAGATGGAAGAAGGTGAAGTATACCTAGAACTGCTTACATTCGTAGTTTTGACATAAGCTGAATTCACATGAGGTGCTTCTAATTGGTAAAGATTGTAGTGTTCTGTTAGAAGAGAATATAAATTGTTAGGCAATCTCGCTTTAACAATGCAGATGTACAGCATATTCGCATACCTGCCAGTCTACCTTACACCTCTCATAATTTCATAGCCAAAGGTTTCTGGATCGTTCTTATTAATGTCGTTGGCCTATTTTAATAATCCGGAGAGATGTGAATGTTTTTACAAAAGCAAAAGTATTGCTGTTTACAATGGCTTCATTTACAATGAATAGACTCATGAGTATAATTCAGTGGCAAGTAATGGAGCTCAGAAGTCAGTATTACTCAAAGCCATTTTGTACTAGAAGTGGAAAGAAGTTTTTATCTTTTCATAGGTAATGATATGTACCTGTATTAGTGTAATGATATGTACACTGATACATGCCTACCCTTCACTGCTTTACCATGCTCTTCCAAGTTTCATATACCTGTTGGTCACAAAGCAGAAGGGAAAACCAATAAATCAGGGATTATGAACTTGCTATTGGATATTCTAATTTCAAAGTTCTGGGGCTGACTCAGTCTTCAGGCTTCTGGCCATATCCTAGCCTCACAGTATCAGACCTTTATAGAGGAAGAAAACACCAAAAACTGCCTTGGCTTACTGCAGATTTGATTCTGGTCACTTCCTCCAATCCACTGGAAACTGTTTCAGTTGTTGTTAAGTGCCATCGAGTCGGTACCAACTCAAAGCTACCTTATATACAACAGAATGAAACACTAAACACTGCCCAGTCCTGAACCAACCTCCCAATTGTTGACATGCTTGAGCCCATTAATGCTGCCATTTTGCCAATCCATCTTGCTGGGGGTCTTCCTCTTCTCTGGCCCTCCACCTTCTCCAGCAACTGGTCCCTTCTGACAATATGTCTGAAGTATGAGAGACGAAGTTTGGCCATCCTGGCCTCCAAGCAAGGAGCACTTTGGTTGCACTTATTCCAACACAGATCTGTTGGTTCTTTTGGTGATTTATTTATTTATTTATTAAGCTTTTATTGTGAATTTAGTGATAATTTACATGGGAGAACATCGGTTTTGCACTTATCGTAACAAATTTCATTTCACTGCAATGATTACAATCCCCTCCATGCATCATCAGTCAAAACAGTATTTGCTTCTAGTCCCTCTTTTTTTAAGTGGGTTTTTTGTTTTGTTTTGTTTTGTTTTTGGTACACAGAAACACTCAGGGATATGTAATCATTTAAACAACCAAAGAGCACATTCTGTAAGCTTGCCTCCTGCCTACCAGTACCCAGTCCCTCTCTTTCCATGAGTCCAGAGTCCTTAGTCCAGGCCATGGTACTTTGAATATTCTCCTCCAACACCATAACTCAGATGCATCAATTCTTCTACGGTCTTCCTTATTCACGGTCAAGCTTTCACATTCCTATGAGGTTATTGAAAACACCATGGCTTGGATTAGGTGCACCTTGGTTCTCAAGCTAACATCTTTGCTCTTCAACACTTTAAAAGGTCTTGTGCAGCAGATTTGCCTAAAGCAATATGTTGTTTGATTTCTTGAGTGCTGCTTCCGTGAGTGTTGATAGTTGGTCCAAGAAGAATGAACCATGATAACAGATGTCAGGTTTTTAGCTCCATTCTTTTCTCTCAACAGAAGATTTGGGCACTCGCGTGTTCTTGTATTCACAGTATACTTCATATTCTTTTCCTCATTCATGGAACCAAGATACCATTTTTTATTAAGCACTCTAGGCACTGTCTTCATTCTACCACTAAATTCTAATGGGTCTTGAAAGAAAAGGGATACTGTTGCCACAGCCAAGAATTCATTCTTGCCCCTCAGGTGTTCTCCAACACAGTGAGCAGACCTTTAAACCAAGGAGTTGCTGCTATTCACCCAAGAGGTTTGACCAAATCACTATAAAATTTCAGCACAGCCATTATAATAGTAAAGCTAGAATTTTTCCATTTAAGTTTTGCTGTTCAATTAGTAATTGCTAGAATTAAAACTAAGTTGAATTTTTCTTTTATTAACACTTTTATTTTGTGAGCAGTTACTATGCTATCTGGGTCTCAGCTTCTCTTGGTAATTTATATGACCTTGGAATTTTAAGACGCGGAACAATTAAATAGGTATAGAATAAATTGTTTTGCCTTTTGTGTGTGTGTTTGGTGGTGGTGGTGGGGCTCCCCTATGGGTTTCACTTCTCAACTGACTTCAGTTCCATCTTTCAAAGAACAGTTATATTTAAGATGTGCTACTTGCTGTTGCTTCGTTCCTAATTTAGCTTTTAATTATTGTTCACAAACATTTTCATGTGATGAAGCAGAAGAGCATAAAGACCTTTATACTTGGAAATCTTAATATGCTTTATATGTAACTTGTTTCTTTGCATCTTTATTAGGTTTTTCTCCTCTTTGGGGTAAAGTGAGGTATCTTTTAATACAAATAATATGACAGGTTATTTCGGGCTTGTGCTGGCACACTGCCAACCTTATTTCAGTAGATGTACTTTCTGACAGGTTGATGGTTATCTAATCTGTACATTACCTTGTGTATGCAAACTCCAAGGATTGGAAATACAATTTTCTAGAAAAGTAATCCCTTTAAATATATTTTTTTGTTGCAGAAGAGGATGAGTCAACATTAAAGAGAAGCGAACTTATTAACTGGTACTTGAAGGAAATTGAATCTGAAATAGACTCTGAAGAGGAACTCATAAATAAAAAGAGGATCATAGAGAAAGTCATTCATCGGCTCACTCACTATGTATGTATAGAACTGCACCTGCTACAGTTTTAGCGGGACAGAAGTTCATGGCTTTACATCTGTAGGTTCATTAGTGAACAGTCTCTTACTGTCCATTTATTTTAGTCAGAATTATAAGATGCAAAACATGAATAATTCAGAGCAAGTAAACAGCATAATTCTTCTGCTAAAATAAGCAGAACTTAAATCTGGAAAGTTAGATCTGGAGTTTTAGGATTTGGGTGTTTTGATCACTTTTCTGCTTTCATCTTCCTTCTCTGTCTCTCTTGCTTCACAAATCCCGCGGCTTTTCTTTTTTCTAACCTCAAGGAAGTTAAGACTACCATTTTGTCATAGTGTAAATTAAAGAGCACAGAATTCTTGAATGAAGGGTTAAAGAAATGGAAACACTGCCTTCAGAAGTATATCCACCTAGATTGATGATAATGCTGAGAAGCAGTAGCAAATCTTGTGAGTGTGTGTGTCTCCTATATTCCCTTCTCTCCACTGCCCCCACTTGTTCTGGTGGTCTTCCTACAAGTCATGTCAGTCTAGGGTTTTGTTGCCTTCTTTCTTTTAGAACTATGCTCCGGTGGTGGTGGTGGTGGTGGTGGTGTCATTCGCTTCCCATTTAGAATAGCATCCAGTCTCGTACACATGGCATGCGGAACCTACACAATTTAACCCTGTCTGCCATCTTCACCTCACTGCACATACTCCCCCACCCCCCAGCCACACTGCCCTTGTTGCTCCTCCTTAAATGCACCAAACTTGCTCTGTATCTCTTTCCTAAGATGCCCTCCTCCATTTTGATACCTGCTAAAAACCTCCCACAGAGAAGCCTTTCTTGCTGTCTAAAGTGGCTGTCAGCATATACCCTTCTGTGTTTTTCTTCATGGTTTATATTTCATAGCAGGATGTTCCTTATTGAGGTGTTGAGCTTGTCTTCATCATTAGACTAAACTGCATGACCTACAGGTATGCCTGGCTCATAGAGGAACTAGATAGTTGTGGAATGGTACACACTTGCACAATCTTAAAATTTCAAGTGCGTCTTCGTATCCCTTTAAAACTGTAATGTGCCAGGAGAGCTTATGAAAACAGTATCTGTTGAGCATATATTTCTTCATGTGTCAAGGAGGATTTATGGGATGAAATAACCAGCATTCAAATGGGAACAGGCTTTGGCAAACTTGATGTTATCTTAAGGTATAATCTTTTTTCTAAAAGTTTTGGGGAGGGGTAGGTAGCAAACACTAAGTAGAAGGATCAGATGTGCTCCTACGGGCCCTGGTTGCTAAGAGGTTACGAGTTGGGCTGCTATCCTCAAGGTCAGCAGTTTGAAACTACCAGCTGTTCCACAGGAGAAAAATGAGGCTTTCTGCTCCCGTAAAGATTTACAGCCTCAGAAACGTACAGGGTAGCTCTGAGTCAGAACCAACTCCACAGCACATAACCACCACCACCAGGTTAGCAGACACCCAGTAGAAGAATCAATATGCTCCTCTCGGCCCTTTCTACTTCTGCTAGGAACCTGACAGCAGATGTTTGTGCTTCACAGGATCATGTTCTCATTGAGCTCACCCAAGCCGGATTGAAAGGTTCCACAGATGGAAGTGAGAGCTATGAAGAAGATCCCTACTTGGTCGTTAACCCTAACTACTTGCTAGAAGATTGAGATCTTGAAAATAACTGGCCTGAGCCAAGAATCTCTCTCTGCCTCCTGCATGGAGCCCTGCTAATAAGAACAATACTTTAGGAAGAAAGTTTCTCTTAACAAGAACAGAGTTGATGGACTTAGTCACATTCCTGCCATATGTTTTTATGCCAACAGGCTTCACCAACTTCTGTAGTGTGGTTCTTGTCCTTTGAGGCGCAACATATGTTTTTATAACTAAGCCTTTATTTTTCATGTGTAGGAAAGTCTGTCTCTTACGGTATATGCTATTTTATTGAAGAAGTAACTTTTTATTGCCAACCACTGCTCTTATTCACCAAAATAAAATACCTTGTTCTGTAGTGGTCTGTTGGATTTCTTTCTGTTCAACTTTGATAACAGTTGTTGCTTCCATAACTTGTGAATGTGAATCTTTCCCTTTTTGTTGAATTTTAGGGTGAGGGGATGAAAGAATGGCACTGTGGTTGCTTTTAGGATTAGGTTCTGTGTGGAACCTCATTATTAGAACTAATTCATAAGAAGACTAAGGAGCCTTGCAGGTAACGTCAAGATTACTTCCAGTTCTTTTATTACTTAAAAAGGTAGTTTGTTCATTGTTCCCACTCACCCTATATGCTCATAACTTACATGTTCTAACAGTAATTTCTCAGAATTGGTTTCCAACCACTTTTTCAGAAAAATATGTTGGTTTTTATATTGCAATAAGTTATTTCCAGATTTTATGACTTTTCCTCCAGGAAGAATTATAACTGTTGATGATACTAACAAATAGTTCATAATGTAACAGTCCCTATTAGTACACTCTCGACATCAGATTACATTTTGGGACGTGTAGAGCTGTTAGGGAGTGAATTTTTATGTGACATGTGAGTTCACAAATAGTACCATTTCATGCTCCTGGCTCATAAACACTCATGCTGTAAATGGATAGAGAAACTAGATTATGAACAGGTGAAGAGTATATGGCGCCAATCTGACTAACGAGGGTACTCCAGCAGAGTCCTTGACTTGGTAATGGTCTAATCTCAGGTGCAGAATCACACTCCTTGTGGACAAATAACCAGGCCAGGATATCAGAAGATCAGGACATTCCAGTGAAAACCCAGAAGACAACAAGACAGTCCTCTTGCACGTGTGTTAGGAAGCACTCCCTATACTGACTCCTTGACCCAGAAGATGATGAGGTAGGTCCTTTTAGAGAAAAAGTACTGACAGGAATTGGAACCTTAAATTAACCAAATATCTGCCCAAAGAAAATTACAAACTCAGGAAAGCCGACAGGTTCTTTAATTGGGTACTTGGTAGTGCTGGGAGTGGCAAAGTAAGGCAAGTCATTATGACAAAAAAGTCAGTTTTTGTTTGAATTCATGTTTGAATAAGTGCTTACATTTCCATATGCCCCCTTTGTCTCAGGCAGGTCTTTTAGAGAAACATAACCAGGGACACATCTCTCTCTGTATATAAAGAGGGAGTTGAGTCCTGGTATGGCGCTGTAGTATAACCATGTGATTGCAAAGTCGGCAGTTCAAACTCAACAGCCACTCAGAAACCCTACACAGGGTCACTATGAATCAGAACTGGCTCAGCAGCATGTAACATATATAAAAAGTTGTTTCTATCAAGGAAATGGCTCATAATTATAGACTTCCAGGTCACCAGCTGAACAGAGATCAAAAGAGTTTTTCCTGTGTGTTCATTATACTGGGAGCAGGGCACACTCTCAAGGAAACATCCTTTCTGTTGATTGGTTGCTCATTTTATATTTCACAAGAAAGCAAAAATACATGGTGCACATGTACAAAAAATACATATTCATGTAAACATCCAAAGGGCGTGTTCTGCAAGCCAGTCTCCTGCCCATAGATAGGTACACAGCTTTACTCAGTCTGTAGGCCTACAGCCCACAGCTGCTGTCTCTCCATGTCACTACGTTTGCCACTATCTCTGCCATCACTGATTTTCTAGGTAGGGATCTCACACTCTGCTCATGCTGTTCCTTCGTGATGGTCCTGGGATGGGATCATCTGTTCCTGCTTCTGAGATGGCTCCTTTTAAACTTAGCTCTATGGCCTTAGTTTTGACAGTCACAATACTGCTAACAATTAGAATTAAAATAAAATCCCATCAGTATCATCCCCCACCCCCTTTCACCAGATCCATCTGGAAGAGGAAAGCTATCAACTGGGGATTCTCTCACCCCACTCATTCTGAAACTAAGCAAGCACACCCATGAAAGCCACTTCATGCCTTTATGTTAAGTGCTGTCGAGTCAGTTCCTACCCATTGTGACCCTTATAGGGTTTCCAAGGAGCTGGTGAGCTTAAACCGCTGACCTTGTAGTTCAAACGACTTTGCAATTCAGTACGTGAACCCACAGTGCCACACCAGGACTCCCCTATACTTTTATATCCCCCCTATTTTTAATAGCCAACATTTAAATTACCCATCTCTATCAATGGTGTGTCACTGTGATTAATGCGCTGTACTGCAAGGTCAGCTGTTCAAGCTCACCAGCTGCTCCATGGAAACCCTATACAGGGTCACTGTGAGTCAGAACTGACTTGACTGCACTTAAGAACAGCAATCAACCCAGTACACTAAAGAGACAGCATATTCCGTGATCTGAAGAATCTTCAAATCCAATTGAAATTTTGAGCAAGTGCATCCATAAGCACAATTCCAGTCCATCAAATTGTAGCAAGTTACACTTGCTCACAGTATCAAAAATGTTTATATCTAGTTGGGTTCTGGTCAACTCAGCCCTAGCCATGCAAGCTAGGTGAAATGGGTACCTCCTACAAGTTTGAGAGTTCACACATGCCAAACAAGCACTCCAGTAAAGCTGGCCCCTTCACTTTGAACCCTGGTCCGCAGGAGCTAGGTCACTGCCCAGGGACTCCAGAGTATATGCAACTCCCTAAACTTAAGACCAGTCAGCCCTTTCTCTCATCTCTACGTCAATGGGTGTCAATATAGCACATTTCCAAACTCAACCCATCTCATTGCATTTCCTCAACTTCCACTCAACAAGTAGACCCAGGGGGTCACCTGTAAGCATACTAGACAACTCACAGTTTCTTTTAACTTTCAGTCCTAGAAGGGGGTTTTCTCTGATGGGCAGACTTTTCTTGCCTTTATGTCTCCAAGACAGATAAGATAGCTTGCTTGAAACTCAAAAAGCCAAAACAGCCCAGGTTTTTTCTGCAGGTCTTTCTTTCAGTCATGAATCTCCTGTTCTAGCAGTTCTGGTTGATGTGCATGTCTTTTCAAATGCAAATGTACCAACTCTGAAAGTTTGGCTGGGGCTCAGGATTCCACCAAAGATCCCATATTTTTCTTGTTAAGTGCCATCGAGTTGGTTCTGACCCATAGTGACCACATAGGGTTTCTGAGAAGCGGCTGGTGAGCTTGAACCACTGGTGTTCCAAGAGGCTTTGCAGTCCAGCGCATTAACCCACAGGGCCATAGTCTTGTTACAAAGGATTAAAACAAAAAGCCTATTTCTGGGCAAATCCTAACTCCTCTTTTAGGAAATCCAATCAAGTATAGGCCGGTTTACAAGCTATCTGTGATTATAATTCCCAATATTCATTTCCATCATATGGTGCCGTGAATTTATTGGATATGGATTTTGTATCCACGTTTTAATTCCCACCAAGTGATTGGGTGGGAGCATGCAAATAAGGCAGGATTCTAAGGCTGGGATTGCTTAGTTTTGCCATCCAGGTAGTTATAAGAGGAGCCATCTCAGAAGCAGGAACGAGCTATCCCAGGATAATCAAGAAGGAAGAGTATGAGTGGAGCATGAGATTCCTACCTAGAAGAGCAATGACAGCAAAGGCGGTGGCATGCAGAGACAGCAGCTACAGGCTCTAGGCCCATAGGTGAGTAAAACTGAGTACCTATGGGCTTTCAGAATGTGCCCTTTGCACATTCACAGATTATGTGAATAGCTAAAAGAGCTTTGTAACATTTGAATGAGCTGGGCAGAGGCCAAGGGGCCACATGGTTGAGAAGCCAGACGAGTAAGGTGTATCTGCAGTTCAGCAGAGAAGAGGCATGCTTTACTGAACATCTGCATCCTGAGTTGTTTGTCTCACCTTTGTGAAGCCAGGGGAATAAGAAAAACCAATATCCATAAGGCAATCAAGCACCTTTTAAAATACACTCAAGTGCAATCTTTTCTTCTCCACCCATAGATAAACCCCATTCATATGCTTATGGTCGTGGGCCTCTGGCTGGTGGAGCCAATAGATCCTAGCCCCCTATCTGCCACTAGTTTAATCAGGGTGACATCTGCTTTCCTCTACTGTAGAAGCTGCTTTTCTCCCCTCAACTAAAGCATTTTATCTGTTACATTCCTTTCAGCTGTTGTAGTGGTGGTGGTGAAGTGCAGTCAAGTCAGTTCTGACTCATAGTGACCCTTTATAGGATTTCCAAGGAGCAACAGTGCGTTTGGACCCCCAACATTGTAGTTCAAACTGACCTTGCGATCCGGTGTTTATCCTACAGTGCCACAGCAGGACAGATAACAAAATCCAAAGTAACCATCTAAAAATCAAAAGTTTCCCTTTCCATGCCCCTTGGTTCTTTCTCTTACAAATCCTCAAGCTTCCATGAATCTGGAGCCATTGCAATGAATCCCACTCCTGATGCCAGCTACAAAAACCATGTGAGGGCCATGTCTGACTTCCTCAGACTTCACAAGGGAGAATGAGAACCAAATTCAAAATCAGCCGAAGGCAGATTCCTATGGTGTGGAGGTCAGACATGTCTCCACCATACAACCTTCTTTACTTGGGGAACCAGAGTCGTCAGTGTCTTTAAAATAATTCAGACTTACGTCACAACTGTAAAGGTACAAGTATTGTAATAGTTGTTGATCTTACAGTAGTTGATCTTACAGTCCAGAAACAGGACCCTAGAACCATCAAGGGAACAACACGAGTGGAATATGGGGCCCTATCCAGAGAAGTGGTAGCACCAGAGAGGGAGGCAGAGATGAGGACATGGAGAGAGAGCAGCTGGGGACTCGACTCACGAAAGAGAAAGACTGAGTGCTCATGGCCAGGAGACAGGCTTGTAGAATGTGCCCTTTGGTTGTTTAAATTATTATATATTCCTGAGTGTTTTTGTGTACATTTCCCCCCCACCCCCCAAAAAAAGGGAATAGAAGCAAATACTATTGAATGATGATGTATGGAGGAGAATGCAATCATTGCAATGAAACGATGATGTACAACCAATGTTCTTCCATGTAAACGTATCACTCAATTCACAATAAAAACTTAAAAAAATAAATTAGGCTTGAGAACCAATTTAGGAAACTCATTCTTGTGAGTTTGTTTATCTAAAACTCCACTCCTGGTACCACATGGCAGGTCTAGATAAACAGAACTAGAGAAACTTATTTATATAACGTTTTTATCAAGGAAAACGCTCACAATTGTAACTTCCAGGTCCCCAGCAGAAAAGAGATCAGGCTTTTCCTAAATGTCCATTACATTGGGAGCAAGTTGCACCCCGCAAGGAAGCATCCCTTCAGTTGATTGGCTGCTCATAGTCAATCATCACAGAATTAACTGCGTTTGTCAGGTCAAGTGCCAAACCACGGGAATCCTGGTCCAGACAAGTTGACACAAAGCCTTAACTATCACACCTTTCACCCACCTCTTTGTCAGGGATATGAAGTGGCTACTGAATGCTGGATCATCTTCATGAAGAAAATTAGAAAACAGTTCTAAAGAAGAACATAACAAATGGATAGACATAATGTCCCTGAATGAATATTGTCAATTGATCTATAAATTTATCTATATTGATCTATAAATCTGTAAGTTTAATTTCAACCAAATTTCAACATGTCCATGAATAATGAAATTGTTAAATTGTGGTATAGCTATGTGAGATGGATATACATGAAAATGAAGTAGACCTATATTGTAAAATGGAAATATCTCCAGGACACCTGGGGGAAAAATGTACAAACAGGCAAGAAGATTCCGAGGAAAAGAATAGCAGGAAAACGTGTCCTACCAGAAAGCAAAAAAGTACTATGTTGTCTTGTGCCTTTAGGTCAATTCCAACTGATGGTGAGCCCATGTATTATAGTATAGAACTGTTCCGTAGAGACTGCTTAGTTGTAATCTTCGTGAAGGAAGATCACCAGACTGTTCTATTTTGGTGATGCTGAGTGGATTCAAACCACCAACCTTTTACTTACCAACCAAATGTGTGTACATGTATATATATATATGTATATATACATATGATTTGCTTCACCCAAAGGCCTAACATACACTATACAGTTACAGAAAATTTTAAATCTATGAGATTCTGTGATGTCAGCTTATTGTACTGTGGTGACTTGGGTGTTGCTGGGGTGCTAGAAATTCTGTTATATACCAGCAGGGTCACATATAGTGGACAGGTTTCAGTGGGGTTTCCAGACTAAGACACTAGGAAGGAGAGGCAGACCACATCTAAATGGATGTTCACTCAAAACCTTATGAATACCAACAGAACACTATCTGTTACAGTGCCAGAAGATGAGCCACACAGGTTGGAAGGCACTCAAAATATGAGTGGGGAAGAGCTGCCTCCTCAAAATAGAGTTGACCTTAATGACATGGGTATAGTAAAGCTTTTGGTACCTCATTTGCTGATGAGACACAACTCAAAATGCGAATAAACAGCTGCAAACATTCAATAATCAGAACATGGAATGTATGAAGTGTTGTACTGACTCAAAACAATCCTGCATAGGGTTACCAAGGAGTGGCTTGTGGGTTTGAACTGCCAACCCTGTGGTTAGTTATTATTGTTGTTAGGTACCATAGAGTTGGTACTGACTCATAGCTACCCTACACACAACAGAACAAAACATTGCCTGATTCTGCACGAACTTCCCAATCATTGCCACACTTGAATCCATTGCTGCTGACACTGTGCCAATCCATTTAGTTGGGGAGTCTTCCTCTTTAACTCTGACGCTCCACCTTATCAAACACGATATCCTTCTCCAGAGACTGATCCCTCCTGACAAGATGTCTGAAGTATGAGAGATGAAGTCTGGTTATGCAGACTTCCAAGGAGCTACTGGCTGGACTTCCAACACAGACATTTGGCAATCCACAGTATTTTCAATCGTCTTCTCCAATACCATAACTCAAATGTAGCAATTTTTCTACAGTCTTCCCTATTCATTATCCAACTTTCACAGCACATAACCACCACCACTATCAATATTTTCAGAAGAAAAATAAATGCCCTGTTAACATAAGGAGCTTCATTGCTATGCAATAGAAAATGAGAAAACAAGGAGATAATTTTTCCTTTCCTTAAAGTGTCAAAATATTAAAGGTTTATAACAGATGCAGCAAGGCAGAGAGATTCTATCTGGAAAAGAGGAGCTCTGGTAGCATACTGATTACCAATCGGACTGCATTTGGTAACTACTAGCCGTTCTGCAGGAGAAAGATGAGGCTTTCTGCTCCCGGAAAGATTTGCAGCCTTGGAAACCCTGTACAAGGTCACTGTCAGTCGGAAGGGACTCCATGGTACTTAACAACAACACTATCTGGAGGAAGAATTTAAATACAAAGATTTTGTTTTGGACAGAAGACTATTTGGATTTCAACAAAAAATTTAAATTGAAAAAAAAAAAACCCAACTCCAAACCATTCTTTCCACAGCATGCTCTACTTCTCAGCTGGGTTCAATGATTTATTGCAGTGGCCACACAGAAGCAGAGGACAAGTACTCACAGTTAGGGAATTAATTAGGGAAGTTGAACAGGTTACAATATCAGATATGAAAATGCCCAGGGCACAGTTGTTCTAGTGAGGAGAGTCTCTCCTCAGGTATGCCCACCGGCAGGCCTCTCACTGCCTGGCCAATGTTACAAAGATCTTTCAGAACTGATGATGAATGCCCACAGGACACGGCACTCCACCTTAAACCCAGACTGAAGATTTTGAGTTTTAGCTCTGTGTGTGGGTCAGCCAACCTAGTTCCCCTCAATTAAGTTCCTGGAAGCACCCCACTCTGAAAGCAGGCCTCCTGCCCAAAGTCGCTCAGCTTTACTTGCTCCATGGACTGGGAAGCCCACCCTGTCACTCTGTCTTGGTTCTGCTGCTGCTGTTCCTCTGCCTCTCCTCTGGTGTCACAGCTTTCTGTCCTTGGATCAAGGCAGTTCAATGCACAGAGATCTTTGGACCCACAGGATGCACTCCACTCCTGGCTTTTCCTGAATCAAAAATTTAATTTCCAGGAATCTATCTTAAAGAAGTGGTGACATGTGGACAAAAATATATATAAGGGTATTCATTTGTAGCATTTTTTGTAGCACACTAAAAATTAGAACCAATCTATGCAAACCTTATACAAGAGGTTAATTATGATACATACTTATTGTGGAATGCTATGCATCTATTAAAAAGAGGTAGATCTTATTTTCTGATAATGGATAGAGCTGTTGAGCCAAATAAAGAAATCAGAGGAACAATACATAGGGTATGAAGCTATGTATGTTAGAGTGGGTGGGATGTGTGTGTATATACATACACAGACACAAATTTGCATTTGTATATACAAACGGCAGCAGTGATAACAATGCAGTTTGTTAAAGCAGTAGAAATATTTGAAATATGTATGTTTATTTGGCCTTTGGAGGTTGAAAGCAGTACATGAACATGTTTCTATTTTGTTTCTGTTATAACGTCACCATAGAATTTTTCCTAATGAAGCAAAATTCAATAGAAATAAGAGAGTTTCCATCTCTAAAAAAAAAAGCTGGAAGTTTCTAACTGCTGACCTTGAGGTCAGTAGCCTGACTCATAACCACTATGCTACCCGAGTATATGCAAGAGAAGGAGTCCAGCTGGTGCAGTGGGTTAAGTGGTGGGCTGCTAGCCACAAGGTCAGCGTTCAAATTCACCAGCCGTTCTCAGGGAGCTCCCATAAAGATTTAGTCTCAGAAACCCTAAGGAGGCCTCGGTCTATCTTGTTAAGGTTTTGTGTCAGGATTCTCAGTAGTCTGGCTGTTGAGATATAGTTGTCCCCCATGATTTGATTTGATGTGATAAACCAATAAAAAGAGTAAGGGTAGGATGTTGCTCTTGTTAGGTGTGTAGAGTCCATTCCGACTCAGCGACCTTTTGCACAACAGAACTGAACATTGCCCGATCCTACACCATCTTCACAATCGTTGAGCCGGTTGTTGCTGCCACTGTGCTCATCTATGTCATTGAAGGTGTCCCTCTTTTTGTGACCCTCCACACTACTAGCATGATGCCCTTCTCCAAGGACTGGTCCCTCCTGACAAAATGTCCAAAGTATGAGAGATGAAGTCTCCCCATCCTAGCTTCCTGGAACATTCTGATTGTGCTTCTTCCAACACAGATTTAGTTATTTTTCTGGCAGTTCGTGTTACTTTTAATATTCTCCTCTACCACCATAACTTAAATACATCAGTTCTTCTATGGTCTTTCTTATTCATAGTCCAACATGCATATGAGGCTGTTGAAAATACCATGACTTGAGTCAGGCTCACCTTAGTCCTCAAACTGACACAACACCGTCAACCCTATCATCACTTGATCTGATTAATGGGAGATTCCCAAGGGTGTGGCATGCAATGTCTCTTATCTTACAAAAGATAACAGGAGAAGTACTTGAGCAGAGAAGGAGGAACATGATACCACCAAGATAGAAGAACTGGGAGTGGAGTGGATCCTTTGGACCTGGGTCCCTGTACTGTGAAGCTCTAGATCCAGAGAAAGATTGATGCCAAGACACATGGAGAACTCCATGGAATGCTGGGCCTACAGGTGCTGAAGGGAGACAAGGGCCTTTCTCCAGAGTCGGGGCTCTGAATTCAGACTTCCAGCCTCCTAAACCATGAAAGAATAAACTTAAAACTGTCTTTCTGTCATAGCAGCATTAGATAACTAAGACAGTCACTATGAGTCAGAGTCAACTCAATGGCTTCAAAATTTCATGAAAAAGTTACATTATCTTTTCATTCACTGTTTCCATGAACTTTTTGAATATCTAATAGCAATCATTGAATAGCATTGTTCTACACACTCTACAAAAATGACCTCGTTTAATCCTCACAAGCTATTAGTAAACCTTATTCTACAAATAAGCACAAATAGATAGTTACTATCCAGATGAGATTCTGGTACCTGGATAACCACCAGTAAGCTTTCAGGAAAAGTAGGGATGGGCACTGAAGGAAACACAATGTTCAAAGTGCTTACCCTAGGGAAGGGAAGGAAGAAGTTTGACTGAAAGGATTTGTAAGTTTCTCATATGCATATGTTTCTGTATCATTTGAATCTTTTCATAGATTTGTTGTCTGTTGTTGTTAAGTGCCATTGAGTCAGTTCTGACTCATAGCAACCCTATATAGGGTTTCCACAGAGCTGCTGGTGACTTTGAACTGCCGACCTAAAGGTTCAAATCAACCTTGCAGTCCAGGGCTTATCCTACAGTACCACACCAGGACTCTGTACATAGATCACATATGGTTTTTTAAGGGAAAGAAGTTTTATGAGCAGCTAATTTTTTCTATTATGCAAATAAACTTAAAATAATTTTGTAGGTAAAACGAAAATGTAGAGAAGTTTTTCTTCAGACATTCTCCCATGTCCTTTGATGGTTTTTACATTTTAAAATATTACATAGGCTAGAAGAACAGAAGATACTTCTTGAAAGAAAGACCAACAGGAGAAATACAAAACAATATAGGCAGACCGACTGGTTACTACAAGAACAAGTAAGTGGCTCACCCAGGAGACATCAAGGCAAGTGGTTGGGTTCCCCTCAGGGCAAACCCCCTTCCAAGACAAGACTCAATGGGAATACACACTCTGATTGGTGGCCATGTTCATCACCGATAAGGAGAAGTGAGGGAAATATAGCCATGAAGCTGCGAGCTAAGCCCTCTACAACATTCAATAGACTCTTGTGAACCTGCGTGGAGACCTGGTTGGCCAGCAGTGTGGCAAGACCTGGGGACGCTTGGGCCCAGAGTCAGTGACATAGCCACAGAAGACTAGAGTAGAAAGTGAAACATCCAGCTGATAAGAAGAGAGGGCATATGTACAAGAACACCCGTACTTTCAGATAATACCCACTTGACCTAGCTTCAATGATTGGATTATCAGAGCACAACTAGAAGAAGAAAGGAGGGGGGAAAGAAGAGTAATCTGATACAATTTGATGAACTTGACCTACATCTATGGATGCAGTAGCTCAAAAGAGGGAACAAATCTTTACAGCAAGGATCATACCCACCCATCCATACACAGAGCAGACAGGGATGGGCAACTTGGACATTAGCTACCCAAAATGGGGGTGCTTCAAAGACAAGAAGTGACTGGCTTACAAGCTTTCAAGAGGGAATCTCGATCCAGAGGGCATGGAGGAAGGTAGAATCTCCACTGAGTAGTATCCAATCTGTCTAGGCTGGGCTGATGAAAGGAAATGCAGATAGGTCTCTTGTGATACAATAGTGAATAATTGTTATCAGGACTGATTGTGAGGGTTGGAAATGTAAGGGTAGATGTTTTGTAGCAAGGAGGGGAGTGATTAACTTTGCAGTCTAGGAGCAGAGGTCCCTGGAACCAACAAGGGAGAAGAGTAGAGAGCGGGACCCTACCCAGAGAAGCAGTGATACCTGAGATGGAGGCAGAGACAATGACATGGAGAGATGGAGCAGCTGTGAACTGCTCCACAGAGAGGGAGAGGGGCTTTGTATTGATGGGTGGGGAGAGGGTGGGGGGAGGGTGGCCAGGCTTGCAGGGTATACCCTGTGATTTGTTGATGATGCATGGAGGGGATTATAACTATGCCAATGAAACCATATACGATAGGATGAATGTCGAACTAATGTTCTCCCATGTAAACTATCACATAATTCACAATAAAACAGTAAAAAATATTTATTACATAGGTGAACTATGTACTGATGCCATTATCACAGATAGCCCAGTTAAGTATTATGTGCTAATAATTACTCAGTATTTTACAACCTCAGCTATAGTTATAAAAGAAAAGATTCCACATATGTCTTAGCAATTCCATGAAAATGGAGCTGCCTTGGAGATTAGTTTTCATTGTCTCCTTAAGTATTTTGTGCTGGGGGTTAGACCGGGAGTCTGATAGAAATTTCATTTTAGCTGCTGGTCCTCTCACCAATGACTTGCTGCACAACCTAAGCGACCCACTGAGAAATCAGGGCTATGGTGTTGCAGCAGGTGATGAGGACATTTATGTTTGTCACCAGCCACTGCCTGCTTTCCTGCCGGAGTACTTCAGTAGTGTTCGTGCCAGCCAGGTCACCCATTATAAAGTATTTCTGCCATGGGCACAGCTTCTCCCATCAGGAAGCTCCCAGAACCCCAGTGAGAAAGCAGTGCGGTGCTACCGGAGCCTCCTGAAGGCTCTGGAAGCCACACAGCTTCAACCCATGGTCATCCTGCACCATGGGAAACTTCCTGCGAACGTGGTCCAGAGCAGCCAAGTCTTTGCTGACCTCTTCGCTGACTATGCCGCATTCGCCTTCCACTCCTTTGGGGACCTGGTTGAAATATGGTTCACTTTTAGTGACTTGGAGGCGGTGATAACGGAACTTTCCCTTCAGGAATCAAGAGCTTCTCGTTTTCAAGCCCTTGCAGACGCACACAGAAAAGCCTATGAGATTTACCACAAAAGGTTTGCTCCTCTGGGTAAGTCAGCCTTGACCATTATTCTCCTTAACACAGGTCTCAGCACAGTTTCCTGCTCACCTTCAATAGTCCTTGTGAAGCCAAACGTTAATGAGAAATGAACACTGCATTGAAGATTTCCTCATGAAGCTTTTGGTGGTGGTGGTAAGTGCCTGCCAATCGACCCTGAATAGAGGGTTTCTGAGAAGCGGCTGGTGGGTTTGAACCATCGACCTTATGGTTAGTAATCCAGTATTTATTCAATAGCTCCATACAAGGACTTCCTCATGGAGGTAAGAAGGGGTTTATATCACTCAGCACCCAGTGTTTCCCTTGAAAAGTACCGTTTAGACACCTCATGCCTACTTGTGTGCCTATGTAGCCATTCAATTATCCTTGTCTTCCTTCCCTGCTACTGTCCTGCCTCCCTGGATCTACCTGTCCTTCCTCAGCCTCCTGTTTTCTTTGCAGAGGAATTCATGTATTCTAGTTGGAGCTGACATCCTAGCAGATGAGACAGAACAATACATAAGCACCCTAATGATATACGAACTGGTAGTAAGAAGAGTTCAGCTGTAATTGTCTATATTCTGACTTTATAGGTAACTCTAGATTCTGTTTCAGAATCTGGAACACCTATGAGTCTAATAAGTTCCCCAGATGATGGGTATGCCAATTTTGAGAACTGATTTTAGAATGTGCATGCTATCTTGTTTTCATCATATATTATATGTAACTTGCAGTTAAGGATCTCTGGTGGTACAGTGGTCGAGCGCTTGACCGCTAAATGAAAGATCAGCTGATCTGTGGGAGAAAGATGTGGCAGTCTGCTTCTGTAAAGCTTACAGTTCTACTGTGTCCTACAGGGTCACTATGAGTCAAAAATCGACTTGATGGCTATGGCAACAGTCTGGGTTTGATACTCAGCAGCCAGTGCAGGACGCTGCACACCTTACCACGTGAAGATTGCATTCAGGGACAGAGTGAGCCAGCAGGGGCTGTGGGAGGCTGGCATTCTCTGCAGCAACAAAGGATGTGTGCACCTTGGTTCCTGCTGGGGCATGTGATTGGCTTGTCTGAGTAATTTCATGGGTTGGCAGAGGCCCATTGTGTTGAGGACTAGGCAGTTTGCAGTTGGTTCCGCAGATGGAGGAATTAGCCAAGTAGAAAGGGAGTCTTTTCTGCTGATTAAAGGGCAAATCTAACAAGAGCAGGGGAACTTGCAATCAGGCAAAGAGGATCAAAGGCAGTAGATGAAAATCTACCTTTACAATACACCCTCATTGGATGGCTCCAATAAAAATGACATGATGAATATATGTTAATGATGAATATATGTCAATGTCACTGGACAATATATATGAAGACTATAGAAATGGCATATTTATTTGCTGCACAAACATTAAAAATAGATAATAATAAATCGTTGACAATAACAATGGTGAGAATGTGGAGCAACTGGTGTCTCCTTTTATTTCTGATTGCTGTTACGTGCTATAGAGTCGGTTCCAACTCATAGATTCCAAGGAGCCACTGGTGGGTTTGAATCGCTGACTTTGTGGTTAACAGTCCAGTGCTTATCCTACAGCTCCACACCAAGACTTCTGTTGCTGGGGAAATGTAAAATTGTACAGATGCTTTAGAAAACAGTCTGGAAATTCCTCAAAATGTTAACTTAGGCTTCATATGCAGTAAAACCTGTGAGAGCAGAAACAGCCAGACTGCCCTGTTTTCCCAGGTTCTGGATGGTTTTCATCTTTGGTAGGTGCAGTATAATCACATTTCTGTTACTCATTTTAGTGGGAAATGTTCATGTTTTCCTTCTCTGACAGGTTTCCGTCTTACATAGGCTCCAGTTTGCATAGTGTTAGTGTATATGAAATTCTAGAAAACCTTTAGAGCAGCAAGCCAATCACTCATGTCCTGAGGCCAGGGTAGGGGCACATGAGTACTTTCGGATCATATGGTGTGGTAACATGGTACATAAATTTGTCAAAACGTTAAGATGTTTATTTAAAATGGATAATTGTATCAAATGTAAATCTCAATAAGGTTGATATTTTAACATGAAAGCAAAATAAACACATTTTTTAGACCCTCTCCCCAAAAAGTTAAACTTCCAGTTTTACCAAGTTGTTGTTTCCAAGGAGCAGCCGGTGGGTTTGAACTGCTGATTTTACAGTTAGCAATCCAGTGCTTATCCTACAGCACCACACCAGGAGTCTATATGACTCAGCAATTCAGAAAACATATGTCCACACAAAACTTGTGCACAAATATTCACAGTGTCTTATTCATAACAACCAAAAAGTAGAAATAACCCAAATGTCCATCAACTGATGAATAGATAGACAAAATTTAGAATACCTATACAGTGGAATATTTTTAGTCATAAAAAAGGAATGAGGTGCTGATACATGTTATAACCTGGATGTCTTATTTACCTAGTGCTGTTATAACAAAAAGACCACACATGATGACATCAACAAACACAGATGGATTCTTTCAAGGTTTAGGAGGCTAGAAGTCTGAATGCAGGGTCCCAGCTCTAAGGGTAGGCTCTCTCTCAGTTCTGAGGGATGGTCCTTATCATACATCTTCCTGAGCCTAGGACTCCTCAGCGCAGGGACTCTGGGTCCAAGTAACATGCTCCACTCCCATCTCTTCTCTCTTGGCGGTTGTAGGGACTCTGTTTTTCTGCTCCCGTCTCTCTCCTTTCATCCCCTGCAAGGTAACAGGTGATGCAGGTCACACTCCCGTGCATGGATAAGGACTGCCATCTGAGAAAGAATGTTGCCTCCCTCCCTAAGTCCTTTACAATTGGTTGGCTATGGCTTGTCACATCAGATCACTTGATGGGGAATTATTACATTCTTACATAACTGCCAAATGGCATCACTACACAGCTGCCAAACCACTGAGAATTATGTCCCAGCCAAGTTGACACATATTTGGGGGCCCACAATTCAATCCATGACATTGGATGAACCTTGGAATGTTATGCTAAATGCAAGAAACCACATAAAAGCCTCCATATTATACAATTGTATGTGAATGAAATGTCCAGAAAAGTCAAATCTTTAGAAACAAAAAACAAATTAGTGGCTGCCAGGGACTTGAGTTTGGGGGTTGGGTGGAGAGGTGATAGTTAATAGTTATGAGGTTTCCTTCTGGAGTGATGAAAGTGTTCTGAAATTAGATAGTGATGATGGTTGTGGCACAACCCTGTGAATATTCTAAAATTATAAATTATACACTTGAAATTGTGAATTTTATAATATGAGAATAGTATATTCAGTTTAAAAATGTTAAAATAAAAACATAGGTAGAAAGGTGGAGTGTCCAATAAAATCAACAAACTCTGACAGAACTTAACTGTTCCTTCCCTATTCCAACCCCAACCTACCCCCTTTGATATCCACAATTACTTTGTTGGTATAAGGCAAACACTTCTAATACAATTTTTTAATTTATAGAAAATGTGGCATTTTAGAAAATAGAGCACATTACCATGTGTTTTGTTATATTTGATTTTGTTTTTCATATAAATAAAGAGTCGACTACCAATTAGAAATAATATGAAATGAAGTTCTGCGTTTTTCTTTAAAAAAAACAAAAAAACTTTTTACTGTGAATTGAGAGAAGGTTTACAGAGCAGATCATCAGTATTTTGCTTCGTTACGTGGTTGTAATCCCATCCATGTGCCAACAGCTAGCAGTATTTACCTCTATTCACTTTATCTATTGCATTCCTCTCTATGTCTCCCACTACCTTCATCTTTCCTCTGCTAACCTCCTTCTTGTATATTGCCTGTCCTGTTACCCATGTTAACATGTGTCTACCCTCTAACCCAGAGTTCTCGTATGGTACTGTGGGTTAATGCACTGGACTGCAAAGGTCATTTGAACCACAAGGTCAGCAGTTTAAGCTCACCAGCCACTCCTCAGAAACCCTACATAGGGTCACTATGAGTTGGAACCTACTCAATGCCACTTTTTTTTTTTACTTTTTACGTTGGTCACAAGAGCCCTTTTGTGATGAACTAATTTCACTCAGCATAATGTCCTCCAGGTTCATTTATGTTGTGAGGGGTTTCTCAGATTCATCATTTTTCTTCAACACTATGGAGTGTTCCACTGTGTGTATGTACTGAAGTTTGTTTAACCATTCTTTTGTTGATGGATATTTAGACTGTCACCATCTTTTTTGTAGACTGCATATGAAAGATCCTGTTTTCTTATCCATACTCTCTTGACCCATGAATTTAATCCATTTACATTCAGTGTAATTCTCCATAGATTTAAATTGATTGGTGTCATTTTGCTGTGTGTTTTTCTTTGTGGAGCTTCTCTGTCCCATGTAATTTTCTGCACTGAGTTAACTTTGTGTATGGGTTTTCTTTTCATCTTCTGTTATGCAAATGTTTACTAAATCCTTCTGATGTTCCTCTTTTTTATTTTGATGTTCATGTGTATTAATTTTCAGGATTTATAAATTTACAGATTATAAAAATAATAATTTTTTCCCCTACTTAAAACAGTCTGATTTATCTTGAAATCTACTTGACTTGTTTGCCATTTGGAAGTTCTCTATCTATGCTATTCCCTCTTTTTGCTTTGTAGTTGACTTCATTATAAATTGATATCTCTGAATCCTTATTTTCAGTCTTACAGATTTGTTTTACTTAAAACATTTTTATATCTGGATTGAGTTCTGGGTGGTGTTGTCATGCATGGTAACTTCGGATTGTTATCTGCTATTGCTCAGTCTGAAGACCATCCTTTAGCATTTTTTTTGTAAGGTTAGTCTGGTCATTAGAAATTTCTTTAATTTCTGTTGATAAGGAAATGTCCTAATTTCACCATTGTATTTGAGGGACAGCTTTGCTGGGTATAGGATTCTAGGTTGGCATTTTTTTTTTCAGAGTTTTGTATATTTCATTTGATTGCCTTCTTGCCTGCATGATTCCTGCTGAGAAATCAGAGTTTAGTTTTATTCATTCTCCTCTGCAGATAACTTTTCGTTTTTCCCAAGCTGCTTTCAGGATTCTTTCCTTGTCTTTGTTTTTGGAAAGTTTGATTATGATATGTTTTGGTGATTTTCTTTTGGAATCTATCCTGTTTGGGGTTCATTTAGCTTCTTGTATGCTTGTCTTCTCTTCTTTCACGATGTTAGGGAAATTTTTTTCTAACAACTGTTCAACAATTTTCTGTGTTTTTAATTCTTTTCATATTTTGGTGTCTCATAAGTCTTAGGCTTTATTTGGATTTTTTATGATTGTTCTTTTAGCATACTAGTATTAACAGATTTCTCTTCAAGCTCACTAGTTTGGGCTTTCATTGCTTCAAATCTTTGCCCTTTCAATGTATTGTCCATTTCTAAAATCTTAGAATTAATCTTCTGGATTTCTAATTGAGGGTTTTGTATTGTTCCAAAATTTGCATTTATTTTGTCTGCTTGTTCTTGTAGTGTTTTCCTGAATTCTTCTAAAGTTTTTTCTGTGTTCTCCTTGCTTTCCTGTATCTTTCTGTCAATCCTTTATATACCTAAGTATCATTCTTTTGAATTCTCTTTCAGTTAGTTCCATTACTATTTCCTCCTCAGAAACATTGGTCATTTGTTTGACTCATTAACTCTTATTTCTTTGTGTAAGCTAAAATTGTTGTCTCTGGGACATTGTGGAGTTGTCATATTTGTGTTTAATGGATGATTGTACGTGGATGTGTTCTTAGGCTCTCACCAACTATCTCCTGTGGGTGTTAGATAATGGAAGCCTGTACACCCTTATCCTTTGCCATTCATGCACCTCAGTTTATGTTGGTTTTGGCTGCTGTCTATTGTTGATCATGTGATTTAGAAACTGGTATTGGCTCTTGTCCAGTAGGTGGAGCTACAGAGGATACAGCTGTGGCTGTGAGGACAGGGTTGTTTTCTCCTGTCAGTTGTAAAAGTGAAAACCTTTCCCATACACATGCAAGAAAACAAAACAAAACAAAGAAACAATAATGAAAAAAGAAAATAATAAAGAGATAAAAGCAACAACAACCAGGCAGCAGTCAGAAAAAAAGGTATTATAGCAACTATAAAGACAAAAGCAGGACAGGGAAATGAAAGATAAGAGAGAAAACGAAAGAAAGAAGGGAAGAAAGAAACACTTAAGAGGGGACAGGGAAATGGAGCTATTGAATAAAAGTATATATATATATATATAAGAAAGGAACTAAAAGGAAGAAATTAAAAACCAAACAAAGCACTTAGAAACACCAGGGAGAGGGAAGATGAAAAGAGAGAGTAGTGAAAAAAGATCAAAAGGATTAAAAAAGAGGGGAAATGAGAAACAAATAAAGAAAGAAAGAAACTAAAGCAGAGATAGCCTAAAATTTGAGGTAGTGGAAAGAACATGAAGGAGGAGAAATAATAAACAAAATCAATCAAATAACAAAAGGGAAAAGCCAAAACAGTGCAGCTATTGGACCTGGAGAGGAGAAAATCTCAGATGATCCTGTAAAGCCAAGGAGCTCAGAAGGTGAGTGTAGAAGGGTCTGTGCTGGGGATGGCCACACCTTTGGTCTTCAAGGGAATCTGGGGAAACAGAAGGAATCACACCTTTCCTGTTACCTGTGTGAATCTGCTCTGCCAGGCCTTCCTCTGTTGCCAAAGCTGCTCATAAGATGGTCTAGCTGTGCCTGGTCACCCGTTCTCCAGTCATTCTCCTTCTCTTCACCCTCCCTGCTCAGTTTGTCCTTCCAGCAAGCACTCAATCCACTTCTCTAACCTTTCCTATGAAGTTCAGGGTTCCCGGATTTTCATCTGTGTCTGGTTCATATAGAGCATCCGCCTAGTCCACCATCTTCTATATTTCATTCTTCAATGTTGTATAATACTCCAGAGGGACACAGCCACATGTTATTAATCCATTCTTTTGCTAATGGAAATTTCAATAGTTTTCATGTTATTTGCTATTATGAATATTGCTGCTATGAACATTATTGTATCTGTTTTCTGTACATGTGCATGAGTTTATGTATATTCACAGGCTAGCCATTGGGTATACAAATGTTTACCTCTGAGAGATAAATGAATTGTCTTTCCACTGTGGTTATAACAATTTATATTCACACCAGCAATTTATAAGAATAATCTGTAAGATTCCCTCCAACATATATAACTCTCAGAATTCTTCATTTTTGCCAATTTAGTGAATGTCAGGGGATATTTCTTTATGATTTCATTTACCTGCTTACTATTCAGACTGAATATGCTTTCAGCCTTATTGTTGGTAATTTTTTTGTTAAGTGCCTTTGAGTTGGTTCCAACTCATAGTGAGCCTGTGTAGGGTTTCCAAGGAGCAGCTGGTGAATTTGAATCACTGATCTTGCAATTTAAACCAACCTTACAGTCCAGTGCTTATCCTACAGTGCCACACCAGAACTTCAACAAGAAGAATGACTCACAGGCCCCAGCGACATTTGAACTCATGACCCCTGGTTTACAAGACCAGTACTCTAACCCCTGAGTTATATACAGTTCTTCTCTGTGAAATGCCTGTTATATCTTTTATCCATTTATCTATTGAGTTGTCTTTTTTACTGATTTGTAGATCTTTATATTTTTTCAAATGTTATCTGTATTGATTATGTGTGCTGACAGTATATTTTTCCAATTTGTGATTTGTTTTGTCACTCTCTTTACAAAGTTTTTGCTGAACAACAGTTCTTATTTTAATATAATCAAAATTATCAAATTTTTTTCAGTTGATTTTTCTGATAGTATTTTTTTAAAACAGTGGTGCTTTTTACAGTTACTTAAATCCATATCATTTCCTAGTTTCCAAGTATTTTCATTCCTCTTTCTTCCCGGCTACATTTAAAAGTTCTTAGGTAATTGTGTCTCTTCACCACACCTAATCTCCAGGGAGTCATTTTCTGTCATTGAGAGGCAATGATTAAGAAGCAAAAGAATCTGAAATATTGGAAGCTATTCATATGTCGTTCTTGTTAAGTACTGTTTGAGTCGTTTCCAACTCATAGCAACCCTGTTCAGGGTTTCCAAGGCTTTAAATGTTTTTGAAAGGAGCAGAAAACGTCATCTTTCTCCAGTGGAAAAGCTGGTGGGTTCGAACCACCGATCTTATGGTTGGCAGTCCAGTGCCTCTATGGAGACACCATGCTCCCCATTCTTTGTTTATAAGAGACTCCCCCCTTTTTAATCAATACTGTAAAAAATTAATAGACTTTTTTTTTTTTTAAGTTTTTATTGTGAATTGAGTGAAAGTTTACAGGGCAGAGCATCAGTTTTACATTCAACAAAGCATACACCTTGTTTCATTACGATTATAATCCACTCCATGTACCATCATTTAACAGTATTTCTCTATATTCACTTTAGCTCTTTTTGTTTTTTAACACTCAGGCATATATAATAATTTACACCACCAAAGGGCACATTTTTGCAAGCCTGCTTCCTGGCTGCCAGCCCTCAGTCCCTCTCTTCCCATGAATCTAGAGTCCTCAGCTGCACCCTATCTCCATGTCCCCATCTCTGCCTCCATCTCAGGTGTTGCTGCTTCTCTGGATAAGGGCCCACATTCCACATGTGCTCTTCTCCCTTGATGATCCTAGGGGTCCTTTGATTCTGGACTGTAAGATTACTACCCCAGATTTGTTGTTTTTTTAGTTCTTTAAGTCTTTATTGTGGGGTTTACATGGGAGAACATCAGCTTTACACTCATCCTAATGCATTTGTTTCATTGCAATGACTACAGTCCCCTCCATGCATCATTAAATAACCAAAGGGTATACACCCCACCTCACCTCACCCCGGCCATCAGCACACAGCCCCTCTTCCTCCCTGAGTCCAGTGTCCCCAGCCACTCCATCTGTCCACGTCATCATCTCTGTCTCCATTCCTGGTGTCACTGCCTCTCTTGGTAGGGTCCCGGCTCTCTGTTCTGCTCACTTGATGATCCCAGGGACCTCCGCTCCTGGAATGCAAAATCAATCATTCTCCTCCTTTTGTCAAAGAACATCTACCTCTATATTTCCTACCCTCACAGTCAGTCCTGATGGCAATTATTCACTATTGTACCATAAAAGTCTTATCCCCATTTCCTTTCACCAGCCCAGTCTCAATGGATTGGAAATTATTCAATTAACTTTCCCATTTTTGATACAAAACTTCTACCTTTACAATTGTGACAGTTGCAATTAGTCATGATAACATAGTCATGATATTTTTTAGAACAGTTTTGAATTTATATAAAAATTAAGCAGATCATGGGGTCCCCAGGCGATCTCCTCCCTCCCTGCCTTCCTCGGATGGCGGCTGTTTATGCTGGACGTGTGGCCAGAGATGGGTAAGGATCACGTGGAACTTCGGCAACTTAAGACAGAGCCATTGCCATGCTGCAATGAGTTTCAATGACTGATAAGACTGAGGAATTCGCACTGACCGCCTAAGACAGGCAGCGTCCCTTAAACAAACAATAAATAAGGAGGATTCGGATGCAGACCGTGCAGACCCGGTCAGGAGGCCAAACCCCTGTGGGCCCAAGCATTGTTGACCATCCAAACCATAGGCTCTGAGGATCAGACTTTAGCTACCTAGTAGACACAGCAAACTGTCCCTCATCTGATTATTCAGTAATGCTTGTTAGTAATCTCATACATGAGCCCTGGATATCCACAGACAAATGTAAAAACCTTCCCTAAAAGCCGAGACTGTAAATTCCAAAAAGCCAAGTCCCCCCCATCCAAAAAAAACAAAAAAAAAAAAACTAAAGAGGATAGAGAGAAACACTGTTAACTGATGATATATGGAGGGGATAATAATCAATGTAATGAAACAAGCTATATGAATGGTTGAATGTGAAGCTGATGATGTGCCCTGTAAACTTTCACTCAATCCAAATTAAAATAAATAAATAAATAAAAACTACCAAAAAAAAAAAATTAAGCAGATCATACAGAGAGTTCCCATATATCCCTCTCTGTATCCAGTTGCCCCTCTTATTAACATCTTACATTTGTCACAACTAATGAACCAAATAATATTGTTAACTAAAACCTATATTTTATTCAAAGAGCCCTGGTTGTGTTGGGCTGCTAACTATAAGGGAGCAGTTCGAGTCCACTAGCTGCTTTATGGGAAAAAGATGAGGTATTCTGCTCCCGTATAGATTTACAGCCTCAGAAACCACCACCTTTTCTGCTCCTAGGACCCATCCAGGACACCTCATTACATTTAGTCACCATGTCCCTCAGGCTTGTCTTGACTGTGACAGTTTCTCACACTTCCCTTGTTTCTGATGACGTGACAGCTTTAAGCAACACTATCTGGTACTTTGTAAACTGCTTCTCTACTGCGATATTCCTGATAACAGAGGTAAAGTGCCATTCTCATCACATCAGATCAAGGGAACATACTATCAATATGACTTGTGATTTGATGTTGCCTTTGACCATTTGGCTGAGATAGTATCTGTCAGGCTCCTTAACTGTAGCAGTGCTCTTTCCCCCTTTCTATATGGTGTGCAGTCCACACCTAAGGAGTGGGAAGCTATATTCCCCCTACTTGTTGGAAGTCCTTTTCTCATCTTTTTACGTCTGTTATTATAAACCTCCTATTGATGCCTTTGGAGTTCTGATGTGGCACTGTGAGATAAGCACTGGACCACTAACTGAAAGGTTGGTGGTTCAAACCCACCAGCTGCTCCTGGGAAACCCAGTATACAGTGTCACTGAATTGGAGCCGACTTGATAACAGTTAACAATAACAATGGTGATGCTTTCAGTGTATTACCACTAGGGAAATGGAAAAGAAGTAAGAGACGTTACTTGGCAGTGAGTTAGAGGAGTTGGGGTGGAGAGGGGTGGATGTGAAGTAAGAATTGCACACACAGCACACTCCATTTGGCCAAAACCAGGACATACTCCAGACAAATATTAGTAATCCTCAGCTCATCCCACTCTCCCCGGCAACAGTAGCTTAAAACAATGATATTACCAATTCAATGTTGGCCAGATTACTTTTCTGGAAATATTTGGAGCAAAAGGGAAGGTGGTTATTTTGTTGTGAACAACTGCAATGTTGTCTTAGTTTCCTAGATTTTCCTTAACAGAAATATCACATGTGGGTGGCTTTGAAGAACAGGCATTTATTTTCTCATAGTTCCAGAAGCTAAGAGTTCAAATCAGAGTCGTAGTAGTGTAGATTCCTTCTTTGTAGGTAGCACCAGACATCCCTTGGTTCTTTGCCCTGTAAACTTTCACTCAATTCCTTGTAGACAGTCTTCACATGGCCTCTGCCTCCCCCAGTGTGTGTGTTCCAAATAGAGTTATGCATGTTTTGGTAAGACACAACTCAATCCATAAGAAATGGCTTTTGGAGGAACAACTTTCCTTTGTGTAAGAAGAGAGGTGAGTTTGTCCCTCTGTGAGGCCTGTGGGACTTGATTTGACTCTTGAGAGACTCAGAAATGTCCATGAGGGCCAGGAACTTAGCTCAGTGCTATACGTTGCTTTTCTACATGGGCTGAATATAATCAGTTCTCAACGCACAGCAAATATTAAATTTGCGTTCTGTAGACAGACAAAAGAGGAGTCCTGGTATGACACTATAAGATAAACACTGGACTACTAACCACAAGGTCGGTGGTTCAAATCCACCAGTCACTCTGTGGAAACCCTATACAGACCATTTCCAGCAAGAATTGTGGGATAACTGAGCTTAAACTAGAGCAGTTACCCATCCCCTTTTTGATCCCACAGAAAATGTGAACTACAAACCTATAGTGAAACTCTAGTTCTGAGTAATTTCCATTTTACACTATTTTAAGAAGCATAGCTTGTGCTCACACTGGAAACAATCCAGAAACTATGGGAAGTTGGTAATTTTGTATGATATGGCAATTTCTGGAACCTTAGGTACATTCATTCATTCTAATGATAAAAACAACTTTCAACCTCCAATAGAAAAATGATTTGTGGGTTAAATGTGCTTAGAGATGAATTGTACTCATATTTAATTTCAGCTAGAAATGATATTAAAGTATACATTTGTTGTTAAACCCATTGTTAAGCTGAGAAGATGTGTTCTAAGGTATTGATATGGTGAAAATGTCCAACTTAGGACAACTTGTACTGCCTCTTTAGTGTTGTATAAATTTGCCCTCACTTTGAAATGGTTGAACCAATGTTTTCTCACAACAAAGCCTCCATAACAATCATCATCACTTGCTGCACATGCATGTTTGAAATCATCAAGATTTCACCAGCTCTAAATATGGCTAAATAAGAATCATATGTACCTGTTCCAACTTACCTACAATTTCAACTTAAAGATAGTTATTTTTAAAAAGACAAAAGGTCACCTAGAAGCAGATCTCCTTTGTAACCTGGTAACTGCTGTACTTAAAATTTGTGAAGATGAAATGGATCCAACTGTACTATTATTCAATAACCTGAAAGACAACACTGTCTTATCAGAATGGGCACTGAACTTCTCTGGGAAATACTCTGTTCCAAGTGGATTTCATAGTTCCCCGAGGCTTATCAAAATAAGCTCTTTGTAGGTGGTAATTATTGTTATTAGTTTCATTAAGTGGGGATGTCTTCCTCTTGTACGGTAGTTGTGGTGGTTATGTGCCATGGAGTCAGTTCCAACTCACAGCGACCCTGTATAGGGTTTCCGAGGCTGTAAATCTTGATAGGAGTAGAAAGTCTCCTCTTTTTTCCATGGGACAGTTTCTAATTGCTGACCTTGAGATTAGCAGCCTGACTTGTAACCACTATACTACCAGAGGCCCTGCTTCCTCTTGTGTAGAATGGGTGAAATTGAGGAGTTATTTAGACAGTCTTAAGTCTCATATTCTAGTGTTACTCTGTTTTTATATTGCAGCTCTAAGGTCTGAGCACCTTCAATGCATCCAGTCCTAAACTCAATACTTGAAGGATTAAATTTTGCTCTGAGGGAAAGTGCAATTCAGTGGACCAAGATACATATGTAGAACAACTAAGAAATCCCAATTCTGCAGCAGCATTCTTCAACTTGTGATCTGAGGACCACTACATCAGACTCAAAATACACATTCTAGGGACCACACTGTTCTATTGAATCCCATTCTCTGAGGGCTGGCCTTGGAATTGGCATTTGAATCATCACCTCCCTGCAGGTGATTCTAATGCACACAGAAGCTTGAGAACCAGTTTTCTGTGATCAAAAGTGAGGGGAAGTGGTTATCAGCTGCACCTGTTTATATTTCCTCCTTTCCTTTCAATGTGCAGTGTGAGGGGCATCAAAAATTTCATGGAAAAATTCCACTATCTTTTCATCCCATTTCTCCATGAACTTTTAAAAGTTCCCTGGAATGGACTAACTTGATGCTTACACAAGGAATTAGGATTGAACCACAGCAGCTTCCTGAGACCATCCCTGCCTGTCACAACACATGCAGGAAGGGTTCACTCCTTATGCCTTCACATTGCTGGGCACAGGCCATGGTGACTGCTTTCATTTTTCCCAAAGGACTTTTACAAGTGTTCTGCCTGTCATAGTTCTGACTTAACATGAAACTTTCTGTAAGAGTTATATTCTTTAAGAGTCAACTTGTTTACAAAAATTTCTGTACTATTTCTAAGAACCATCGTAATGTGATCAAACTGATAGTAGCAACTGGAAAGATTAGCGAGGAAGCTTAGTGGACCTTGAGCTTATGTGAATGGAGGGGGAGTCACACAGAAAAGGAGGCTGACAACAACCAGAAAAATGTCATCAATGTCACCAAAGAGTACATGCAGAAATGGTTGAATTGGTATATGTTTTTCTTGGTATAGTCTCAACAAAATTCTTTTTTTTTTTTAAGTCTCTCAGCTGAGATAACTTTATATGGGGGATTTCTTTAAAGATCCTTTGGAAAGGTTGGCAGGAAATGAGTCACTAAATGGCTTTCCCCAAGAGCCTCTTTCTGTCCTCACCTGCCTTTCCTCTGGTTGGTTTCAGGTGGAAAGCTCTCTGTGGTCCTACCAGCTGAAGAGATCTCCGAGTTCCTTCTAGAACCATCCACGTCTGCACTTGCCAAGGTGATGAGAGCCACAGGAAATAGCATCTGAGATCATTTGCAATTTTAATTTTACAAGAACAAGAGAAGTTTTTGTCAGTTAGCTTGACATTTTTACAAACGCCTCTTCTGAATGGTATACATTCTCTAAATTTCTAGTTCCTTCAAAACACAAAACCTCTTGTTGTAGCTTCCAGCTCTTGCTGGGCCAAGTATCAGCTTGCCTACATGAAGGAGCCAAATGCCCCTGTAGCTGTAACTCTGGATTAGACGTGTCTAGAAGATGAGAGGACTTCAAAATATCCATGGAAAAAAGGAATGTAAAAATAATGGAATTTTTCCACAAACTTTTTAAAGCTTATAAGAGAGGTCAGTTTATAGCAGGATAGATACTAGGGTAAATGATTTTTAAAATGTGTTCCCTAGAGTATCCATCCTGGTTTCTTCTCTTCTAACTGTAACTTTTAAACTATACTTTTAAAAAATAAAAGGGAAACATCTAAGAATTAAATACAGTCTTCTGGGCAGGGTTGAAAGCACACCTGGAAATGGCCAGTTGAGTGCTGCTGTAGTTTGCAGCACTGGTGACCGTGTGTTGGAGATACCACACTGCTCCCAGTGTCTGTTTGGTGAGAAGCACCTACATGACCAGAGTCTTCCCATTTACAAGTTCAGGGGTTTAAAATCCAGGCAGGATAAGACTCTGGATAACCAACTCAAAGGCTAATTGTGGGCCAGAAAACCATTTAAATTCGTTTACAAGGGGGAGATAAGAGCTATCAGTGGCCCACTCAGGTGCCTCATGGTGTTTACTCAGCAGACCAAAGTGCTGACCTGAAAACTGCTTGTTGAGCACTAGCCTTTGATCTGGTCTCTCTGCTGCAGTCCCTACCATACTATGCTTCTGGATTAATCTTCCCAAATTGCACTCCCCTGAGTCAGTATCATTTCCCTAGGGCCTCCATATGGGGAGTGGGGTTCTCTTGCTGGCCTTACAGCCTGTTATCTGCCCAATGCCCTTCCCATCCCTCCTGCCCTTCCTCAACTATTCAAACTCAATTCTACCGTTTTCTCATGTCTATGTGAATGCATCCTCCATCAGGAGGCCTTGTTTAATAACACTTCCTTGCTCAATTTCACATGGTCTAGACTAGCGTAGTGGTTATGAATCAGGCTGTGAACCTCACGGTCAGCAATTCGAAACTACCAGCTGTTCCACGGGAGAAAGATGAGGCTTTCTGCTCCCATAAAGATTTACAGCCTCGGAAACCCTGTACAGGGTCGCTATGAGTCGGAACTGACTCCATGGCACATAACAACAAAGAACAGACTCTTAGTGTGATGCAGTACAACAAGCACTGGACTGAGAATCACAAGGTCAGCAATTCAAACCCAGCTGGCGTTCCTTGGAAACCCTATACAGGGTTGCCATGAGTCGGAACTGACTTGACAGCACTTAACAACAGCAGCCCCTGATGTGGCACTGTAGGATCAGCACTGGACTGTGAACCACAAGGTCAATGGTTCAAACCCCCAGCTGCTCCTTGGGACCCTATACAGAATCGCTGAGTTGGAACCAACTCAACAGCACTTAACAACATCAGCTGCCCCTTTGGAGTCCTGGTGTGACACTATAGGATAAGCACTACACTGCAAGGTCAGTTTGAACCATAAGGTCGGAAGTTTGAACTCAACAGTCGCTTCTCGTCAATTCTACACAGGGTCACTATGAGTCATAACTGACTCAACCAAAGGCCCCATTGATAGCCATCAAAAATAGACACTAGCCTCCCAGCGATACTTGCCAGCTATGAAGTGCTATTCCCAGAAGGCCTCCAAGATGCTGGAAAGAACATAATTACAATACATTGTTGGTGTTGTACAATTAACACCACTATTCTTTACCAAATTGTTCTACCAACCACTAACATAAATTCAGTGGTTCCTAAGCAAAAACTTCCCCTTCTTCCTCCTTTCTATCTCTGGTAACTAAAAATAATCTTTCGTTTCTCTTTTCATATAAGTGTATTTGTCCTTTTGTGACTTATTCCACTCAGCATGTTTTCAAGATTCATACTTCATACATTCCGTGTTCAGATTGTTGATGGATGTTTACATCTGCTTCTCCTTATTTTGAGTTGTGCCCCTTTAGCAAATGAAGGTCCCAAAAGCTTTACTCCACTCACATCATCACAGTCAACTCTACTTTAAGGAAGCAGCTCTTCCCCAGTCATATTTTCAGTGCCTTCCAACCTGAGGGGCTCATCTTCTGCCATTATATCTGATGATATTCTGTTGCTTTTCATCTTGTTTCAATGGCCAGTATTCTGGTGCTGACAGTGTTCTACTGCTTTTCATAAGGTTATTGGTGACTAAATATTGGGAAGTAGTCCATTTCTTCTTCCTACTCTGTTTTACTCTAGAAACTCATCTGAAACATGTCCACTATGGATGACCCTGCTGGTACTTAAAATATCGGTGGCATAGCTTCCAGAATCACAGCAAGACACAAGCCACCACAGTACAACAAACTGACAGAATGAGTGGTTGGCCATAGGGGTGAACTTCTTTAAATGTGCACCCACGCCCCCCAGCTGTATCCAGCATGGTGGCTTTCAAAAGTGGGAACTTAAGGCCTTTGTGTTGTATTGAATTGACAAACAAAAGCAAGAGCTGAGGTGGATGATGAGAAGAAAGCCAGAGGAGCAAGGGGAGGGAGCATTTAGTAAGCACTGGTGGTAACTTGATAAGGAACAGGTTATGAATCAATTTTCGGAGGTCCCTAGCCCTCACCACATGCCATTATCCATAGCAATGATGTCAGCTTGACAAGACTAGGAATGGAGGCAGTCACTGAGGGAAGCAGGGAGTGATCACAGTGACATCATTCAGTGTTCAAACATCTGAATCCGAAGTTCTTAGTGCCTTGGAATCAGAAAGTTGTTCATGAGCAGGACCATGAGGTTTATGTTCTCACCTAGTAGAATGGGTCAGACTAAAGCTTACTATGGTAAACTTTAAACTGTGGTCTGAAATGGAAAACCCAAAACCCCATTAGAGTCGGCAGCAATCACAGTGGGCTTCAAGGGAGGCTGGTCCTGGCAAAGTGCAAGGTGGTCACAAAGACAAGACTGGCCTGGCAATTCTGACCTCTGATCACCTTACTCAATACTCTTCAGTACTGGTGGGAATCCACCACTTCTGCTATCTAGTTCTTCATCTATTCATGCATACACATTTATTAAGTGCTCATTGGACCCTAGTTTGGCATTGTAGGATAAAGCACTAGACTGAAAGGCCAGTCTGAACCTCAGAATCAGCAGTTCAAACCCACCATTCGTTCCTCGGAAACCCTATATAGGGTCACTATGAGTTAGAACCGACTTGACAACACTTACATCAACAACAATACTGTGTATCAAGCAGGTTGCTGAACATTTAGATGATGTATTCCCAATACACTCCCCACCCTAACTGTTTCCCCCCTCACACACACATTCTCACTTGTCCAAGCTTATCTCCTACCTGGAAAATCCCACCTTGGAAGGTTCAATTCAATGATGAGGTTGTGGTGGTGGTGACCCTGGAAAGGATTTCCGAGGCTGTGAATCTTCATGGGAGCAGAGATCCTCATCTTTCTCCCTTGGAGTGACAAGAGATTCAAACTACTGATGTTGCAGTTATCAGCACAACTCTACTAGGGCTCCTTAATATAATAAGGGGAGAAATAAAAAATACTTCTGAGCAGCATTTTGTCTTATTGCTTATGTTTTTAATGACTCTGTTTGCTTATTTCTAGGACTCGGTCGATTTCCTCTCTCTTGATATGTCTTATGAATGCCAAAGCGAGGCAACTTTACCACAGCAGCTGAGTCAATTACAGGTAATTGGAGTCACTTTTCATATTGATGAAGGGCAAAAATTTCTGAGATCTTATTAGCTATTTAATGTTTTGGTTAATGCATAAAAATCTGAACTTACAACAACAGTTGGAAAACCTGCTGACTTGCATTTGGGGAAATTTCTGTGGGAAACATCGCTAAGGAATATTGGGATGTTACTAGTCTTTTCTTAAAAGGATAATGAGGATTATTTACTAAGGTGAATGTTTACATGGCTCTTCTGCTTTCTTATGTAGAAATTTACTGAGAAGAAAAATGGCAGCATTCATTCTGAGTTTTAAAAATGCAGTTCACATCCAGGACTACCAAATCAGGAAACAGCTATGGGGACCTTTTTGTCACTTCTGGATTCTCCTTACTGCACCAGTATTGTTTTCTCAGCTCTAATGGTTCTGGCCCAGCTCTGATTTGGAGGGGATGTTAGGAGCCTCCTATTCACCTGTGTAAAAGCCCTTTGGGTTCCGTGGCTAAATGCTTGGCTGCTCACCGAAAGGTCTGGGGGAGTAAAGCCCTGGCAGTCTTCTGTGCAGACTTCAGCCTGGGAGAGCCTGTACTGCAGAGTCACTATGAGTCAGCACTAACTCGACAGCACACAACAGCAACCCAACTGTCAGGCTTCCCTCTTACACTCGGTTACCACTGTGAGGTTTGTCCGTTTAATTCCCTGGGCTCACAACTGGTCCCCTGTCTACTGACTGGAGGCAACTGAATAACTGGTGGTTTCTGGACCCTCTGAGTCCAAGGTCAAGCTCATTAACACCAAATCCCTGTGATTTCAGAGACGTTCAGGGGATAATTTTGGATTAAAGTGTTAAGATTTTCTCAGGGTAATAGTTTTAACCTCCATGGCTCCAGAAAATCTGAAATCCATAAAAATGTGGAATTTTGTTCTGCATTTCACCTCTTTTGATCAGGATTCTCCTGTAGAATCTTTGTTCAAAATGTTCAGTGATAGTAGCTGAGCATTAACCAGTTCTGGTCTCCTGGCAAAGGAGGTAGTTGTTTATGGAGGCAATTCGCTATACATTCCATTTTCTCCTTCAATTAAGGAGCCCTATAAGGCTGTCCACTCCAGTAAAGACTGACCATCTTAGAAACTCTATATAGGGTCACTATGAGTCAAAATCAACTCTATGGTTGTGGGAATGGGATTGAGTGGTGCAACCATTAAGCACTTGCTGCTAACTGAAAGTTGGCAGATGGAAATACCCAGCTTCTCTGCTGGAGAAAGACCAGGCAATCCATTCCCATAAAGATTAGAATCTAGGAAACACTGTGGGACACTTCTACTCTGCAGACACGGGGTCACTATGAGTTGAAAATGGACTCAACAGCACCTAACAACTATGATTTACTTGCTTGCCACATACCAAGCACTGTTGTTCTCAGATTACTTCTAACCTTCACAGTATACCTGTGAAAGTTTAAGGCACTTAGTGAGCATCAGACTCTGCGGCATGTCAAATGTCATGCTAAAACACGGCACTCCTTCTAAAATAAAAAGATAGCCGATGTTATTTTTATAACGGTGGTGATTGTGTGTCATGGAGTCTACTCCAATTCATAGCAACTCCTGTATAAAGTTTCTGAGGCTGTAAATCTTTCTTCTGCTGGTGGATTTGAACTGCTGACCTTGTGGTTAGCAACCCAGCTTATATGATGAGACTTAAAAAACACTTCTTTTAAATCACACAAGACTTTATTTTTATAGCACCTTCTCATCTGAACCTGAGGTTGCTTGCAACCCAGGGCCTGAACTAATTAGCATATTGATGATATTTCTGGCCCCTAAACAGCACTGTATTTGTTGTCTTTCAGATTTTCTTATGCCTATGTTAACTAAATTTGTCTTTTGTCCTCCTTGAGGAATTAAACCAGGGCTTGTTACTAAACTATGTGTTCAGGCATTGCTAAGATTCTGAAACCATCTCAGCTACTTACATCTGACACACCTCAGAGAGGCACCCACCATGGATGTGGGCCCAATGTGTGCTTGGGTGTGGTCATAGTGCTTCCCTTTGTCATCAAAACATGTTTAAGAACACTTACTCCCAACAGTGTTGATAAAACTGTAAACTCTCAGCCCATAGCTGGCCAGCCAACAGCTGTGTATGATATCCTATAGTGGTTCTTTGTCTCTTTTGTTTCACTGGTCCTGTTCAACTCCAGATGTTGGCAGCTCTGAAGCAGCCCCAAAGATTCAGAAGGACAACTCTGGCGCTGCAGCTGTCGCCCATACATCCACTGAACTACAGAGATGTCTTCTCAGGGACCCAGATAGCACTTTCCACACAGCTGCCACACCCAGGACAAGAACAACTGAGCTCTCCTAAGGAGAGGGGCTGAGTTGTGTCCACCAGAGGCTGAATTTTGCTGTCCACAGCTTCTTTCTAAATTTACCCTTCCTCCTCATCCCAGTTGTTCATCTGCCCCACCCCTCTTTCCATGGAGTATAAAGGAAGAGGGCAGAGACAACAGTAGGAGGAGCAGGCACCTGGGCCCCTTCCCCTCCACTTTCCAGGGCACCTGCGCCCACCACTCTAGGAACCTCAGGGGGCCTCTGCTGCCACTCGGGCTAGCACCCAGACCCTCCTCACACCCAGCATTCATGGGTTCTGAGTTCTGCAGGATGTAGAGAAGTGAGTCCAGCATCCAATTCATCAGCTAACGCCCGGCTCACAAGGAGTTCCTCTAGAGTTCCTTACTCCGTAGAGGGCGGGATGGCAGGCTCACAAGCTTCTTCCAGCTTTTTCAGTCCTGTGATCTCAGACTGTCTCCACTGCTTCTTTCAGGAAAGAAGCATACCCAAGAGGCCATCCCTGATGGTTTTGGTCTCAGGCATTATCCTAGCACAGAGAAAGAACAAGACTGAGTGGAGTTTCAGCTCCACCAGCTGTGTCATCATGGGTGACTTGCTGAGCCTCAGGGAGCTCCTGACGCCCATCAGTTAGAAAGGGATGCTGTTATAGGTGGCTATGAGAAATTGAAAAACTTAAAAGTAGTTGCTATTGTTATCTCTTAGTAGTTTTTAACTCCAAAGAGCAGGAAACGTTGGCATGGGAAAAATAACTAATCTCCCAACCTGCCTAATAAGGCAATTTAAAATAAAGTCAAATAAGCAAACTAAAACCAAAATCAAATAACATGCCAGCCATGCTTCCTTTGACACTGAATTGCCTAGAAATGGAGGGTGGAGGGGTGGGAACGGGGGCTTGGGGGATAGCACCTGTTCCAGTTTTAATGATGACAGCTCTTTTCTTTATAATTTTCTTATTATGGAAAAGTTCAAACATATCCACAAGTAGAGAGAAAAGTATAATGAATCCCTATGAAGCCATCCCTAGCTTCAAAAGCTATCAGTTCACGGCTGATTTTGTTTCATCTGTATTCCTATCCCCCTGCCTCCATATTATATTATTTTGAAGGGAACTCCAGACATTGTATTGTTTCCTCCATAAATAATGTGATGATAGTGTCTTGAATGAGCTCCTTTTAGTAGTAACCTGGGCTCCTGATATCAATCAACTGTCTTGTTCATGTTCTTAACACATACCTTTCTCTAAGAGGTGCTTTCAAAGCCTGAGATGAAGGAATAGTTGGACATGTCCACTGTGGGGGTAGGCAATGAAGGTGACCTACGTTACTGAAAAGTCAAGTTCTTTATTCTTCAAAGTCTACCGTCAGTCCCCTTTATTAACTTGGAGAGCATTTGTAGTGTTTGTAGCTTCTCATCTTGAACATCTACCTATGTTTTCAAAAAGCATGTTCCAGACCACTCTGAATCACTTGATGGCCTTTATCTTTTTTAGACCATTGAGCCTAAAGTAAAAGTTTTCATCTTTAACCTAAAACTCCAGGACTGCCCCTCCACAAGGAAGAACCCCGCCAGGTTTCTTTTGAGCCTGCTGGAAGGTGAGTGGACGATCCCGGAAGGGTTTTTAGTAACATGTTGTCTTAGTTATCTAGAGCTGTTGTAACAGAAATAGCACAGGTAGATGATGTTTACAAACAGAAATCTCTATTTTCTCACAGTGTGGGAGTCTTGAAGTCCGCATGCAAAGAACCAACTCTTGGGGAGGCTTTCTGTCTCTGCCTCCTGGTTCTAGGAGGTTCCCAGCTCTTCCTACTTGGTTATAGTGGGTCCCTCTCCTCTCCGCTCACTTTTAAAATCTCTTTTAGATCCCAAAAGAGAGTGACTCAAGGTCTAACCTAATCCTATTGATTGTATCCTGCATCATTAACATGATTGTCACTAATCCTGTCTCAGAAGCATAAAACTGATTAGGGCTTACAACACTTAAAATGATGACATCCCATCGCAAAATGGAGGGCAATTACGTACTACGGAGAATCATGGTCCAGCCAAGTTGACACATATTCTGGGGGGACCCAATTCCATCAAAACACATGTAGTGTACTGGCTTGGTGGGTGTTGTTGTTAAGTGCCGTCGAGTCAGTTCCGACCCATAGCGACCCTGTACAGGGTTTCTGAGGCTATAAATCTTTACGGGAGCAGAAAGCCTCATCTTTCTCCAGCGGAGAAGCTGGTAGTTTCGAACTGCTGACCTTGCAGTTCACAGCCCAATTCGTAACCACTACACTACCAGAGCTTGGTGGATAGCAGTCTTGAAAGTCAGGGATTCCAATGGGGGGTGCAGGAAGAGGTAAGAAAGAAGGTTGGTCTGAGAGCCACCCCACTTGAGATTCAGTGTCGTCTTCCCCTTGATGGTTCCTGGCTGTCAGCTCCCATCACTCCAAGAAAGAGGCGAGAGCCACCGTATGAACCCCTAGTGCTTGTGAAAATAAAAAGTCAGGCATCAGCTGTCAGTCCTTTTCCTGTCTGTCCCCTTCAATGCCACCTCCCCCAGTGTCTCTCATCTCTGCCCCTCTCAGCAGGACTGCCTAATGTGTCTTTCTCCCTTGTCAGGGCCCTCTGCTCATTCATGTTCCACTTCTGCAATACGTCAGATTACATGTGGTCCTGGCACTTTGACCAAAATGCTAAGAACCCTTCAATCACAAACCATCCTTTCAGTGCCTCTTACTTCAGATTCTTGAGAGTGAATCTGATTGGTCGGCCTTGAGGCAGGAGGATCTTTCTGACCTAATTAGGTCAGACAAGGTGTTGAGTCTGTTAAGTTATCAAAACTGGGAACCAAGACACTGGAGAATCAGAAAGAAGGGGTGGAGGGAAGACTCCTTAAGACATTCTTGAGTATCCTGATCTTCAATCCCACCACCTGGGAATGTCAGAGAGCAGAGAAGACTGTTGTACCCTTTCCACCATAACCGTGCCACCTTCTGGGCTGGGCCTCACAGATGTCATGAAGCCTGGACTCAACCTTTCTGAGGTCTGAGTTCTTCTAAATCAATTGTTCTGGAAGTTGTGTTTCCCTGACCAGCAGGATCAACACCACATGGGAACTTGTTAGAAATGCAAATTCTTGTCTCCCACCCCAACCTTTGGAGTCCTGACTATAAGATTGGTTTGAACCACAAAGTTAGCAGTTCAACTCGCCAGACGTTCCTCAAAAACCCTATACAGGGTCACTATGAGTCAGAGCCAACTCGACAGTCCTTAACAACAACAACAAGCCCAACCTTACTAAATCTGGGACTCTGTGTCCCGGCCACCTGTGTTTCAATGAGTCCTCCAGGTGATGCTGATACACACTCTAGTGTGAAACCCAGTAGAAATCACTTCTGCCCTCCTTGAATCTTCATTTCATGAGGCAAATGCTTTCTCTCAGAGGGACATGGAACCACTGAGTGTGGGTGAGCTGTGTAAGTGAGGCAGACCTCCAACTGCAGGCATGCAGGATCACAAGTGGGCTTCAGGAAAACTTACATTTCTTCTCTTCCAGCCATTAACAAAGACCAAGTGCTCACCATTGGCTTTGATATCAATGCACTCCTAAACTGTTCATCAAGTTCCAAGAAAAGGTAATGTAAGATTTTTTTGTGAACTATTAATAACTGATATTTGTTAATGACTCAGCTGTTCTTTCACATGCATAATCTCATGGAACTGTTCTATCTGCCTCTGGGGCAGCCAGGTGATTATGACTGTTAGAGAGATGGGAGGCAGGACTCAGAAGGGATTGCAAAGAGAGCCCATCTCTCCCAGAGTCTTACTCAGGCACCACATGGCACTGGCATTTTTACCTGGACTAAAAGGTCAGTTTGAACCTCATGGTTGGCAATTCAAGTTCACCAGCTGCTCCTCGGACACCCTATACAGGGTCGCTGTGAGTCGAAACTGACTTGATGGCAACAACATAGTTCATTCAGGGGTCCTGGTGTGGTGCTGAAGGGTAGACACTAGACAGTTAACCACAAGATAGGGAATTCAAACCTACTTATCTATCACTCGTTGGAAACACTACACAAAGTTAGTTGAGTCAGAACTGACTTGATGGCACTTAACAACAATAGTTGTCCAAAGGAAGAGCTGGGAGTTAAGATTTTATCTGAGGCAGTATGAGCTTGTGGAAGAGGGAACAGAGTTAAAAAGATCAGACCATTCCACTGAAGTTATGTGAAGCAAGTTCTCTGAAGCCATTTCCTGAAGGTAGACATAGGACCACAGGTCAGTTTGAACTACAAGGTCGATGGTTCAAAATCCACAGCTTCTCCTCAGCAACTCTATACAGGGTTGCTGAGTTGGACTTGACTTGATGGTATACAACAATAACAACCCCACAAGGAGAACAGGAGCTAGGAAAGCCAGCATAGAAGAACCTAATTCACCAGAATTCTCTTCAATCTGTGGTAGGACTGCAAGTCATTTCTTACCAAATGACAAAGGGCCAACATTTGTAAATTATTTACTTCAAAAGTAATAAATTAGAGCGGATTTGAGACTTTCTATATTTGTTTCTCTCACACACCCACAATTCCTATGTGTCCCTTGAGTGGGGGAAGATAGTGTTGGAAACAGCATATGGAATTGCCCAGAGCCCTTGGCACCCCTTGGGTGTGGGTTACTCACGTGACCTTCATGCATCATGTGTCCAGGTAGAAGAAAGGCTGGAAGGCAATCATTCGGCCAGAGCCATCCTTGTCATTCACCTCAGACATTTCTAGAATAGTATTGTTCCATATTATAAACTTCTGTTGTCAACCTGTTGTACCCTTTTTCTTTATCATTCAGCTGTCCTGAGCCATGAATTCCTTCTAGATTCGATTCTCTGAACTCCTAGTCAACAGTTCAAATCAGCAGACATGGAATTGTGACTGTATGTGATTACTGGCTTTGGCTGCGAGCGTGCAATGAACAGATAAGTCATGACCACTCTTTGGAGTCAGACAGGGTGTGTTGGACTTATGTCGTTATTGAGAAGAAACTCAGACAGCAGTAATAAAATGGGCCCCCTGAGAGGTCAAAGATTGCAAAACCACGAGATGATATAAAATCTCTAATATTTTGACCTGGCGGTCCTTTGAAGCTAAGGTCCAACATTGGTTGTATTTTGTTATTTAGATAATTGAAGCAGGTGAAGGGAGACTGAGAGGTAACATGACTTGCTTCCTTGAAAATCTTAAACCTCTAACACAGTGTGGCAGGGATACCTAACACGAAGGCCCCCACGGAGGGGAAAAGAACATTGTCTGGGATGACCAAGTTGGCTTCTTGTAGAGACGTCGCTTGAATGAGGGATACAGGGAAAGAGTGGTCATAGTGGTTGAGGCTCTGGACTGCTCCCAGATCTAAGGAGAAGTTATAATCTATTTACTTATTTATTTCCTCAGAGCTTTTTTTCTTCTGAGCCAGGAGGACCAAGCCAGGTTTAGGAGCAGTGGGGTGGGTCAGAATGGTGGGCATGAGTGGCATAGGTGGGTCACAGTAATCCACAGATCATCTCATCATTCCCTCCTCACCTCTGCTCTAGTAAATGTGAGTGAGTCCATGCCAGGAAAACAGGAAGTGCTGAGATGTGGAAGCGCCCCCTGAAGGGCCTGACTCTCCAAGGAGTCCCTGTCACCGCTCCTACTGCCTGTGCTTGGGAACTTCCAACATCTCAAAGCGCCTTATTTGTGTAAACAGCTCAAATTGCTAAAATGTTTTCCTGTGTGCAGCTGAAGTAATAATAAGAGTTGTTGTTAAGTACAGTTGAGGTTCCGACTCATAGTGACCTGTATAGGGTTTCCGAGGAGTGATTGGTGAGTTTGAACCGCTGATGTTGCATTTCAAACCGACTTTGCAGTCCAGCGTCATACCAGGACTCCCATACTAAGAGTAACCATCATCATAACAATACAAGCAGGTGCTTGTATTGCACACAGTGTAATACATCTAGTCCCCACAGAAACTCTGAAGTAGTTTACACTCATTATCCCTGCTTTTCATTTGATGGATCTGAGCCACAGCGAAACCAGGCAACTTGTCCAAGGTCTCTGCTTCTCTGTCACTTATCCCAGTTCTGTGCGCATACTCCTTCGCCACTGAGGGCCGCAGACCTTCCGGTACTCCACTTCCTTTTTCTTCTCCAGACAAAACACACTTACTACCGCCACCCCCTCCTCAAGATCCCCCTGCTGGGTGTCATTTTCAGCATGCTGTGGGGGTGGGGGCAGCTTTCCATCCCGTGGGCAGGACTCCTCACTGCGTGGTGACATCTTACTACACCATTTGTAACTACATTTTGAAAATAAGTAAAGTAGGAAGGAAGGAAAAAAGGGGAGAAAGAGAAAAGAACTAATAAAATAGAAAATATCAAAGTGCATTGCCTGTGGTAAGGATTAGGACTTGTATGTGAAATTTGGATTCAGTTGTGCACATACACACATACCCATGTACACCTACACACATAGGTAGTGGCTAAATGCACAAGCTTGGTACTTCACTGCTTACAAGCTGTATCGTGAGGAAGTTACTCATTTGTTTAAGTGTCTCCTTGTCTGTAGAATGAGAATAATTACAGTGTCTAGCTCATATTTCCGTCATTTAAATGAAGTAGATAATATACTTAAATTCTTAATACAGTGCTCAGCACAGAAGAGAGGTTCACTAAGTCTTAGACATCATTATAATTAGGAGTCCTGGTGGCCCAAACATTAACAGTTAACAGTTAGAATCCATCCAGCAGCTCTGTGGGAGAAAGCCCTGTTCTACTCTGTCCCATGGGGTCACCATGAGGTCAAATCAACTCGCCAGCTCCTAAGGACACCAACACTATTATAATTGTTGTTGTTGTTAAGTCCTGTGGTGTAATTGTGGTGCTGTGGGATAAACCCAAGGCCAGTGGTCCAAACCTACCAACTAACTATTCCTTGCAAACCCTATAGAGGGTCGCTGTGAGTCAGAAATGATTCCACGGCACTTTACAGTACAACAAACTTGTATACTAATAACTATGAAATAGATAGATCTTCTTTTATGAATAATACACTACAGTAAAAACAAAATATAGCACTAAAATTGAACACAAAATTCAAGGATGATCTAATATAGATGACTGTGGCATTATCATGGTGTTTTACTCATGTAAGAGTAATAATAAATAACCCAAAATGTTACTAATGAAAATTTCCTCATCTCCTCATCTCTTCCTTCCTGTGACTTTGTGGATATGGCTCTCAATGCAGTGTTTCTGGAATCATTGCTAATTAAACACACCATTACTGTTCTTCAGTATGAAAGCATTTGTAATTTGCAGTCACTAATTATTATGTCCCTTTATCTCAATTTGGTCCTTCAGCGGCAGTTCTTGTTCCCTGACTAACAGCCAAATCCTTCAGGCCGATCAGCAGCAGCAGGACCTTGAGGCGTCAGTTGGTTCCTCTTCTCCTGTCTCCAACTACCAGAAGGTCTGGGAAATGTATGCAAACCAGTCCCAAGCAGAGAGGGATGCTTTCCTATGGGATGTTTTTCCTGAAGGCTTTCTCTGGGGAGTCTCCACAGGAGCCTTTAATGTGGAAGGAGGCTGGGCTGAGGACGGAAGGGGGCCAAGCGTCTGGGACCATCATGGACGGCAGGAAGCAGTTGAGGGTCAAGCAACAGTAAAGGTGGCCAGTGACAGTTACCACAAGGTGGACTCTGATGTGGCCTTGCTTCATGGCCTCCGAGCTCAGGTTTACAAGTTTTCCATTTCCTGGTCCCGACTTTTCCCCACTGGGCACAGCAGCAGCCCCAACCCCCGCGGTGTCACCTACTACAACAAACTGATCGACAGCCTGCTGGACTCTCACATTGAACCCATGGTGACCCTGTTCCACTGGGACCTGCCCCAGGCCCTGCAGGATGGTGGTGGGTGGCAGAATGAGAGTGTGGTAGATGCCTTCCTGGACTATGCAGCCTTCTGCTTCTCCACGTTTGGAGACCGTGTGAAGCTGTGGGTGACCTTCCACGAGCCTTGGGTGATGAGCTATGCGGGTTATGGCACCGGCCAACATGCACCAGGCATCTCTGACCCAGGAATGGCCTCTTTTAAGGTATTTCCCATCCCTGTAACTCCTGCTAATTAGAGAAGGATCTGCCTTCTTTTCATCAAGACTTTTACTTTTTTACCTTTAAAGAAAATCAAAGGGAAGAAAGGAATCATAAATTGTTAGTCACTTAATTTGACCAGATGCTATGTTGGCACTTTAAAAATACTTATTACATCGCTAGAACAGCGCTGACAGGAAGGCTACTGGGACTCAGGAGAAACAATTGGGTCATGATATTATTGCTAGTGGATTGCCAGTCTGACTCCAAAGCAAGTGCTTCCTGTCAGCTTGACACTCTTAGTGGCAAGTTACAGAAAACTCAGCTCAAACTGATGGGAGAAATGAGGAAATGTATGAGTTCAGGACACTGAAATGTCTTGTTTGTAGCTTGATCAGCATGGAGCTTGATTGTGGTTGTTGTTGTTATGTGTTGTGGAGTTGTTTCCGACTCACAGCGACCTTGTACAGGGTTTTCGAGGCTGTAAATCTTTACGGGAGCAGAAAGCCTCATCTTTCTACTGTGGAACAGCTGGTAGTTTCAAACTGCTGACCTTACGGTTCACAACCCGATTCGTAACCACTATGCTACCAGAGCTCTTTATGGAGATTGATTAGAGCACCAAAAATGTCACCAGAATGCAATTTTTCCCCTATCTTGCCCCCCTCATTGGTTTTATTCTCAGATTACTTGATAGCCAGATAGCAGCAACTTCATATTCATATTTCATTAGGAAAGAAAACTGGTCTCCTTCCTCGAATTCCCAACAAAAGTTGTCCTGTGCCTCCTGGTTTCTGAGTGATCCATAAGCCTGTTCCTGAACCAATCATGGGGCCAGGGCGAGAGAATGTGGAGCACTGATTGGCTTGGGTCAAGGTCCCGTGCTGTAGGCTCACATACTAGCTGAGGGGCAGAGGAGAGATTGGCTTCCCAAAGGGCTGTTGTTATTAAGTACTGTCAGTCGGTTTGGACCCACAGAGCACTCAGGTATCATTTCAACAAGAAATGTGTGCGTATGGCAGGTGTGGGGGAGAGGGGGGTTCGTAATGGATTCGCGTGGGTCCTTTCCATTATTTCCTGTATCTTCAAAGTCTCTCAGAAGACCCACCAGCTTTCCCTGGCAGCATTCTTTAGAGAAGCTGTATTAGTCTAGTTCTCTTCTGCCATGGTTCTGTCCGTATTAAACTACTGGTACCTGTTACCACCACCACCAAGGATTCCTGGTGTCACACTGTAGGATGAACATTGGACCGCAAAGTCGATTTGAACTGCAAGGTCAGCATAGAGTAGAACTGCTTCTTAGTTGGAACTGCAAGGAATGATACAGTAGAACTGCTTCTTAGGATGTCCAATACTGTTCATCTTTATGGGAGCAGACAGCCTCATCTTTCTCCCATAGTACAGGTATAGTTATGGGTATTTGTATATACATATCTGTATGTGCTGTATGCAGTCCTGGTATGGCATTGTAGGTTAATGCACTGGACTGCAAAGTCAGTTTGAACTGCAAGTTCAGTGGTTCAAACTCACCAGCTGCTCCTTGAAAACCCTACACAGGGTCTCTATGAGTCAGAACTGACTCAACAGCACTTAACAACAACAACATGTACTGTATATATCAAGGGGCTTCAAAAGCTTCATGAAAAATAGAATTAAAAGATAATGGAATTTTTCCATGAACTTTTTGAAGCCCCCTGGTAGAGCACTTAAAGGGCTCAATTATGCACCCTTCTTTGTAATATCCTAACACCTCATGGGACTGAGTTCCTGGTCTTGAAGACTAAGGGTCATAGTCTTTGGAGACAGCTAGGTCAATTGTCATAACATGGCTCACACAGATGAGGTTCTACATCCTAGTCTGCCAAGTAGTGTCTGGTGTCATAAAAGCTCACCATCAGCCCTCTGCTAATCAACTATCGGTCTCCTCTCATCTGGAGCAAAAGAGAGTGAAGGAAACCAAAAACTCAAGGAAGCAGTTAGTCCCTGGGACCAATGGCCCACAGGAACCACAGCTTTCACAAGCCCGGCTGTTGACTGCTCTGACCTGGGGCACAATAGAAGGCCCCAGTCAGAATGGGGAAAAACGCAGAATAAAACTCAATTTCATTAAAAAAAAAAAAAAAAATCAGACTTAATGGGTTAATAGAGACTGTTAATAGGAACTCTTGAGACTATGACCCTTTTAACGCTTTAAGCACCTTTAAGCATTTTTAACCGAGAACCTCTTTCAAAAGTCACCTATTGGCCAAATAACAGATTGGCCTATTAATAATTAACATATCAGCACTAGACCTCAAGACAGTTTGAACCACAGGTTCTATGGTTCAAACTCACCAGCTGCTCCTCAGAAACCTTATACAGGGTTGCTATGAGTCAGAACCACCTTAATAGCACTTAACAACAATAATAGGGAATGTGCTCCTTAGAACAATCAACTGTTCAAGACCAAAAGCAAAGATAAAAAGGCAAGGGGGCAGTTAGGGAAAGTGGAGGGACCGGAGCAGGGAAGGCAGGCTGGAAATGGAGAGAGAGCTGACATACTGCAGGGATAGAAATTAATGTCACGAAAGAATTTGTGCATAAATTGTTGAATGGGAAACTAATATGCTATGCTAACTTTTACCTAAAACACAATAAAATGTTCAATAACAACAAAAGAGGTACAATTCACACACAGGTACTGGATGGAACAATGTTTTACTCACATAGAGTAGGATTCAGAAATGTTAAACTTGTTAAAATGTAGAGGCAGTGTATCTGAGGCAGAAATGCAAACTCTGAGCGGGATTATTGTTGTTAAGTGCCTTGAGTTAGTTCAAACTCATAGCAACCCTGCATAGTGTTCCCAAGGAGCAGCTGATGAACTTGAACTGTCAACCTTGCAGTTCAAACTGACGTTGCAGTCTAGTGCATTAACCCACAGCGCCACACCAGGACTCCCTGAGAAGGGTAGTCAAACCGAAATGGACCAGTTCCAAGTTCTGCATAGGAAAGAGACAGAACTAAGATCAACTTCAATAGTGAGCATCAGTCTCCCAGGGCCATTAGGTCTGGCTCAGCAGCCAATGTAGAGAGACACTTTGTACACACCCTTCTTGTGTAGGCAAAGGACCTGATCTTTATAGGAGAGGAGTTGGCCAGGTACCATATTGAACTAAGCAGTTCCTGGGAACATTGACATATGCTCAGGGGAAGAGGGAATAGATATGCTGATAGGTCACCAGTCACTCTGGGATGTGTTTATACAATTTCACCCCACACTCACATCCCATTAAAGATGCCAGACTGGTCCTAAACACAAGATTAATTCATGGGTCACAGGTAAAAGCAGCCCACTACTCTCAGACTATCCCTTCCACGTTGTGAAATATGAACATTTACTGTGCCTATGCTAGGTTTTGGTGTTGGAGGAGAATACTGAGGGTGCCATGGACTGCCAAAAGAACCAATAGATCTGTTTTGGAAGAAGTGCAGCCAGAGTGCTCCTTGGAGACCAGGATGGCTAAGCTTCGTCTCTCCTACTTTGGACATGTAGTCCGGAGGAAACAATCGTTGGAGAAGGATGTCATGCTGGGTAGGGTGGAGGGTCAGAGAAAAAGAGGAAGACCTCCAACGAGATGGATCGGCCAGGTGGCATCATTGATGGACTCGGGGGTGGCAGCGGTGGTGAGGTTGGCCCAGGATCGAACATTGTTTCGTTCTGCTGTGCATGGAGTCGCTATGAGTCGGTTCCGACTCGATGGCACCTGACAACAACAACAACAATGCTAGGTTTTAAGGAGGATGTCCTTGAGATGTTGTAGTCTTTTGAAGAAGATGATACTATTGCACACAATATAACTAGAAAACAATTTAAAATGTATGCAGAGTAAACTGGAATACCACAAATAAATGCCAAAAGTCAAAGCTTCCATTCTGCTCTTGCTCATCAAGAGACCCTGCACATAGAGAGAGAACACTTTTGCGTGTCTCCTTGTAACACTACTCAAACATTTTCTTCTTCAGATTCTTAATGCCCTTGAACTGTGGTTCCTGAGACATTTGTCCTAGAGAAACTTTGAAAGGAAGTGCCTCCTTTCAGTCAACTCTTGTTTTATTTCATTAGTTAAAACATAATACCAAAAAAAACCTAACAACCCCCAAACAATAATGCCATTAAAAAAGTTGTTCAAGGTAAAAATTCCTCTCATAATTCTACCAGTCTTTACTTCCAGTCTTGGCTTCTTTGTGTTCATGGCATAATCACAGTGACACTCAATTTAGCGCTCGCTCTTTACTTGGCTTCATGTTGTTCACACTCCTCCATGTCATTACCTGGTCTCAGTGACTGTAATATAATGTTGAGCATCCTGCCTGCCTCTGACAGTCTTGAAGGGAAGTATTGCTGCCTTTTGGAAAGGAGCACAGTTTGCCATTGGAGCTTAAGACCCAGTTGAGAACTAACATTTCAGATATAAGTAACAGCCAAGAGTTTCACTTCCTGGGAATATATTTTGATATGAAATTCTTCAGAAGTCAAATGTTAACATCTACAGATGATAAAAACAAAAAAGGGAAGGGAACTAAGTTTTGCAAGCATCCTCTCTACTCCAGGCTTTGTGTGTGTGTGTTTATTGTGAACTGAGTGATAATTTACATGGGAGAATATCGGCTTTACACCATCGTTTCATTGCAATGATTATAATCTCCTCCATGCATCATCATTCAACAATATTTGCTTCCATTCCTTCTGTTTTTCTTTTTTGCAGGGAGGTGGTGGTGGGAAGATGTACACAAAAACACTCAGGCATATATAATAATTTAAACAACCAAAGGGCCCATTCTGCAAGCCTGCCTCCTGGCCATCAGCTCTCAGATCCTCTGTTTCCATGAGTCTAGAGTCCTCAGCTGCTCACTCTCTCCATGTCCCCATCTCTGTCTCCATCTCTGGTGTCACTACTTCTCTGGATAAGACCCCTTGTGCTCGGCTCCCTTGATGGTCCTAGGTTCCTGTTTCTGGACTGTAAGATTAACTACTCTCCTGTTTTTGTTACAAAACTTCTACCTTTACAGTTGTGACAGTCACAATTAGTCATGATAGCAATTACTCACTATTGAATGATAAGAATCTTATCCCCATCTCTTTTTACCAGACCCATCTAGACAAGATGAACACTATTCAGTGGGGACTCTCTCTTCCCCTATACACTCTGAAACTAAACTCCCTCTTGAAAACTTGTAAGCCAGTCACTTTGTGCCTTTATCGCCCTCTCATTTTAGGTAGCCAAGGTCTAAGTTACCCGTCCCTGTCTACCTTGTATACAGAGGGGATAGCATTGATACTTGGTGTGAAGACTTGTTCTCTCTCTGTTGGTATTTTGAGCTACTACATCCATGAGTATAGGTCAAGTTCATCAAATTGTAGCAATTTACCCTCATTTCCTTTATAAAAAAATTTTTTTTTTATCTTCCTCTAGTCGAGTTCTGATTATCAAGCCATCGAGGCTAGGTCATCTACTCCAGGCTTTTGTTTGATATTTTATATACGTGTTTTTCATTTAATTTGTAGCAGCACATTTCCCAAGATTAAAGGTTCTTTCTCTGCTAAGGAAGAATAGTGAAGCAAGAGAACAGACTTATCATGCAAGAAAGGAATTTATTAGTAGGTGGACCTTGATAAGGGAAGACTTGATAAGGACTTTGAAGCAACGTGACCGTCTTGCTTGAGCTAATTTTAAACAGAACAGTTATACTTTTTATGATAATTAAGGAAATGGGGGAAGAAATGGGCTGTTCTTCCTGGAATTTGCCTAGCTGTGAGGGGTTATGGTAAGTGGATGCATGCACAGCCTTTTGCAGATGGATTCTGTTGTTCAGACTTCTGGAATGCTGATCATCACTCATTATGGGATGTTTTGACAGCGTCCCCTGCTGGATGGTTATATCTTTATCAGAGTTGAAGATACCATGCATGCTCTGGATTAGATTCAAGTTTGTTCTGGCCTTACAAGTTTCTGAAAGACAGTCTTAAGGAAGTTTTACAAAGGAGACAACAGATATGACTACAGTGTTCCAGGATGTGAACTCCAGGATGTGGGTAGACGGTTTTGTGAAACAAAGTCTTCCACCTGGGAAAGTCTCTATACCTAGGGCAGTTTTATATTTACCTTTGTTCTAGCAGACATGATGGGCGTGCTGCTTTGGGTCTGGGCTCCTTATGCTAATTAATTCATTTTTCCAATGATTTCCAGTGAATACCACCCTGCTTCAAATTCTCCTACATGGATTCATAATTAACCCCTTCTTATAGATAAGGAAGTTGAAGTTGCCACAGCAGGTTAGTCTCAAAGCTAAAATTCAGATCTAGACTTGGTATACTCCAGACATCCTCTCTTTATCACTATGTTCCATGACGCCTTACCAAAGAAAGCTATTAACTTTTGTTAATATAATAAATTAAGTCTACAAAGAAGTTTCTGGTTCTGATTTTTCTTTTTAGATTTCATTAAATAGAAAGAAGAACAGATAGGCTAGAAAAAGTGGTCCTTGCCCTTGCAGGTTAATTAAAATAATTCTCCCCCCATGGACTAACTGTTCAGTAAGCATTTATTGAGGATAGACAAAAGCATCATGGGTAAAACTATAGACCTAGATTCAAACTGCCTTTGTTTTGTATTCTTGCTGTACCTTTCACTAACCATGTATAGGAAGTTTTATATATCTCTGGGTCTTGTTTTCCTTATCTGTAAAGTGGTAATTATAATTGTACCTACTGAGTAAGCTCATAGTGAGGATTACATGAAAGAATTCGTTGAGTGTCAGCTTTGTTGATATAGTCATTGACTTGATGTGGTTGACAAGTTAGCTTGTTGGTGTTATCAACATTGGTGTTGATGTTGACACCTAAGTGTTAACTTTTGGATGTTATTGACTTGTTGATGTTGTTGACATTGGTGCTAACTTTTACTGTTGGTATTGACATGTTGGTGTTATTGTTGACATTGTTGTTGACTTGTTGATGTTGTTACCAAGCACTGTAATTCCTTCTTTCTTCCTAACAAGGTGGCTCACTTGGTCCTCAAGGCTCATGCCAAAGCTTGGCACTACTACAATGACCACCATCGCCTACAGCAGCAGGGGTATGTGGGCATTGTGTTGAACTCAGACTGGGCAGAACCTCTGTCCCCAGAGAGTCCTGAGGACCTGAGAGCCTCTGAGCGCTTCTTGGACTTCATGCTTGGCTGGTTTGCACACCCCATCTTTGTGGATGGTGACTACCCAGCTGCCCTGAGAGCCCAGATCCAACAAATGAACAAACAGTGCCCAAGTCCTGTGGCCCAGCTCCCTGAGTTCACTGAGACAGAGAAGCAATTGCTGAAAGGATCAGCTGACTTTCTGGGTCTGTCCCATTACACTTCCCGTCTCATCAGCGAGGCTCAGCAAAACAACTGCCTCGCTAGCTATGATGCCATCGGAGGCTTTGCCCAACATGTGGACCCTGCATGGCCTCAGACCTCAGCCCCTTGGATTCGTGTAGTTCCCTGGGGTATAAGGAGGCTGTTGAAGTTTGTGTCCTTGGAATACACAAGAGGAAAAGTTCCAATCTACCTGGCTGGGAATGGCATACCCATAGATGAAAGTGAAAATCTCTTTGACGACTCCTTTAGGGTAGACTGCTTCAATCAATACATCAATGAGGTACTCAAAGGTAAGACATGGGATTGGTGCTGGCAGTTGGAAAGTGGGTGGTACTCTTTTTCCAAGTCCTCAGAGTTTTATTTAAAGAGACAAAGTTTTCCAAAGACATAATACTAACACGTTGTATTAGTGGTATAGTGGCAGTCCTTCACCTCAATCTCCTATCTTACTCATCTTTGTCCCTGTATTCTTGTTCCCTAGGTGGCCTCTTTCTCACTTTCTGTCCATCTGAGTCTTACCCATTTATCAAGCCTCATTTCCATCTAATGCACTTATTTAATAAATATTTGATGAGTGCCTGTTATGAAACAGGCATTCTACAAGACAGTTGTTGCTAAGTGCTGTGAAGTCAGTTCCGACTCATAGCGACCCTGTATTGGATTTTCAAGGAGCAGCTGATGAGTTTGAACTCCAACATTGTGGTTCGCATCCTAATGCTGATCCTACAGCATCACACCAGAAGTCTATTACAACACAATAGGGGCACAATATTGAGCAAAGTTTGCCCTTTCACATAGGGAACTCACATTCTATAGAGTGAAGACAGATAGTCAATAACAATATAGGGTAATAAGGGCATTACAGAATGACATAAAGACCTTTGTGATGGAACTCTAGCCAATAAAATCTTCCCACATTGCTCCAGTCACATGGATCGCCAGTCCCGTTTCTGGCTATAAAATCTACATTCCTTGTCATTAATTCTGATCCAATTGATCAGTATCTACAGTCTCATTCTTATCTAGAATTCTGTTTCATATACCTGTTTATTCCAAGGAAAAAGAGATGACAAATAGGTTGGTGGCTGAGGAATAAGCACTGGACTGTTAACCACAAGATTTATAGTTCAAATCCACCAGTTGCTCTTCAGAAACTCTATGCAGGATCACTATGAGTCACAACTGACTCGATGGCACTCAACAACAAAAAAATCAATTAGCCATCTACCAAAACTACTTGAGAAGCTTTCAAACCCTTATCTAAATTCAGTTAGAAAGACTTGACTATAGATGCCTGCCATTGTTGTTAAGTGCTGTTGAGTCGGTTCCGACCCATAGCGACCCTGTACAGGGTTTCCGAGGCTGTAAATCTTTACGGGAGCAGAAAGCCTCATCTTTCTTCCACGGAGCATCTGGTAGTTTTGAACTGCTGACCTTGTGGTTCGCAGCCTGATTCGTAACCACTACGCTACCAGAGCTCCTGATACCTGCATGGGCACTGAAAAAAAAAAAAAATGGAGACATATACCCCATGCAATTGCCAATCCTGTTCATGAGGTCAGAGCTTCTTTTATACTTGTACTCACCTCATCATCAAGGTTACAATTCGTCATCTTCATTGTCTTCAAAACCTTTCAAGTCAGTATCACATGTAATCCTAGAAACAGCCTCATACAAGCTATTAGGGCAGTACTGTACAATATATTGGGGTAGATACTCTTTACAGTTTTTGTAGGAAAACTGCGAAAAGTGAAGCTCTGAGAGATTAAGCAACTCAGCAAGTACAGGACCTGAAGTTGAAACCACAAGATTCTTGCTTCAGGTTCATTTCTCCCCTCCACTCACAAAGCTGTGAGACTTTTTCATTCATGTGTCCCTGGGGCCTAGCATAGCCTGGAACAAAGTAGGTGCTTTATCTATTGACTGAATGAATTAACAACTTTACCTTTTATACAACCAGTATACTTGTTGCGGGGAGTCATATAAAAACAAGGCTTAACAATTTTCTGCCTTTAAATAGGAGCTCACAGTCACTGCTATATTTTGGCTTTCATTTTTGGTTGACTCACTAGATTACTATGTGAGAAATTAAGGCTGAGTCTGAGGATCTATTTCTTTGAGCTTTATTTCTTTTATTCAACATAGATATTTGATAATTTTATGTTAATGTTATTAATTGTAAACAAGAAAAGCAAAAAATATATATTTAAAAGATGAAATTATTTATGTATCCTACATAAAACCAAGGAGTCCTGATGCTAGCCAGTGGGATGAATTCTTTTCCTGATTCACTGTAAGACTGAGATGCTCCTTGGGATTAGGACTTGTCATAATAATGATCTGATGTCTTGTGAGCGTGGTGTGGATTTTCCTTCTGTTGATGCTGAAGGGGAATACAAAGTTCACTTTTTTTTTTTATTAGTTCAAGTCACCTCCAAAACTTTGTCAACAGAAAAACTTTAAAAAAGTAAGTAACCACAGTAACAGAGACTGTAAAATAACCTTTTGTTTTTCTTCACAGCTATCAAGGAGGACTCTGTGGATGTCCGTTCGTTCATTGTTCGCTCCTTCATTGATGGTTTTGAAGGCCCCTCTGGCTATAGTCGGAGATTTGGGCTGCACCATGTCAACTTCAATGATAGCAGCAAACCAAGGACTCCCAGGAGATCTGCCTACTTTTTCACCAGCATCATTGAAAAGAACGGTTTCCTCACCAAGGTGGTAAATAGGGTGTCATCACCTATTACACCAAATGTGCCCCCCAAAATTAGAGCCTTCACTTTTCCCTCTGAGGTGCCCTCCAACGCGAAAGTAGTTTGGGAAAAGTTCTCAAACCAACCCAAGTTTGAAAGGGATTTGTTCTACCACGGGAAGTTTCGAGATGACTTTCTCTGGGGCGTGTCCTCTTCAGCTTATCAAATTGAAGGAGCTTGGGATGCCGATGGCAAAGGACCCAGCATTTGGGATAATTTTACACACACACCAGGGAACAACGTGAAAGACAATGCCACTGGAGACGTAGCTTGTGACAGCTATAACCAGTTGGACGCTGATCTAAACATGCTCCGAGCTTTGAAGGTGAAGGCCTATCGCTTTTCCATATCCTGGTCTCGGATTTTCCCAACTGGAAGAAATAGTTCTATCAACAGTCATGGCGTTGATTATTACAATAGACTGATCAATGGGTTGGTGGCAAGCAACATCTTTCCCATGGTCACACTGTTCCACTGGGACTTGCCACAAGCTCTCCAGGATATTGGAGGCTGGGATAATCCTTCCTTAATTGAGTTGTTTGACAGCTATGCAGACTTTTGTTTCCAGGCGTTTGGTGACAGAGTTAAGTTCTGGATGACTTTTAATCAGCCCATGTACCAGGCTTGGTTGGGGTATGGCTCAGGGGATTTTCCTCCAAATATAAAGGACCCAGGCTGGGGACCTTATAGGATTGGCCATGCTGTCATCAAAGCTCATGCCAGAGCCTATCACACTTATGATGAGAAGTATAGGCAGAAGCAGAAAGGGGTGATTTCAATAAGTCTCAATGCACACTGGGTAGAGCCAAAGTCACCGGAAGTGCCCAGAGATGTGAAAGCAGCTGACCGCGTGCTGCAGTTCTCCCTGGGCTGGTTTGCCCACCCTATCTTCAGAAATGGGGACTACCCTGATGCTATGAAGTGGACAGTGGGGAACAGGAGTGAACTACAACACCTGGCCACCTCCCGCCTACCAAGCTTCACTGAGGAAGAGAAGAAGTACATTAGGGCCACAGCCGACGTCTTCTGCCTCAACACCTACTTCTCCAGGATCGTGCAGCATAAAACACCGCGGCTAAACCCGCCTTCCTATGAAGATGACCAGGAGGCAACCCAGGAGGAGGACCCTTCATGGCCTTCCACAGCTTTGAGCAGAGCTGTGCCTTGGGGGATGCGAAGACTGCTGAACTGGGTCAAAGAAGAGTACGGTGATGTGCCCATTTACGTCACCGAAAATGGAGTGGGGCTAACAAATCCAAAAATGGAGGACACTGATAGAATATTCTACCATAAAACCTACATCAATGAAGCTTTGAAAGGTATGTGAGGGTTCTGATCCCTTTATCGTCTTCCCATATCCATATATCATGAGCGTCAAGTGCTTTATGAACTATCAACTAGTGTTCTTAAAACCTAATTCCATAATTCTTTACCTGTATAGGGGTTACATTTCCCTCTGAGAATGCTGAAAAAAGGGATTTGGTCATTTCCCCAGAGAAAAAGCACAAATGTACACACACAGAGCGCTCATAAAGATGTTTCAATGAGTTTATGTATTTGTTTTAGCCAAGGAAGTTGTTTTTGTTTTTTTCCTTGATGGCCTGTATGTTCTTTTATTATTATTATTATTATTATTATTATTATTATTATTGTGGTTTGGGTGAAAGTTTACAGAACAAATTCATTTTCCATCCAACAATTTATACTCATTTTGTTTTGGAATGTTAGTGGCAATTCCCTCAATGTAACAGCGCTCTTTCTGCTTCCTCCCTGGGTTCCTCATTCCCATTTGCCCTTCTTTCCTGGCCCTTCCTGCACTCTAAGCTTTGTCTCAGGCTAAATGCTGTCCTATGAGTCTCATATGATCAATTATGAGGAGTATGTTCCTCATAAGTGTTATTTTTCACTCTCTGTTTGACTGCAAGGTGAGCCAGGGCCAAGAAAGATTTTTTTTGAGCAAATATTATGTGACAGGATCTGGATGCAGCGGTATAGCAGTAAACTGAACAGATCATTTTCTGCTCCCACAGAGCTTGTATTCCGGTGGGTTTCATGGATCTCAGAGCAAGAAACTTTTCTCCGACTCACATTTCTGTGCTTTAACTTTTAAAGTGCAAATGTGGTCTGAGATTCTTTATGTAATCAGATTCTAAAGAACCTGATCACATAAAAATCCATCATTAATACCTGCCATGTGATCATCAGTGTTAGCGAAAAAGAAGACAGCCAAGATAATCTGTTTATCTATTGGCGAAAATATTGCTTGTGTTTAGAATGGTTTAGAAGTATTGTCTTGAGTTGAGGAGTTGAGTTGGCTGGGTTTGTTGGAGATTCTATTTCGTAATACAAAGCTGTTTTCACTCCTCCCATTGAACTATTCCCAGCCTACAGGCTTGATGGTGTAGACCTTCGAGGATACATGGCCTGGTCTCTGATGGACACCTTTGAATGGCTGAATGGCTACTCAGTCAGATTTGGACTGTACCATGTTGACTTCAATGACCTGAACAGGCCTCGAACAGCAAGAGCCTCCAGCAGGTACTACACAGAAGTCATTACAAACAATGGCATGCCACTGCCCAAGGAAGATGAGTTTGTGTATGGGCACTTTCCTGATGGCTTTATCTGGAGTGCAGCTTCCGCTGCATATCAGGTGAGGAGTTCAATGCAGCTTATCAAACATTTTATTGCAGACCTGCCAAGTGATGGGCTACTTGGAGGACAGGCATGTGAGCAGGGATTTCAGGAGAGTCTGTTGACTATCTCCTAGGAAGGAAGTACAGAGTGCTGTGGGACAGTCTGGGAAGTTCTTGTCCCCAACAGCCTGGCTCCTTCTGATCCCCAAATCTCCTCAGGTCAGCATGGTTAGGTTGACTGTGTAAGGAAGGTATTTGTAGGGCAAGACGAAGCAGATGGAGTCTGGGAAGAAATAGTTAGACAAAGACAAGAAAGACCAAGAGTCTTGTTGAAATGTCATGGATGTGTATGCCTGATTTGCATACACATCCTCTTATCACACAATACCACATCAGTATGTAGTGGAACAACTTTAAAGTAAATTACAGTCAGACAACTTAAGACTATACAGAGTTTCCTCATAGGATGGATTGGGGGAGAAATTGCAGGCACAGAAACAGTGACATGTGTCTTGATTAGAAAGTCTGCCTCTACACTAGCATCACTGGGATTTGTTGGTTCATGATTTTGTGGAGGGAGAGTGGGTTATTCATTCAAACCTTTACTGAATGCCCACCCTACACCAAGCACTGCTGCCCCCTGTTGTTGGGATGCCAAAATGAAAGACAAATGCATAGACCCCACAGCCTTGTGGGAATTCAATCAGCAGGCAGACAACTGTGTGATGACACCATGTGTGTGTGCACAGAAAACACTGGGAACTCAGAAACTGAAGGAGTGGGAAGAGAAGATTCCCAGAGAAGGGGAGGGAAGCTGGCTTATGTCCTGACTTGGAACTCACCTGCTGCCAGTAAGGCTAAGGAACTTATAAGTGGCTTGACTGAACAACTTAATTAGACCTGTCCTGTCTTCTTAAGATTGAAGGTGCGTGGAGAGAAGATGGCAAAGGACTCAGCATTTGGGACACGTTTGCTCACACCCCTCTGAGAGTGGGGAACGATGACACTGGAGACGTGGCCTGTGACAGTTATCACAAGATTCCTCAGGATGTGGCAGCTCTGCAGAACCTGGGCGTGTCCCACTACCGCTTTTCCATCTCCTGGACCCGCATCCTTCCGGATGGAACCACCAAGTACATCAACAAAGCAGGCCTGGACTACTACGTGCGGCTCATTGATGCCCTGCTGGCTGCCAACATAAAGCCTCAGGTGAGGTGGAGTCAGCTGGGCTGGGGGCCACATTTACGGATAAACAAAATACTGAGTTCTGTGTTTGTATATGTGTGTGGTAAAAATATACGAAGAGGCTTTCAAAATTTCAAGAAAGTTTGTGGAAAACTTCCATTATCTTTCATTATATTTTTCCATGAGCTTTTTAAAGTGCCCTCATATATAACAAGACATTATATATATATAACCATGTTTAAGTGTACAATTCAGTAGCATCAACTACATTTACCATGAGCACTGGACTGCAAGTAGCAAGGTTGGCAGTTCAAACCCACCAGATCAGTGTAGGAGAAAGATGAAGTTTTCTGTTCCCATCAAGATTTATGGAAACCCTATCCAGGGGTTGTGAGTTGGAACTTACTTGACTGCAGTGGGTTTGGGTCTTTGGTGTGAAATAGAAACTCAGAACCTGTAAGTAATAACTTTCTGTCTTCTCCTCCCTCAGCCTCTGTTAAGTGAGGGTTAACTGTTCACAGACAATTTTGCAACCAAGTTATAATAAAAGTCTTAGACCAAATCCTGCCACTAACAAACTTTTCACAAAACACAGTTGTTAATTTAAATCTTTTTAATTCTTCATAAGTTCACATGCTCCTGAACTCAAACAGCATGAGTCTGCTAAGCAGTTTCTTTCTCATTCCTCACCCCAGCCAAGGGGTCCCCTGCAGGCAAACAAGTTTGCGAGTTTCTTATGCATCCTATGGTTACATTTATAAGCAAGTAGATGAGTATATACATGTACCTTTGTATGAATATTTCATTTTCTCCTTGCTTCTCATGATGGTAGCAGACCATACTATTTGGTACTTGGATTTAGTCAATGATATTCCTTTACAGATTTTTCCATATGAATGGATAGAATTTCCACATTTATTCTGCATTTTTCTTTTCTAACAGTTATACAGAATTCTGTTTATTGTTTAATGATTTCTTTATTGATAAACATCTAGGGTGTTTCCACTCTTGCTATCATAACACATACCACCATGAGTAGCCATAAAAGCCAAACCAAACTGTCATTGTTAAGGGCCATTGAGTCGATTCCAACCCATAGCGACCCTGTATAGGGTTTCCAAGAAGCAGCTGGTGAGCTTGAACCACCGACCTTGCAGTTCAAACAACTTTGCAGTCTGACGCATTAGCCCACAGCGCCACACCAGGACTGCAAACTAGTGGCTGTCAAATTCATTCTGTGTCATAGTAGAACTGTGTGCTTAGGGTTTTTTAACAGCTGATCTTTTGGAAGCAGATGACCAGGCCTTTTTTCTAAGGAATTTCTGGGTGAATTTGAATTGCCAACCTTTCAGTTAGTGGCCAAATGCTTGTTTGTGCCATCCAAGGACTCCTGAGTAGCCACAGCCATCCACCACTTCACATGTATGAAAGTTGGTCTGTGCGCTACAGTCCTAGGAACATAATTGCTAGGTCACAGGTGCATGTGTTTCTTTTCCTTTTTTTGGCTATAAATAATTGATTGGTTTTGAATTACAAACCACAGGGAAACTACCACAGTGCCTGTGAGCCCTGATGGCAACTCCTCCCAGCCTCTACATCACTAATTCTCCTTCTTACAATCCCAGGAGCACCTGGGATCGTACAAGCTGCTTGACTATTCTAACACAGCTGCAGAGTATAGTGTAAAACCATGTGAATCTGTTTAGCTAATGCCCCATTTACTATTTTAAGATTCCTTACAGTTAGTTTTAACAAACCTTCTTACGACAGAAGTGAACTGGTTGCTCCAGCTGCTGAGCAACTCTTCACAAGTTAGTAACTGAAGTGGGAGCAGTGGACATGTGACCTAGGTCCCTGCTAAGCTCAACCCTGGACACTGGCTGGAGCCCAGAGGTCCCCATGTCCCAGGGCAGTATTGGAGCAAGGGCAAGGCGAGGCCAACGAGGAACTGACAGTCTTTATTGGGCTCAGACCAGGAGTCCGTGGGTCTTGAGAACTTCTGTGTATTTGTCAGTCTTCTTCTCCAAGTTTTTTTTGGCCTGTTTCCTAAGCCTTATAAGCTGCTGCTTCTTCCTGAAATGGATCTAGGACTTCTCCTTCCTCTTCTCCTCCAAGGTGGTGGTCACCATCTGGTACTTTCAGCCCACCTCGTGTGCTAGACGACCCAGGTAGGCAAACTGCTCAGTGGGCTTGAGTCACACAACCTTGAACGCAGCAGGAACAACCGCCCGCTTTGTCTTGTCATTGGGGGTGGGATCCTGTCAGACACATTGAGGCAGTCCAGGGCAGCCTGGCCAGGCTTAGTCTTGGGGTCAACATACCTCACACTGTCCGCCAGAAGATGCGGTGAGGGGCCTGAAGTGGTATGGGCCTCGGGATGGGTTGGTGCTCATTGGCTTTCAGAGAAAGACCAGGTTCTTCAATTTGTTTCTGTAGAAGTTGCCAGAAATGTTGATAACCTCACAGTGCACGACCACCACCTTTTGGCCCAGCAGCACTTGCTTGGCCATAATGGCCGCCAGGGGCCCTGGAGTTGGCTTCGGCCTTCAAACACCAGGACCTGCCCATTGGCCATCTTCGGCAGCCATCTCTGCATATGTTTTTAAGCCATAATCTATTAGAATAAGACTACAGAAACTCACTTGTGAGCTTAATTTGCTGTCACCAAAACTTGCTAATTTTGCTTCGGAATCTGTTGTTGCTAATTCCTTTCCAGTCAGTTCCAACTCATAAAGACCTTTCATAAAGTTTCTGAGGAGTGGCTGGCGAGTTTGAACTGCCGACCTTGCTGTTCCAATCGACCTTGCAATCCAGTGCTTACCCTACAGTGCCACAACAGGACTCCACTTGGGAGCCTAAGAACATTTTATTTTTTGTTTCCTGAACCATTTATAAGAAAAGAATGAAGGATAAAAGTTTTGTGAAGCTATTTGTTTCCTCTGCTGAAGTGGAGATTACACATTTTACACACAAACATTCTACGTTTAGGGTCTGGCTGCTTAATTCCTAAGATAACTATCTGGGTGGGTTTAAGCAAGTCTTAGTCTCCTTGTCCTATTCCTCCTTCTAGGACCACAATGTCATCCCAGCCAATATATGTTGTTGTTGTTGTTGTTATGTGCCATGGAGTCAGTTAACAGCCCAATTCATAACCACTATGCTGCCAGAACTCCTTAGCCAATATGTAAGCTTCCTCATTTGCAGGGTCCTCACTTGAGACTCAGTGACTAAATGGACTCCATTTTGTTTAGGTCAGTAGATCCATGCTATCATTAGTATTTGTTATAGCAAGAGTGGAAACACCCTACGTGTTTATCAATAAGGAAATAATTAAAGACTTAACTCAGAACCACAAGATGCTGTGGAGCTGAAGGGTGTGAGATACCACAAAAGGAAAGGTGTTGAGTGCAGGGAAAGCTTCAGGGAAATGTGAGTCTTGAATAAAGGAGAGGGTTTGTACCGGACTGAAAGTGGTTAGCATCCAGTTGGGCTGAGGACAGTGGAAATCTTGGCCTAGCCAAGATGGGCTCTCTTGGGGGTCATTTGCAAGAAGGCTAAATGAGAGGCTTTAGCCAGCCTACTTGCTGGTGGATATAATGCCCATGACTCCTCATCAAGGATGTTCCCTAAGGGATGACAGGTCTGGAAAGCAAGGCTAATGGGACTGCTGATCTGGCTTTTCCACAGGTGACCATTTACCACTGGGACCTGCCCCAGGCGCTGCAGGATGTCGGGGGCTGGGAGAATGAAACCATTGTCCAGCGGTTTAAAGACTATGCAGATGTGCTGTTTGAGAGGCTGGGAGACAAGGTGAAGTTCTGGATCACGCTGAATGAGCCCTTTGTCGTTGCTAACCAGGGCTATGGCTATGGAACATCCGCTCCAGGTAAAGGTCCCAGGCCTCATTTGTCAGCATTTTGGAATCCAGGTGGCAGAGGTGGAGAGACCTGGAGAGACCCACAGTGCCCCTTCCTCCACACCACTTAGCGGGAGCAGAGGGTTCCTTTCCTGACACCATTCTGAGAAACATGAATTCTAAACTCAGTACCTCAAAACACTTGGCTCGGGGGGAAAAAAGTGGTGGAGAAGAGAGAAAAATAAACATGGGGTTGTTGCTGTTGTTAAGTGTCATGGAGTCAGTTCCGACCCATAGCAACCCTGAACAGGGTTTCCGAGGCTGTAAATCTTTATGGGAGCAGAAAGCCTCATCTTTCTCCCATGGAGCAGCTGGTAATTTCGAACTGCTGACCCTGAGGTTAGCAGCCTGATTCGTAACCACTACACTACCAGAGCTCCTTAAACATGGGGTAGGGAGAGGGAAAACCCAGACGAAGTGAAAAAGGAAGCAACATAGTCTTACAGTCTTGGGGCAAGTGCTAGCTAGCCACCAAACCTAACTACAGCAGGAATGCAGCGTTTGCTCTACAGGAGCAAACTCTGCCCAGTGCAGAGGAGTAGGGGCGGTCACTGCTGGCCAAAGAGAACAGGGCTGGGTGCTTTCTCTGTAGGACTACGCACTGCTGCCTTCATTTGTTGTTGTTGTTAGGTGCCATCAACTCAGTACTGACTCATAGAGACCCTATTTACAACAGAATGAAACACTGCCCAATCCTGGGCCAACCTCACAATTGTTGCCAAACTTGAGTCCATTGAAGCTGCCACTTGGTCAATCCATCTAGTTGGGGGTCTTCCTCTTTTTCTCTGACCCTCCACCTTACCAAACATGATATCCTTCTCCAGAGATTTGTCCCTCCTGACAACATGTCCAAAGTATGAGAGATGAAGTTTGGCCATCTTGGCCTCTAAGGAGCACTCTGGCTGCACTTCTTCCAACACAGATCTATTGGTTCTCTTGGCAGCCCATGGTATTCTCCTCGAACACCGTAATTCAAATGCATCAGTTCTTCTACTGTCTTCCTTATTCATTGTCCAGCGTTCACATATATGAGGTCATTGAAAATACCATGGCTTGGGTCAGGCGCACCTTAGTCCTCAAGCTGACATCTTTGCTCTTCAACACTTTAAAAACGTCTTGTGCTGATGCACAGATTTGCCTAATGCAATACATCATTTGATTTCTTGACTGCTGCTTCCGTGAGTGTTGATAGTTGATCCAAAAAAATGAAGTCCTTGACAACTTCCTTTATTAGTATAGAGAAATCCAGCTGATTTTTGTATGTTGCTCTTGTTCTTTGCTATTTTGCTGAATCTTTCAATGAGTTCCAAAAATTTTCTTGCTGAGTCTTTGGGATTTTCTATGTATAGATCATATTATCTGCAAATAAAGAGTTTCACGTCTTATTACCAGTTCAGACACCTCTAATTTCCCTTTCCTGCCTCACAGCTCTGGCTAAGATTTCCAACACAATATTGAATGTTATTATTGTTAAGTGCCTTCGAGTCAGTTCCAACTCATATTGACCCTGTATAGGGTTTTTGAATAGTGACTGGTGAGTTTGAAGTACCGACCTTGTGGTTCAAACCAACCTTGAGGTTGAGTGCTTATCCTACAGCGCTGTACTGGGACTAAAAGGGCATAATTGTCTGGCTGCTGTTCACAAAGAGAATGCTTTCAGTTTTTCTCCATTGAAAGTAATGTTGGTTGTTGGCCTTGTATGTTGCTGTTAGGTGCCATCGAGTCGGTACTGACCCATAGTGACCTTATGCACAGCAGAATGCAATGCTGCCCGATCCTGGTCCAACCTCACTACTGTTGCCACGCTTGAGTCCATCGATACTGCCACTTGGCCAATCCATCTTATTGGGGATCTTCCTCTCTTTCTCTGACCCTCCACCTTACCAAACATGATATCCTTCTCCAGTGACTGGTCCCTCTTTACAATATGTCTGAACTATGAGAGACAAAGTTTGGCCATCTTGGCCTCCAAGGAGCACTCTGGCTGTACTTCTTCCAAAACAGATCTATTGGTTCTTTTGGCAGCCCATGGCACTTTTAATATTTGCTTCCAGTACCATAACTCAAATGCATCAATTCTTCAGTGGTCTTCCTTCTTCACTGTCCAGCTTTCACATGCATATGAGGTAATTGAAAATACCATGGCTTGGGTCAGGCATACCTTAGTCCTCAAGCTGACATCTTTGCTCTTCAACACTTTAAAAAAGTCTTGTGCAGCAGATTTGCCTAATGCAATACATCGTTTGATTTTTGACTGCTGCTTCTGTGAGTGTTGATAGTTGATCCAGGAAGAATGAAGTCCTTGACAACATCAATCTTTTCTCCACTGATAAGAATGTTGTTTATTGGTCCAGTGGTGAGGATTTTTGTTTTCTTGACATTGAGATGTAAATCCATAACAAAGATTGTACTCCTTGATCTTCATCAGTAAATGTTTAAGTCCTCTTCACTTTGAGCAAGAAAGTTTGTATCATCTGCATATCGCAGGTTATTAATGAGTCTTCCTCCAATTCTGATGCCATGTTTTTCTTCATAGTACCCAGCTTCTCGGATTATTTGCTCAGCATACAGGTTGAATAAGTATGGTGAAAGAATACAACCTTGTTGCACACCTTTCTTAATTTTAAACCATTCAGTGTTCCCATGTTCTGTTCGAACAACTTTTTCTTGGTCATGGTACAGATTCCTCATGAGCACAATTAAGTGTTATGGAATACTCATACTTCTCAATGTTGTCCATAGCTTGTCATGATCCACACAATCGAAAGCCTTTCTGTAGTCAATAAAGCATAGGTAAACATCTTTCTGATATTCTCTGCTTTCAGCCAAGATCCATCGAACATCAGAAACGATGTCCCTCATTCCACAGCCTCTTCTGAATCCGGCTTGAACTTCTGGAATGTACGCTTGCAGCCGTTTCTGTATTACCTTTAGCAAAACTTTACTTGCATGGGATATCAAAGAGATTGTCCAATGATTTCCGCATTCCATTGGGTCACCTCTCTTTGGAATGGGCACAAATATGGATCTCTTCCAATCAGTCAGCCAGATAGTCGTTTTCCAAATTTTCCTGGGAGAGATGAGTGAGTTCTTCCTGTGCCATCTCGCCTCACTTTCTTGAAAGATTTCAATTTTTATTCCATCAATTCCTGGTGCCTTGTTCTTTGTCAATTCCTTCAATGCACCTTGGACTTCCTCCTTCATTATCATTGGCTCTTGATCATACGGTACCTCTTGAAACAGCTGAACATTAACCATTTCCTTTTGGTACAGTGACACTGTGTTTTCCTTCCATCTTCTCTTTTGCTTCCTGCGTCATTCAATAATTTGCCCAGAGAATCTTTCAATAATGAAAGTCAAGGCTTGAATTTTTATTTCCGTACCCTCAGCTTGAGAAATTCTGAGCGTGTTCTTCCTTTCTGGTCTTCTGATTCCAGATCTTTGCACATTTTGTCATATTATTTAGCTTTACCTTCTTGTGCTGATCTTTGAAATTTTCTGTTCAGCTCTTGGACCGCCTCATTTCTTCCATTTGCTTTAGCATGTCTACACTGGAGAGCAAGTTTCAGTGTCTCTTCTGACATCCTTTTTGACCTTTTCCTTCTTTCTTGTCTTCTCAATGACTTTCTTCCTGTATGATGTTCTTGATGTCATCCCACAACTCTTCTGGTCTTTGGTCTTTAATGTTTAATGTATCAAATCTGTTCTTCATATGATCCCTAATTCAGGTGGGATATATTCATGGTCATATTTTGGCTCTTGTGGACTTGTTTTCATTTTCTTCTTCTTCAGTTTGAATTTGCATATGAGTAATTGATGGTCTGTTGCACAGTCTACCCCGGCCCTGTTTTGACTGACAATATGGAGCTTTTCCATCGTCTCTTTCCACAGATGTAGTCAATTTGATTTCTATGTACTCTGTCTGGTGTGTAGTCATCTGTTATGCTGTCTAAAGAAGGTATTTGAAATGAAAAAATCATTGGCTTTGCCGAATTCTATCATGCGTTCTCCAGCATCATTTCTATCACCAAGGCCATATTTTCCAACTACTGGTCCTTCATCTTTGCTCCCAACCTTTGCATTCCAATCACCAGTCATGACCAATACATCTTGGTTGCATGTTTGATTGATTTCAGATTGAAGATGTTGGTAGAATTCTTCTGTTTCATACTCACTGGCTTTAGTGGTTGGTATGTAAATTTGAATAACAGTGGTATCAACTGGGCTTCCCTATAGGCACATGGATATTATCCTATCACAGACAGCGTTGTACCTCATGAGTGATATGTACTTTTTGAGAATGAATGCAACATCATTCCTCTTCAATTAGTCATTCCTGGCACAGTAAACCATGTGGTTGTCAGATTCAAAATGGTCACTACCAGTCCATTTCAGCTCACTAATGCCTAAGATAGCAATGTTTATGCATTCTATTTCATTTTTGACAACTTCCAATTTTTCCAGATTCATACTTCGTACATCCTGTGTTCCGATTTTCAATGGATGTTTACAGCTGTTCTTCATTTTGAGTTGTGCCCCATCAGCAAATGAAGGTCCCGTGGGCTTTTCTCCCACGGGCTTGACTCCATTCACGTCAACACAGTCAAGTCTACTTGTATACTTGTATACGTGTCCTTAATTATGTTGAGGAATTTCCCTTCTATTGCTCTTTTGTTGAGCATTTTTTTTATTAGGAATGGATGTAAGATTTTGGCAAATACCATTTCTGGATTAATCGATATGATCATGTGGTTCTTTTGCTTTGTTTTATTTATGTGGTAGATTACATTGTTTGCTATTCTAATATTGAACCATCCTTGCATCCTTGGTATGAATCCTACTTGGTCATGATGCATTCTTTTTTTGATATGTTGTTGAATTTTATTGGCTAAATTTTTTTTTTTTTTTTTAATTTAAGGCTTTTATTGTGGATTGAGTGAAAGTTTACAAGGCACATCATCAGTTTCACATTCAACCATTCATATAACTTGTTGCATTACATTGATTATAATCCCCTCCATATACCATGAGTTAAAAGTATTTCTCTCTATCCACTTTAGCTTTTT
>NW_006408530.1:31419341-31421295 GCF_000296735.1 Chrysochloris asiatica
TCCAACCCCATTGTGGTTACCTTATATTCCATTAGTTCTCCCCTCCATTTAAGATAGTCTATTTTATCCAGTAATCTACCTGACCTTCCCACCACCTAGATCTCTGTGTTTACGTTTTTTCACATTGTAATGGTTTTGATCATAGACTGACCTCCCAGATCCTCTGTTCTTATAATTTTATTCTGTTCTTGACTCTCATTGTCGACTGAGTTCAGGTTGATGCTGCCATGTACATCATTCTGTAGTTGTTATGTTGAATTTTATTGGCTAGAATTTTGTTGAGAATTTTTTCATATATGTTTATGAGGTATATTGGTCTATAATTTTCTTTTATTGTAATGTCTTGGCCAGGTTTTGGAATGAGGGTTATGTGTGCTTCATAAAATGTATTTGGAAGTTTTCCAACCTTCTCTACATTCTGGAATAGTTTGAGAATTGGTGTCTGAATGTTTGGTAGAATTCACCAGTAAAGCCCTCTGACCCAGACTTTTTTTTGTTGAGATATTTGTTTTTTTTTCAACTTTTTATTATAACTTGAGGGAAGGTTTACAAAGTAGATCATCAGCTTTATATTCAACAAATCATTTTGCTTCAGTACAATGATTGTAATCCACTCATTGCACCAACAGTTAACAATACTTACATCTATTCACTTGAACTATTGCATTCCTCCCTGTGTCTTCATCTTTGCTCTGCTAAAATCCCTCTTTTTGTATATTGCCTGTTCTGTCACCCATGTTAACATGTATCTACCCTCTAGTCCATGAATAGACTTCTGTTTCCCTTCCCATCCCCCCATAAATTATCATGTATTTTTAAGAAAATCTTTTAATTTTTATACTATTGGTCAAATATAATATTTGCACTTTTGTAATTGACTAATTTATCTCAGCATAATGTCCTCCAGGTTCAATCTTGTTGGAGGTATTTCCTAGATTGATTGTTATTCTTCAACATTGCAAAGTATTGAATTATGTGTATGTACCAAAGTTTGTTTAACTATTCTTCTGTTGATGGGCATTTAGACTGTTTCCATCTTTTTGATGTGTTTCTTGTAGACAGCATATTGAAGAATACTGTTTTCTTGCCCATTTTGATATCTCTGTTTCTTGACTGGTGTATTTAGTACATTTACATTCATTGTAACTCTTTTTTTTTTTTAAAGGTTTTTATTGTGGATTGAGTGAAAGTTTACAGGGCAGATCATCATTTTTACATTCAATAAATCATACATATTGTTTCATTACAATGATTATAAACCTCTTCATGTACCATCAGTTAACAGCATTTCTCTCTTTTCACTTTAGCTTTGAACACACACACACAGTCATATATAATAATTACATATCCGAAGGGCACATTCTGTAAGTCTGCTTCCTGGCCACCAGCTCTTAGTCTCTCTCTTCCCAAAAATCTAGAATCTTCAGCTGCTCCCCCTCTCCATGACCCCATCCTGCCTCCGTGTCTGGTGTCGCTGCTTTTCTGGATAAGCTCCTGCATTCTGCTTGTGCACTTCTCCCTTGATGGTCCTAGCGTCTTCTGTTTCTGGACTGTAAGATTAACCACTCCCCTGTTTTTGTTACAAAACTTCTACCTTTACAATTGTGACAGTTGCAATTAGTCATGATAACAATTATTCATTATTGAATCATACAAATCTTAACCCCATCTCTTTTCACCAGACCCATCTAGACAAGATGAAATCTATTCAGTGAGGATTACTTTCTTCCCTGCCCCATACTCTTAAACTAAACTCCCTCTTGAAACCTTGTAAGCCAATCACTTTGTGCCTTTATTGCCCCCTCATGTTAAGTTGCCCATCCCTATCCACCCTGTGTACAGAGGTGAGTGCCTCTTCATCAATACTTGATGTGAAGACTCCTTCCCTCTCTCTTGGTATTTAGAGTAACTACCTCTCTGAGTATAGGTCAGGTTCATCAAATTGTAGCAATTT
>NW_006408530.1:31422901-31424660 GCF_000296735.1 Chrysochloris asiatica
CTTCTCTTTTCCCTAGCTGCTTTCAGGATTCTGTCTTTATCTTTGATTTTGTAGAGCTTCATTATGACATGTCTTGGTGTTTGTCTTTTAGTGTCTATTCTTTCTGGGGTTCGCTGTGCTTCTTGAATGCTTACCTTTTCGCTTATTTTAGTAGTGTTGATTTATCTTCTAGCTCACTAGTTCTGGCTTCTATCTCTTCAATTCTACTTCTTTTCCCTTTCAGTGTATTGTCCATTTCTGATATTCTATTATTAATCCTTTGGACTTCTTTCTGTAGGTTTTTAATTAGTTCCAATGCTGTATCTATCTTATTTGATTGCTCCTATAGCACTTTCCTGACTTCTTCCTTATTTTCCCCCACTCCATTGTATAGTGTTTTGATACATTTTATAATCCTTTTTCTGAATTCCTTCTCAGGCATTTCCAAAGCCTGCCTGCTCATCTTCCAGTATGGAGTGTAGGTCTACTTCCAGCTCATTTGCCTCAGTCACTTTATCTCGTTTCTGGAAATGTGCTGATATGGTCATCTGCTTCTGTTTTGGGGGTGCATAGTCAGGAGATTGTGGCCTTAATACTTTTGGTATTTTTTTATGCTTTCTGATTGCCTCCAGGTAGATGTGATCAGGAGATAGGCTTCCCTTTTCACTCTTCTTCCTGAGAAATTTCAAGATGTCACTGTTGGTCATTGTAACATAACTCAGCATTTAGTTTTTGGCCTATTTCCTTTTTAGTCTGCCTGTCCTACTTCACAGTCCCCTTTCAGGCCTTTTTCCTAGTGATAAACAGTTCACGCCCAGCTGTGGCTGTTTGGTTTTAAGTGGAAACTGTCATTTTAAATTTCGAGATCTGTGTGCATATGTAGTAGAACCCTCTGGGATTGGGGGTGGGGTTGTTCACTTCATCAGGCATTCCCTCCAGTCACCAGAATGGAGGTGCGCAGACAGCAAGAGACCAATGAACAGATACCAAAAAAAAAAAAAAAAAAAAGAATATCCACACCTTTGTCTCCGTGATTCTGTCAGGCTTCTGTGGCTGCTCTGATCCTTTCCCCAGCTTGGTCTTGCCCAAGATGGCAGCTCTGGGAGCACCTGAGCATCTTTAATTAGAAAGCAGTGGAATTCTTGCTTCTGCTACAAATTCCCCTAACTGTAAGCCTTCCAACCTTCTAAATATTCCTTTATATGTGGTTCAGAGTTCTGGTGCCATTCTCTGAGCCTACTTGGTCCGGTATTCTGTGTTGTTGCTGACGGAGCTCTTCACTGAACTTCCACCCGATCAGCCATCTTGTTTGTTCCCCTCCATTTACATTCAGTGTAACTTTTGTTTAATGTTTGATTGTAAATTATGTGATAGTTTACATGGGAGAACATTAGTTTTATAGTCATCCTATTCTATATCGTTTCATTGCCATGGTTACAATCCCCTCCATGCATCATCAACCGACCAAAGGGTATATCTACAAGCCTGCCACCCCCCGCCCTCCCTGGTTGTCAGCACACAGACCCTCTCCCTATGTCTAAAGTCCCTAACTGTTCCATTTCTCCATGTCATCATCTCTGCCTCTATCTCAGGCATCACTGCTTCTCTGGGTAGGGTCCCTCTCTCCGGTCTTCTCCTTTGATGGTCCCAGGGACCTCTGCTCCTAGCCTGCAAAGTTAATCACTCCCCTCCTTGCTACAAAATGTCTACCTTTACATTTCCAACCCTCACAATCAGTCCTGATAATAACTATTCACTATTGTATCACAAGAGACCTATC
>NW_006408530.1:31429880-31490306 GCF_000296735.1 Chrysochloris asiatica
TAATCCATGTTGAGTTGGTTTTTATTTAAGGTGTGAGGTGAAGGTCTTGTTTCAATCTTTTGCATATTGCTTTCTAGTTCTGGCAGCACCATCTATTGAAGAGACTGTCACTTCCCCATGTGATATATTTAGGTGTTTTGTCAAAAATCAGTTGGCTGGGGCTACAAAGGCAAGAAGTGACTGGCTTACAAGTTTTCAAGAGGGAACCTAGATCCAGAGGGTTTGGAGGAAGGTAGAATCTCCAGTGAGTAGTATTCAATCTGACTAGGCAGGGCTGATGCAATGAAATGCAGATGGGTCTCTTGTGATACAATAGTGGATAATTGTTATCAGGACTGATTGTGAGGATTGGAAATGTAAAGGTAGATGTTTTATAGTAAGAAGGGGAGTGATTAACTTTTCAGTCTAGGAGCGGAAGTCCCTGGGATCATCAAGGGAGAAGAGCGGAGAGCAAGACCCTACCTAGAGAGGCAGTGATGACTGAAATGGAGCCAGAGATGACGTGGAGCGATGGAGCAGCTGGAGACTTTAGATCCAGAGAGGCAGAGGGGCTGTGTGCTGAAGACCTGGGGGTACGGGGGAAGGATTGCAGGGTATATCTTTTGGTTGGTTGATGATGCATGGAGAGGATTGTAACCATGAAAAAAAAACAAAAAACATTTTGTTTTGACCACTGTAGCTGTGTAGTAAATTTTGAAGTCAGGGAGTGAGAGGTTTCCAACCTTATTCTTCTTAAGCAGTGCTTTGCTTATCCTGGGTCTCTTTCCTTTCCATATGAAGTTTGTAATTGTTTTTTTTCCATTTCTTTGAAGAATGTTGTTGGAATCTGGATTGGGATTGCATTATATGTGTAAATTGCTTTGGGCAGTATTGACACTTTCACAATGTTAAGTCTTCCTATCCAGGAGCATGGTACATTCTTCCATTTATGGAGGTCTCTTTTGGTTTCTTGTAGTAGTGTTTTGTAGTTTTCTTTGTATAAGTCCTTTATTTCTCTGGTTACATTTACTCCTAGATATTTCATCCTGTGTGTGGCTCCCTTGTAATTCTTGAAAGATATGAATTGATTCCTGTCATTTGGCTTTGTACTTTTTTTGTGGTGCTGCTGGTTTCTTTGTTCCATGTAATTGTCTATGCTGAATTCATTGTTTTCCCGAGCTGCCCTCAGGATTTTTTCCTTGTCTTTGATTTTGGAGATTTTCTTTGGAGATCTATCCTTTTTGGGGTTCCTTGAGCTTCTTGAATTCTTACCTTCTCTTCTTTCATGATGTTAGGGAAATTTTATTCCAACAATTTTTTGACTTTCTTTTCTTTTTTTTTTTTTTGGTATCATCCTTTTCTACAATTGCAGTCCTCTTCATTGTGTCCCACACGAATCTTAGGCTTTCTTTGGATTTTTTTCATTCTTTTTTTCTGATTATTCTTCTATCTTATCAATACCAAGATGTTTTTCTTCAAGCTAAACAATTTGTGCTTCAATTAGTCAAACCTGCTCCTTTGCCCTTTCAATGTATTGTACATTTCTGAAATCTTAGTGTTCATTTGCTAGACTTCTCTTTGCTGATTAACAGTTTCCCATCCTATTTTGTTTGTTCTTGTAGTGTTTTCCTGTTTTCTTCCTTGTTTTCCTTGACCATTCTTTCAGTCATTTGAGATACCTACGTATCATTCATTTGAATTATTTTACAGGTACTTCCAGTGTCTTTTTTTCCTGTAGCTCTGCCTCTTGGTCACTTTGTCTTGTTTCTTTGTGTGAACAGAATTGATCTTTTGCTTCCAAGATTTTGTGGTGTTGTATTTGTATTAAGTTGGTGATTGTATGTTGGCGTATTCTTAGCACTCACCAACTACTTTCTGGTGGGTGTGATTAGGGGCTGGAAGTATGGGCACCATTCTCTCTTCGCAGTTGATGCAACTCGTTTTAGGATGCTGGGTTAGTCTGGTCTTTTTGATCAGGTGTATAGCAACTGGTATTGGCTCTTGTGCAGTGGATGGGATTGTAGAGAGTATGGTTATGGCTGGGCTGTATGGGCATGGTTGTCCCGTTGGGTGAGGCAAGAAGAGAAAACACACACAAGAGAGAAGCAGGGAGGGAAGCAGGCAACCACTGAAAACATGACAACCAAAATAAAAAGAGTAAGAGGTAAAAAAATAAAGTTTTTACACAATTTAAGAAAAAAATAAGAGACAAAAAGGAAAAGAACTCAAAACTCTTAGGGAAAAAGATGAGTGAAAAGGGAAAGTAGTAAAGAAACGAGTTAGTAAAAGAAGAGAGAGATAAAAAGTGTGAAGCAGCAGCAGTTGGTATAGAAAAACAGAAAAAAAAACAACAAAAAACAGAACGAATAAAATCAAGGGTAGGTAGAGGGAGGAAGAAGAGGAAGAATCAATAAACAAATGAAAACAGTGAAAGAACAAACCAGGGGCAGGTGCCAGGCCTAGAGAGGAGAAAATTCTGGTGTCTCCTGCCAGTAAAGCACCTCACATGGTGGGTGGGCAAGGGATGAGACAGGGGCGATCCAGTCCTAGATGTAGGTCCTGTAGGGCTAGGTGTTATCAGTTCTGGGCACCAAATCTGAAAGTAGTTTATGCAGACCCCATAGCAATTGGGGGATCAGTGTATTTCTGTCCCAGAGGGTAGCCAAAGAAGAGAGAACCTGCTAGTCTATGGCTAGCCAGAAGAAGCTCTGTAGGTCTGGAGTAGGCCACACCTGATCCCAGGTGCCAGGGTTGGTGCTGCTGATACCCACACATTTTTATATGCTTCCAGCAGGAGATCCACTGGGAGTGGACACAAGTCGGGGCTGTCTATGTCTGTGGTCATCAGGGTAGTTCACATGCATTCATTCATTTTCATCTCACAAGGGCTCTGCATTGACTGTTGTACCAAAATGCCGAATTATTTGTCCAAACTTATTCAACCAGCCAAGAAAAGATGGAGCAAGCTTTTCATTTTAGTCCTCTTACCTCTTTTCTCCAAATGAATAGTAGACATCTGCAGTAACCCTCTAAGTCACATTCATTCTCTAATGACATCCATGTGTGTGTTTCTAGGAATCTCCTTTCGGCCTGGCACTGCACCCTACATTGTTGGCCACAACTTAATAAAGGCTCATGCTGAGGCCTGGCATCTGTATAATGACAAGTACCGTGCCACACAAGGTGGCATCATTTCCATCACCATCAACAGTGACTGGGCTGAGCCCAGAAACCCTTCCAACCAGGAGGATGTGGAGGCAGCCAGGAGATATGTTCAGGTTTGTTTTTCTTTTGGGAACTATTTTTACTCTCACTCACCTCTTTTACCCTTTATCACAGTCTAATGGAAATAAAATTAGATTGTAAATCAAAGATTTAGAATTTAGACCCTGTTTTGCTATTACCTATTTCATGAGCTTGGGAAAATTACCTAACTTTTTGTACTTTATTTTTCTCATCTGTGATATGGATTTGCCTTACTCACCTTACAAGTAGGCTCTGATGAAAGTGATTTAAATTCTCTGAGGCTAAATTTCCTTTAAGCCTTATTAAGTCATTTATGTATGTAATCCTTACTGGATGTAACATGGCTTTACAACTAATTAATAGATGCCATCTCTTTAATCTTTCTGGGTTGACTATGGTATGTACTAGAGCTGGGATGCAATGCCATGCTTCACCTCTAGGTGTCACCATCTCAGTTTATGTACTCCAACTTAAGAATTTCTTAGGAAGACCTGGTGACACAGTGGGTACGTACTTCATTGCTAATTTACAGGCTAGTGATTTGAACCCACCAGCTGCACCATGAGAGGTAGATGTGGCTACTCATAATGAGCCCTGTATAGGGTTTTCAAGAGGTGGTTAGTGGGCTTTAACTGCCGTCTTAGCAGTCCAGGTTACAGCCTTGGAAACCCTATTGGTCAGTTCTACCCTGTAGAATAAACACTGGACTATGAACCACAAGGTTAGTGGTTTGAGTCCATCAACCACTCCACTGGAGAAAGATGAGGCTTTCTGTTCCTGCAAATATTTACAGCCTTGAAAACCTACTATGAGTCAGAACCAACCCAATGGCACTTAACAACTCTGTCCTATACTTACTCTATGAGTAAGAAACTAGTCAACAATAGGTTTGGTTTTGGGTTCAAGAATTTCTTAAGTTGGGGCTTCGTTGTTGTCAGGTGCCATTGCACTGGTTCTGACTCCTAGTGACCCTCTACCAAACAGAAGGGAACTGCCAGTCCTGTGCCATCCTCCATTCATTGCTGTTTGAGCCCATTGTTGTAGCCATGTATCAATCCATCTTGTTGGAGGGTCTTCCTCTTTTTCTCTTGACTCTCAACTAAGCATAATGTTCTTCTCCAGAGACATTCTGAATGTTCAAAGTAAGGGAGATGAAGTTTTGCTAGCTTTGGTTTTAAGCTTTGTTGTTGTTAAGTACCGTGGAGTGGGTTCTGACTCATAGTGACCCTGTATAGGGTTTCAGAGGCTGTAGCCTCTGGGAACAGAGGGCCTCATTTTTCTCCCATGGAACAGCTGGTAGTTTCGAACTGCTGACCTTGTGGTTCACAGCCCGATTTGTAACCACTATGCTACCAGAGCTCCTTTAGGGTCTCTGAAATCCATTGTTGTTAAGTGCTATCCAGACAGTTCTGACTCATAGTAACCCTGTATAGGGTTTCCAGGGAGCTGCTGGTGGGTTTGAGCTGCTGACTTTGTGGTTCGCAGTCCAGTGCTGATCCTACAGCACCACAGTGCCCCTAATTTTCCAATTCCATAACTGTAGTGTAAGGACATATGTATTTTGGTCTAGGGATTTTGCCCCATTGCTGCTTTCTAGGAAGTAGAGACACATGTAAGCAGTAAGCAAGATGACCCATCCTTATTTCCATCTGAGTTCCTGACAAGAGGGACTGAAGAGTGACCTTCATTCATGGCACAGCTTGTCCCTGGCTCCTGCCTCTGAAAGGGTAAACATGTGCCCATATTTTAGCCTCAGGAAAAAAAGGCAAAGACCCCTCCAGATGGCTCCACTTTGGGGAATGTGGTGGAGCCTGACTGACTTCATTTCAGCTCACTGAACTCGTGAAGTAGAATAATGATTTGTTTTGCTGAAATCAAACTCCCAAACCTCAAGAGATGTTAGACTGCATATTAGATTAGACCACTTATTGGTAAACTGTAGTACTTCAGCCCAGGACTATGATCAAGCACATTGCTTTCTTAAAATCTGATTCTACAAGAATATCTGATTTGTCATGTTAGAGCATATTTAAACCTCTTTACAGGGAGCATACATTCCAAATCTCATTTCTAATTTTGAAATGGAAGCCTGCCCCCACCCCACATTTTAGGCATCAGATAACAAGTGAGGGAAAGATTTGAAGAGGTAGAAGTTCCTCAAATCCATAGCATCATAGTGTTTGGTTGACATGTAAGGATGACCTACCCAATTGCTATCCAGTGAATTCTGATTCATGGGGACACCATGTATGTTAGAACTGTACTCCATAGGGTTTTCCATGATTGATTTTTCTGAAATAGATTACAAGGCCTTTCTTCCAAGACACTTCTTGGTGGACTCAAACCTTTCAACGAACTATTTGTACCACCCAGGAACTCCAAAATGACTTCTTGTTGTTAGGTGCCGTCGGATTGACTCCACCGCAAAGTGACCCTTTACATAATAGAATGAAATACTGCCTGGATGATGGATGACTTAGACCTCCTTAAAGAAAATAGATGGCAGAGTTTCCCACTTTGGAGCTGTGAATCCAAAGCCCACATTGAAGGATTATCCTTTGCCTGTCCAGGCAGTCAAGAAAGCCTAATAAATCACTCCTTCCCAGAAAGTTCTGCTTGATCCATAGGTATTTCGAAAGGAAAAAACAGGCCATTAATTTTAAAAAGTCTTCTCTTATAGCACTTGCCCTATAGTGAAATGGAATCAAGGGCCTGCCGACTGATGTTTCTCCCTCCTCTTCTGCGGGTAGCCCAGTATGTGACACTTCTAAGGGCAGCATTTACTGAGCACCAGAACCCGTGCTCAACTCCCTTCTCCCCTCAAGGTGTGAAATGATGGGGAGAACACAGCCTGGCTGAGTTGAGATTGTAGCTAAGGAAACAAACCCCAGTGAAGACACCCATCAGGCACTCAGGCATGGAGGACATGAGAGTTTAAGACAGTTTCTGATCAGGGATGGTGTTGCCTCTTGGTATGCCCACTTGACTGTCCCCCAACCCCACCTGCAGTTTATGGGAGGCTGGTTTGCACATCCGATCTTCAAGAATGGAGATTACAACGAGGTGATGAAGACGCGGATCCGTGCCAGGAGCTTGGCCGCAGGCCTCAGCAAGTCACGGTAAGTTCCTGTGCCCACCCTCAGCCAGGAGAGCAGCAGGGCAGTCCCGTCTGTGGTCCCAGACGGAAATTCCTGGACAGACAGTGGAGGCAGAGAGGCACGTCTCAGGCAAGTAACCTTGCACATGAGCTCCTCACTTGTGTAAAGCCCAGGACCTGGCACTACTTGACAAAGACAGTGAGGGAGAGAGGTTGTTAGGCTTTTATTCTTCAAAACATCAGATCATCTTTCCTAAGGGCCCCCATCTCTTAGCAACCCTGCTGTTTCACTCCGAGGACAAATTCATCAGCTCTGCCTTATACACATAGATAGCCATGTCTGGGCCCGCTGGGTGCTGTTAGTTGTTTGGCTAGTAGGTTATTTGGACCATTTCCTTACTTCACCCCTCTTCCTACCAAGGAAGTAATAGCAACATCAACAATATTTATCTTTTATTGAGAGTTTTAGTTCTACTTTAAAGACAAGTAAGTGGAGGCACAAAGATTAGGGCAAGGTCACTCAGCAATTAAGTGATGGAGATTTGAAACCTGGCAGTCTGACTCCAACGCCCACACTCTGGGTTTGAGTGATCTGAGATTAGCCTTGTGTGTGGAAGGGGACAAGTGACAGTCCCACAGTGACACACCCAGTTCTAAAGTGGCTCAAATGAACCAAATCAGGTAGAGTAAAAGGAGTTCAGAAGATAAAAATTCGTAACACATCCTTGGGTCTTTCCCCCAAACATCCCTGTGTAGCTCAGCTGTGAGGGTTTAAAATAGCTACCACCTTTACAGCACACATCTTGGCCCTCTAGTTCGGAGTCCTGCCCCACCGCACCCCATTCTTAAAGTCCCACACACTGAATGACTCATTCTCCCCAGGCTCCCTGAATTTACTGAGAGTGAGAAGCGGAGGATCAATGGAACCTATGACTTTCTGGGATTCAATCACTACACCACTATCCTGGCCTACAACCTCAACTATGATTCTTGGATCTCTTCCTTTGATGCAGACAGGTAAGCCTGCCATCCAGGCACCCCCCCCACCCCCACCCCATCCCACTAGTCATCTGTGGAGAAGACAGCCTTCTCCGCTGGCCCAGCTCTTTCATTGAGGTCTGCAAAGCCGGGGCTGTCTCCTGCTGTCCTACATTCCACTTTGCAAGATGACTGCCATCTCCTGAGCTGCCAAATACAGTTTCTACCATTTGAGAGTACAACAAGGTGCTTCTTCCCTGCATTTTTAAGTGCCAAATTTATTTCACATATCAGATATATTTCAATCAAAAGAACATTAAGGGTTTTTTTTCCCTCTTTGAGGGAAAAGGTTCAACTATTACTTCTGTAGTACATGAGTATGTTCATGGTAGGAACATTAGAAAACAGGAATAGGAATTTTTGTGTACAGCATTTCAGATGTATTTCTATGCATTGAGCTGTTGTTGCTGTTAAGTGCTGTCACATGGGTTCCAACTCAAAGCGACACTGTATAGGGTTTCCAAGGGACAGCTGGTAGGTTTGAACTGCCAACCTTGTGGTTCACAGTCCAGTGCTGATCCTACAGTGCCACACCAGGCGTCAAAAGAAGTCTAGACATGGCTCTTCAGGGTAAGCACTGGGCTGCAATGTGCAAGGTTAGTGGTTCAAACCCAACAGCTTGGAAACACCATACAGGGTTGCTACAACTGAGAACCGACTCGACAGCACTTAACACAACAACAGCCCAGATTCTCAGCTGTAGTTGATGAAGTGAACCACCAAGATGTTCGAGACCTACAACTGGAAGCCAACCAAAGAAATCACTTGGGCTGAAACTGAACAGTACTGGTTGAGAGGAAGAAAGAGTTCAAGGTCAATGGAGCTGTGACTCTCCTGTGTCATGGCAGCACCAAAGTGGAGGTTATCCAGATCTACCTGGTAGAACAAAGATGATTCCTGGAAAACCCATGATTTCCAGCTAGAAATTAATGAAAACTACCACATATAAGGGGTCCTGGTGTAGCACTGTATGATAAGCATTGGACTGCTGCCTGCAAGATCAGTGGTTCAAACAAACCCACCAGCTACTCCTTAGAAATCCTATACAGAGTTGAACTATGAGTTGGAACCGACTTGAACCATATAAATTAATTGAGAAGGAAATGACCCCAGATAGTGTCTTTGTCACACACACCATGCCATCCCTCTACAGTAAAGAACTGAAACAGAGACAGATGAAATTTGGAAACCCAGAATAGCAAATGGAAGGATGAAGAATTAGATCAAACACTGAAAGGAAAGACAAATTGAATGAAAACAGCAAGTGAGGAGACTCACCAACTGGATGCTGCCTGCCACTGGCCCAGCGCAGACGACCATCTTGAAATAGAATGAACAGCATGCCAGTGTGAGGAGCACAGAAGGCAGCTTCACAAAATCTTTAACAGGAAATAGAGAGCGAGTCTAGACAAACCTGGGGCAAAGCTAGAGAATGTGAACTGGATTGAAGGAGGGAAAGTGAAGAAAGGTGAGCGAGAAGCTTAGGGATCCAGGCAACCAGAAAATAGGAAGAGAACTCTCACCAGGCTCAGTCTGTTGGAGTGGAGGCTGCCTGAAGTGGCAGCTAGAGATCCCCCACATGACCAGAATCTGGGCAGCCTCCCCCCTCTGGCATTTGGCTAGGGCTGGGTCCTGACTGCTGCCTTTACTCTGTGGGAAGTGCCCTATGCCCACACCAGAAACTGAGGAAACATGCTCCCCCCCCCACCCTCGTAGGGAAGAACAGTGAGCCCCCTTCGCCCTACCCTAGCCTGCCAGTCTGCAGTGCACACTCCTCACCATCAGACCTATGAACGGAAGTTCACGTTCCCCCAGCCTGTCCCCATAGCACACACTACTTCCATGCCATTAATGGGACCTGTAGCCAGAGGCTCGTGCCCACCCCTGCAGTATCCTTTCCCATGTGGTCAAACTTGTGACTAGAGGCTCACTAGTGCCCACTTGGACCACTGACTTGAGGTATGACTGCTGCCTCCCTTGACCCTGCCATCCCACCTGCCCATCAACTGGTGGTACAAGTTCCCATCTGACCTATGTACCCCATCCCTGACCATCCAACAGCAGGTAATGAGCACACATACCACCCAACCAGTGAGTAGCACAAGTACTCCTGCACCATGTCCTGGTGAGAGACAGAACACCTCTGACCTGATGAGCAGGAGGTACTAGTGCCCTCATCCAGTGTCTACCCGGCTGCAACAGCATTGCATCCCACACCCAGACTATCCCTGCAGGTCATCTGCACTCCCACTGAAACTCCTCGAAATGCCACGACTGACTGAAATGCCAATTTGTTCATCATGCACAGTGGGCCTAGTGGCTACATGTTGGGCTGCTAACTGCAAGGTCAAATTTCAAATGGACAAGCCACTAGATGGGAAAAAAGATGAGGCTTTCTGTTCCCATAAAGATTGACTGCCTTGGAAAACGACTCAACACACAAACACCAACTACTACTACCACCTCTTACAGAGATGTCCTGTCCTGATTACCACAGAACACACTAACCTAGTAGTAACCCAGAAGGACTTCATGGTCCCACAAAGACTACAAAAGAACCCTGACTACCCAACATCTGTATCCCAATAACAGGGAAGGATCTGTACCTCCACTCAGTCTGCCCAGGGAAGACATGAGCCTAACTACATGGGAGTGAGACCTACTCCACTAGTAAGGACTCAGCATTAAAGTCATACATAGACCAGAACCACAAAACAACAGTTAATATAAAGGAAGGGAGATATGATAAGGAGAAGAAACAAAGCTCTGGATACATCAAAACAAAATTTAAAAACCCAACACAAAACAAACATTCATACAATCAGTCAATATATAAATAAATACCTGTATATTGAACAATTAATCACAGAAGCTGGATTATATGAAGAAAAACACGGAATCAGGATTGGAAGAAGTCTCACTAACAACCTGCGATACGCAGATGATATAACCTTGCTTAATGAAAGTGAAGAGGACTTAAAATACTTACTGATGATCAAAGACCACATTTTTGGTATGGGTTGTACCTCAATGTAAAGAAAACAAAAATCCTTACCACAGAACCAGTAAATAATATCCATATAAATGGAGAAAAGATTGAAGTTGTCAATGACTTCATTTTGCTCAGATCTACCATCAACACTCAGAGAAGCAGCAGTCAAGAAATCAAATGATATATTGCATTAGGCAAACCTGTTGCACAAGACCTTTCTAAAGTGATGAAGAACAAAGATGTCAGTTTAAGGACTAAGGTGTGCTTGACCCAACCCAGGGTATTTTCATAACTTCATATGCATGCGAAAGTTGGACAGTAAATAAGGAAGACCATAGAAGAATTGATGGATATGAGTTATGGTGTTGGAAGAGAATGTTAAAGTACCATGGGCTGCCAAAAGAACAAACCAATGTGTGTTGGAAAAAGTACAGCCAGAGGGGTCCTTGAGAGCCAGGATGTCCACATTTTGTCTTTCATACTTCGGACATATTGTCAGGAGGGACCAGTCACTGGAGAAGGATACCATGTTTGGTAAGGTGGAGGCTCAGAGAAGAGGAAAACTCTGAACAAGATGGATAGGCAGAGTGGTGGCTCAAACATAATGATAGTGAGGCTGGCCCACGACCAGGCAAGCGTTTCATTCTGTTGTGCCACAGGGTCGCTATGAGTTGGTGTTGACTTGATGGCACCTAACAACAAATGTTTCAGAGTCAGACAATAATAAATCATATGAAGAAACAGAGTAAGATGATGTAAAAAAGTGAACAAACAATATAAAGAGACAGAAACCCTTCCTGAGGAAGAAATAGAATTACCTGATAAGAAATTCAAAAGACTCAGATATAGGAAAACACAGACAAAACTCTAGAATAATTCAGGAAAACAATGCAAGAACAGATGATTAGAAATTATACAAAACATGAACAATAAAACATCAGAAATAGATAATTCAGTGGAAAGACATAGAAGTAGAATTAATCAATGTAAGAAAAAATTCCATGAAATAGAGGACAAATCCCTTGCTATTAATATGTTTGAGGAACAACTAGATAAGGAAGAAAAATTAAGAAACTCTAAGAGTTATGTGGAACACTATAAAGGGGAAGAATTTACTTGTCACTGATGCAGACCTAGGATATATACTAATTAGAGGAATTACTAGGTCATACGGCTTTTCTATTTCCAACTTTTTAAGGCTGCACCATACCATTTTACAATCTCACCAGCAGTGTATGAGGGTTCCAGTCTCTTCACAACCTTGCCAGCATTTGTTGTTTTCTGTTGTTTTTCACTTTGCTATTAATGCTGAGATGAGATACATTGTTTTTTATTTGCATTGTTCTAATGGTAGCGTAGTGGTTACGAATCGGGCTGTGAGCCAAAGGTCAGCAGTTCGAAACTACCAGCGGTTCCGCAGGAGAAAGATGAGGCATTCTGCTCCTGTAAAGATTTACAGCCTCGGAAACCCTGTGCAGGGTCACTATGAGTCGACGGCACTTAACAACAACAACAATGGCTAATGAGGAGTCCTGATGTGGTGCTGTGGGTTAAAGCACCAGACTGCAAAGCCGTTTGAACTACAAGTTCGGCGGTTCAAGCTCATCAGCTGCTCCTTGGAAACCCTATACAGGGTCGTTATGGGTTGGAATCGACTAGATGACACTTGACAACAATGGCTAAGGAACGCATGCCTTTCTTCATATGTTTATTGCTGTCTGAATGTCTTAAGTGTCTCATCATGTCCTCTGCCCATTTTTAAATTGGATTGTCTTTTTTTTCTTGTTGTGGTGTTGTTTTCTGTAAATCTTGGAGATTAGTCCTTTGTCTAATATGTCATTGATAAAAAAAATTTTCCCAGTGTGTTCTCTTTCCATGGGCATAGATTGTGGATCTAAAATTTACTCAATGCTATATGTTGTTTGGTTTCTTCACTGTTGCTTTCATGGTCAATGATTGTAGGTCCAAGTAAAATGAAATCCTTAACAACTTCAGTCTTTTCTGTTTATCGTGATGCTGTTTTTGGTTTAGTTGTGAGGATGAGTTGTAACCTATATTGAAGTCTTTGATCATCAGTAAGTGCTTTAAATTGTCTTCACTATCAGCAAGGTTATGTCATCGACATATCACAGCTTATTAATGAATCCTCCTTCAAACATGATGCAGCATTCTTTTTCCAAGTAGTCCAGCTTCTCAGTTTATTTGCTCAGCCTTTATATTTAATAAGTATGGTGAAAGGATACAACCTTCACACATACCTTTCCTTATTTGAAACCATGCAGTGTCCCCTTGTTCCATCTGAAGGATGGAACAAGGTTTGGCATGAGCACAACTTAGTATAAAATATTCTGGAATTCCCATTCTTTGTAATGCTTCATAATTTGTTATGCTCCACAGAGTTGAATGCCCTTGCATAGTCAATAGGACACAGATATCTTTTTGGTATTCTCTGTTTTTAGCCAAAATCCATCAGCAGTGATAGTCCGCATTCCATGTCCTCTTCTGAATTTGCCTGAAATTTCTGGCAGATCCCTATCCATGTGCTGCAGCAGCAATTTAAAAATTATCTATAGCATTATTTAACTTGTGTGTACAACTATTATTCAATAGGTTCCATGTCCCATTTCATTGTAAGAAGCACAAATAGGCATGTCTTCTAAATTTCTTGGCATAAATGAGTGAGCACTTCCAGGTCACAGAATATTAATTGAGATGTTTAAATAAACTGACACACAGAATATTAATTGAGATGTTTCAATAAACTGATACAATGCTGGAAGCACTGACACAAATGAGAATCCCATATCTGATGCCCATGGCTGTACCTACAGCCTTTGTGTGGTGTTGACTAGACACAGGTAGACTCACAGGACCTGTTCCCTGAAGACATAGTCCTTGCATGCCACTGGAAGATTGTAGCTAGGGAAATCCAGAGCCTAACATCTACTGTGGTATGTATGTTCAAGAGAGCCCTTGAAAGAACAAAGGCTTAACTGGCTTTTTCAAACTTACACCAGCTTTGAGTGGTACAACTAGTAAAAAAAAACTTGGAGGCAAAAATACTCTTTGAGTTTAGTTAAGACACTCACCGGTAGACAAAAGCTAAAGTTTTCCCTAGTATAAATCATGTTTCATGTTTTGTCCTAAGGACCTCTTGCGAGTCACAAAACGAGACCTAATTTTAGATTTTTTAACTCCTAGGGGAGTTGCTTCCATCACAGACAGATCCTGGCCAGATTCTGGCTCCTTCTGGCTAAAGATGACACCTTTTGGCTTCAGGAGGATCCTAAACTGGTTAAAGGAGGAATACAACAACCCAGTGATTTATATAACGGAGAACGGAGTGTCTAAGCGGGGAGAAGCAGACCTCAATGACACTGCGAGGATCTACTACCTCCGCAGTTACATCAACGAGATGCTCAAAGGTATGGCAGGTATACTCTCCCTCTACGGCAGATGTAGATGCCTGCATTCGGTTAATACTGTACTCAGGAGCTGCTCCTGCATCCAATATTAGCTAGATTCACTCTACTACTGGGCATAGCCTTCTGTGTAGGTTACACTCTTGAGTTTTATTCCTCCTAAATGCAGCGAGCAAGCAAACTCACTTGACTGATATTAGCTAGACCTTAATTCCTGTTCTGAGTCATATGGTTCCCCCTTCTTGTCTCTAGACAACAGTGCTACCCGGGGCAGGGTTTGAACAGGGGCTAGTAGTAGTTGGGTGTTTGTAGCTCTTTTGTTTCCCAGGTGAAAAGTGTGAGATCTTAAAACTCAGCACAATTTGGGATGGGACTGTGAGAGTGAGGGAACAGTAAGTAATGAAGTGAGGAATGCATCAGCCACAGGAGACAGGAAAATCTATTCCTGCCCAGGTGGGCTACTAACCACAGGGTTGGCTGTTCAGACCCAGCAGCCGCTCAACAGGAGACAGATAAGCCTGTCTGCTCCCTTAACAACATAGTCTTGGAAACTCTACATAGGGTCACTATTAGTCGGAATCGACTTGATGACAGTGAGTTTGGTGTTTATTTATTCCTGCCAAAGGGTTTTCTATTAAAGACCACTTACTTTCTATCGTGAGGAGCATCTATGGACCAAGACCAACATCCTGAGATAGAGAGGAATTTAGATGACCAAGTGAGAGTACTTTAGATTCTTATTCAGGCTAGGTCTTTCTAGAAAGATGCCAGTAGCTCTGCAGCACCAGCCACAGAGAACAGTCGACAATTATATCTAATTACCACAAAACTCACCTGGATCTGGCAGATCAGGTGAAAAAGCTGTGGAGTGACACTGGCTTCAATAAGATGGGGAGAAATGTCATATATGACAAGCAAAGCTCATACCTGACCTCTGTTTGGACAGCTGTGCAGGATAAGGTGGACATCCGAGGATATACAGTTTGGAGTTTGATGGACAACTTGGAGTGGGCCACAGGCTTTGCCGAAAGGTTTGGGCTGCACTATGTGAACTTCAGTGACCCTTCTCTGTCAAGAATCCCCAGAGAATCCACCAAGCTCTTCGCCTCCATAACCCGGTGCAATGGTTTCCCTGACCCTGCTGCTGGGTCTCACCCATGTCTCCAGCCAGGTGAGAGGTAGCTCTAGGAGGGACTAAAGCCCTGGGACTTTTCCAGTATAAATTTTTCTGTTTTATTGCCTTCTTCCCTGCTTCTTCATTCCTCTTTTCATTCAGCCAATTCATTTCCTTTGAATGCTCAACACTGTGATGGAAGCAAGTACAATTGGAGTTAATGTCACCCCTAAGAACCAGAGCTCTGGTCTAGGACCTAATTGGTCTACCATCTCCTTCCAACTCTACTACTCATTCATTATGATCTTAGGCATAAGCAAATGATTAGGCAGTTACTAGGATCAAAGAAAATGATTGTGAAAGTACAGTGACTATCACAATGCAGGTACCTAAAATTTGCTGAAAGACTGAAAAATTATAATTTACTATACAAATATGAGACTGTTATAAAATTTAAATTTTATTCTAATTGGTGATCTCCCTGCCATCAAGTCAATTCTGACTTATGGAGACCCTATATAAGGTTTCCAAGGCTATAAATCTTTATGGGAGTGGCTGATTCGAACTGCTGACCTTATGGTAAAAGGTCTAGTGCTTACTCTGCAGCACCACCAGGGCTCCTCAGTTGCTAATTGTTATTGTTGGTAAGTGCTGTCGAGTTGCTTCTAGCTCATAGTGACCCTATAGGATTTCCAAGGCTTTGTGGGAACAGAAAGCCTCATTTTTTTCTCCCAGAGTGGCTGGTGGCCTTGAACCGCTGACTTTATAGTCCAGTGCTTGTCCTACAGAGTCACAGCACTCCCTCTAGAGCTGACAGATTTAACCTCATTCAGACAAACATAGGATACAGTGAAAGAGAATGTGCACTTTCACCCACAGCAGTGAACTTACTCTGAGTTCCAAACATCTATCTTGGAGTCCTAGTGTGATGCTGTAAAAGCACTAGGCTGCTAACCACTAAGTCAGTGGTTCAAAGCACTACCCACTCCATGGAAACCCTACACAGTGTCACTATGAGTGGGAACTGACTCAACAGCACTTAACACCTTGGCCTGAGCTCTGGTGGTACAGTGGTTAAGTGCTCGACTGTGGTTTGAATCTACCCGCCACTCTGTGGGAGAATGATGTGGCAGTTATACTCTATCCTAGGGTAGTGACTTGACAGCAGTGGGTTTTTAGCTTGGGCGTAATGTAGAAATACAAGTTATTTTAGACCCAACGTTGCATTGGTACTGTCTCACAGACCATAATTTGTTGTCTTCTAGATGCTGTTCCCACCATCAGTCCCATGAGCGAGGAGAAAGTTTGGTTCCTGGGACTAAAACTAGGAATGGCAGAAGCACAAACAGCTTTGTACATACTTTTTGCTCTTGTACTTTTTGGAGCTGGTACCGTGGCATTTCTGTCATACAAATCCTCTAAGTGTTCCAAGCAAAAGAAACAGCAAAGTCAACATGAATTGAGTCATTTCTCTTCCTTCTGATCTACTTCCCCAAATTCTATGATGTAGGTCTAGTTTGTGTGCCTATGTCACCCACAAAACTCCTTAAGATCTTATAATTCTGCCCATACTGGATTTCATCAAGGCCTTCTGCATTGTTAGAAATTACTTTGATCTAAAAGGATTTAAAGTCCCTGATTAAAATGGAAACATCTGCATCTTACCCCTGTATTGGAAATTCATTTGGGATGAGACGAGTCTGCAGGTGGCTCTTGTGGAAATGTGCAGGAACTAGTTTACTTACTGGTCTAAGAGCCACTTAACTGGGTCAGGTTATTGCAGACTGGTGGTTGTCATGTGCCACCAAGTTGATTCTGACTCATAGTAACTCTGTATAGGGTTTCTGAGGCTGTTAGTCTTTACAGGAGCAGAAAGTCTCATCTTTCTCCCAAGGAGCAGCTGGTAGGTTTGAACTACTGACCTTGCATTTAGCAGCTCAGCTTGTAATCCACTACACTACCAGCGCTCCTTTGTTGCAGATTAAATTTTAACGTAGACAATTATTAAGTGCTGTTGAGTTGATTCAAAGTAGACCACAGCAGTCCTTTTTAATAAAAAAATCAGTTCCAATGGATAGATGGGACTTCAATGTCTTCTCCTGAAAGTTCTTTATATTTCATACCTGTTTCTCAGAAAATAAAAATGGTAATGTGATCTTATGCTATCTCCAGGGTTGTCTCCTTGAAAAATTAGGTACAATGGAAGCTATGAAATCACACAGACATTTAGGAATTTTACAAAGCTTTCCCACTAAACCAAAGGGCAGAGACAGCACCCAAAGAAACCCCCACCGCTATGGAATCAATTCTGACTTACGTGATCCTTAATACAGAGAAGAACTTTCCCAAGGATGTAAATATTTCCAGGAGCAGACAGGGTTATCCTTCTTCTGAGGAACATCTGGTGGGTTTGAACTGCTGACCTTGTAATAGGCAACCCACTATTGAACTCACGGAGCCACTAGGACTTCTTGGAGATATCACAGCACAGAAAGGGATGAACTTTGAATTATGCGTTATTCCCTGCTCCCCACATAGCCTCTCTCCCAACCCCCCCCCCCAACACCTTTTATGTCCTTCTTGGCTTTCCACACCAATTGAACAACTTCTAAGAAGTGTAAGCATGGCTCATAAGGTCCATGCAATCTGCCTTTCATTTCTGATAGGTCTTGAATTGCAAAAAGTCCTGGGCCATATTTGTGTCTTTGCAAAAGCTACTACTTTCTAAAATGCCCTTTCTTCTGTAAATACCTTCAACTCTCAAACAATACACTGTATTTTTATGCAGAAAATGCCTGAGTTACAAGATTTTTGCAAACCACACACCCCTTAGACATTAGTTTCCTATGATTACATGTACTATGCACTTTCTCCTCTGCTTGTTAAGTGCCGTGGAGTTGGTTCTAACTCACAGCAACCAGGTATAAGGTTTCTGAGGAGCAGCTGGTGGGCTTTAACCGACAACCTTGTAGCTAGCAATCCAGTGCTTATTGTACAGCACCATTTTCAAAGCCTATCTGGCTTCCTCTACTAGTAGATAATCCTCTTACAGCCTGGCCACATTATACCAGAATTGTTTGCATGTTTCTCTGCTAGTCACTGCTTGAGACCACGTACCACGTCTCACTGTCTTTTGCAAGCATATTTTGGAGATAGAGTGCAAGGAAGCACACCTGCTCCTTTTTTGTGATTATCCATTCACAAGCATACCCAAAAGAGTAGTGGACCATAAAAGCATGTTTCTATGTATAACTGAGAAAGATGAGGCTTTCTACTCCCGTAAAGATTTACACCCTTGGAAACCCTGTACAGGGTCGCTATGGGTCGGACCCGACTCAATGGCACTTAACAACAACAAATGTATAACTGAGACAGGCTCAGTGTGATACTTAAAAACTTATTTGGCCCATATATTGTTTCTAGATATCTGGTAGAATATCCTTTTAAGAAAGAGTTGTTTTTTAACTAGTTTTAATAGAGTGAACTGCTTGAAAACTTCTGTTTCTTTTAAGAAACCCTTACCTGAATTGTAAGGTCTACGGCAAGTTCCTGTCAAAATAATCCACTCTTGTGGGTCCTAATCTAGCAGTATTTTTCTCCATCAATATACACAAACATATATATGTATATATACACACACAAACATCTGTCTTGTTAAAGACATTTCCTGGACATAGAATCATATGAAAATCTGTCAGTTATACCTAAATCTCAAAATTCAATGCAATTCAACATAAGTATCGATATGACTTTAGAAGAAACAATGGGCTCAAATATATCAAGATCTTTAAGACAGCATCATACTGGGCAACATGTTATTCTCTCCAACATAAAATCACTGGTTCAGAGCTGTCTTAGGACGACAACGATTCTTTTGGAGGAGAACAGACAAAATCATGTAAAAATTCATGTATTAAATAAACTTGAGACTAGCCAAGATAATTCTGGGGTAAAAGATATGAAAGTACATTGGTATAGCAGAGAATAAATCCACCTACGAACGGGAATGAAGTAACTGAAAAAAGTGGCAGGTCAAGTCCAGAGAAAGATACATTATTCCATAAATTGTGGTGGGTCAAGAAGTTAATTCTTGAGGATGTTAGCAATGGGTATGGGTGAGAAGAGCCCTTCACTGAATACTAGATTAAACATAAAAAATGAAACCATGAGAACAGTAGGGTGGTTCTTGTGTTGTTTTTTAAATTAAATTTTGAAAAGGAAAATTCTAAGCAACACTCAAAACCAAGAAGCTTTTAAGAAAAACACTGACAAATCTGACCACATAAATATTGTGGGAAAAGTACCATGAACATACTTGTCAGAAGACAGAGAAAATTATTTACAGCATCTGCTAGACAAAGGGTTAATTTTCTCAATATACATGGAATTCTTGTAAATCAATACAAAAACATGAACCACACACAATATTGACAAATAATACAAATAGCTAGTTCTCAGAAAACTCAAATGGCCAATATTAAATGATGCTCAAGTTCATTTATGATAAACATAATGAATATAAAATGCATACAATTCATCTATCAGATTGACAAAGATGACAATGTATAAAAGAGTGTTGGCAAGGAAGTGGGAAAATCAAGATTCTTCTACACTGTTGGTGGGAGTGTACTGCATACAGCCTTTGGAGGGGGCAACTGGACAGTATCTTTCATAATAAAAACAGTAAATGTCCTTTGCTTTTTCAAGTTAATGTATGAGTATAGTTTCAAAACTAAGATGGTAACTCCCCAAGAATGCTCATTGAACCAATCTTTGTATTAAGAAACAAAAAAGTTATAACAGCCTTAATGTACACCACCAGAGATCTGGATAACGGGTGCATTCCTAAAGCAGAATGCTATTCAGCCATTACCCTGAGGTAGCTATGTGTTGACAGGGAAAGATCTTCAAGGCTGAGTAAAAAAGCAAGATGCAGGTAGTATATATAATATGATCCCATTTATTTTAAAAATAAAGATTACATATTTGCTTATATATGCATAAAAGTTTGTGAATATTAGATAAGAAACTGTTAAAAGGTTATCTCTGGGGAATAACATGGAGGGTAAGAAGCCAGCAAGGAGACGTCATTTTCATTTTATGGCCTTCTGCACTGTTTTGAATTTTTTACAATTTACACTCATCACTAAAATATAAAATTGAGGAGGAATCCTCCTACTCACACATTTTGAACCCCTTTATTATGTATAATACTTAAGATTTATGACATCTTTGACTTTTCTCAAGGCTAACTGATTTGAGGTACTTGATATTTTTGTAAATGTATTTCTAATAGTTATCAGGGTCACACCCACTTGACATGTTTTTGGTTTGTTGTGATTCACCATATTTACTGAAACACAACAAACCATTACTTAAAATGAGGTTGCTGGAGACTTTTCTTTTTCAAGCTCACTGTTTTGACTAAAAAGTAGTATGATTATTATAGAAAATTGGGAAAACATGTAAAACTAAAATCACATATAATCACATAATATTTTGGTGTGTTCTTTTTTGTTTATATATTAATATGTAGTACTATCTGTATGTAAAATGTGTTTACAAAACTGAGATCATACTGTACCAACAACTCTGTATACTGCCTTGTCTTCCCCTATACACACAGTAGGTAGTCAAGAAAGGTATGTTAAATTGTTGAGCACTCTGGAAAGAAAATAAGGAAAACAAATGGTATATGGTAATACAATAGCCAAAAGATGAAATACTTGGGAATAAATGTATTCAGATAAACAAAAGACCTAAGCAACTAAACTTACAAAACACAAGAAACCAAAAGAGACCTACAGAAATGGAGGACTATATACTATGCTCATGGATATGAAGAGTCAACACTACCCAAAGTAATCTATAGATATAATGCTATCCCAACCCAGATTCCAACATCAGTCTGTAAAGAGATGGAAAACCAACCACTAACTTGATAGGGAAAGGAAAAAGACCCTGGATAAGCAAAGCATTATTAAAAAAAGAAGTACAAAATAGGAGGCCTCTCACTTCCCGGTCTCAAAAGCTACTACACTGCCACAACAGTCAAAACAGCCTGGTACTGGTACGACAAAAGACAGATAGATCAATGGAACGTAACTGAGAACTCAGAAGTAAATCCATCCATCTATGGTCAGTTGTTATTGAAGGACCCTCTGGGCAAATTATTAAATGATGCAGAAAGCATCAAAAGATGGAAGGAATACACAGAGTAACTATATCGAAAGGAAATAGTCATACGATAGGATGAATGTAAAACTAATGTCCTCCCATAAACTACCACATAATTCACAAAACATTAAATAAAAAGGAAATGGTCGATGTTCAACCATTTCAAGAGGTAACATATGATCAAGAGCCAATGATACTGAAGGAAGAAGTCCAAAGTGCATTGAAGGAACTGGCAAAGAACAAGGCACCAGGAAATAATGGAATAAAAATTGAAATCTTTCAAGAAAGTGAGGCAGCACTGGAGGCACTCACTCATCTATGCCAAGAAATTTGGAAGACAACTATCTGGCCAACTGATTGGAAGAGATACATATTTGTGCCCGTTCCAAAGAGAGGTGACCCAATGGAATGCCAAAATGATTGGACAATCTCTTTGATATCCCATGTGAGTAAAGTTTTACTAAAGGTAATACAGAAACGGCTGCAACCATAACAATGACAGATAACTTCCAGAGGTTCAAGCTGGATTCAGAAGAGGACATGGAACGAGGGTTTTCACTGCTGACATCAGATGGATCTTGGCTGAAAGTAGAGAATACCAGAAAGATGTTTGCCTGTGCTTTACTGACTACACAAAGGCTTTCGATTGTGTGGATCATGACAAGCTCTGGACAACACTGTGAAGTATGAGTATTCCGGAACACTTAATTATGCTCATGAGGAATCTGTATAAAGACCAAGAGGCAGTTGTTTGAACAGAGCACAGGAACAAAAAATGGTTTAAAATTAGGAAAGGTGTAAGATAGGGTTGTATTCTTTCACCATACTTATTCAACCTGTATACTGAGCAAATAACCCAAGAAGCTGGTTTTATGAAGAAAAACGTGGCATCAGGATTGGAGGAAGACTCACTCATTAACAACCTGCAACATACAGATGATACAACCTTGCTTGCTGAAAGTGAAGAGGACTTGAAACATTTACTGATGAAGATCAAGGAACACAGCCTTCGGTAAGGATTACATGTCAATGTAAAGAAAACAAAAACCCTCACCACTGGACCAATAAACAACATTCTTATCAATGGAGAAAAGACTGAGGTTATCCAAGATTTCATTTTTCTTCAATCAACCATCAACACTCACGCAAGCAGCAGTCAAGAAATGAGACAACGTATTGCATTAGGCAAATCTGCTGCACAAGACCTTTTTAAAGTGTTAAAGAGCAAAGATGTTAGCTTGGGGACTAAGATGCGCTTGACCCAAGCAAGCCATGGTATTTTCAATAACTTCACATGCATGTGAAAGTTGGACAGTGAATAAGAAGACTGTAGAAGAATCTATGCATTTGAGTTATGGTGTTGGAGAATATTGAAAGTGCCATGGGCTGTCAAAAGAGCCAACAGATCTGTGTTGGAAGAAGTACAGCCAGACTGCTCCTTGGAGGCCAGGATGGCCAGATTTTGTCTTTCATACTTCAGACATATTGTCAGGAGGGACCAGTCACTGGAGAAGGGTATCATGTTTGGTAAAGTGGAGGGTCAGAGAAAAAGAGGAAGACCCCCCAGCAAGATGGATTGGCAAGGTGGCAGCATCAATGGGCTCCAAGCGTGGCAACAATTGTGAGGTTGGCCCAGGACCAGGCAGTGTTTCACTCTGTTGTGCACAGGGTCACTATGAGTCAGTACCAATTCAATGGCACCTAACAACAACAACAACAATAAATGGTCAGTTGATCTTGGACAAAGGGCCAAAATGCATTAAATGGGGAAGAGACAGCCTCTTCAACAAATGGTACTGGCAAAATAGAAATCCATTTGCAGAAAAATGGAGCAAGACCCATATCTCACACCACATACACAAAGGAACTCAATGTGGATTTAAGATCTAAATGTAGAGCCTAAAACTATAAAAATCATCAATGGAAAAACAGGGACAAAATTAGGGGCTCTGTTACATGGCGTAAATACATTTTCAAAAATAACACAACACACAACAGCAGAAGACAAAATACATGACTGAGATCTCCTAAAAATTAGACACTTATGTGCATCAAAGGAATTCACCAAAAGAATAAAATGAGAACTCCCATACTAGGAAAAAAAATCTTGTCAATGACACATCAGACAAAGGACTACTCTCGAAAATTTACATACCACTTCAATGCCTCAACAAGATGACAAATAATCCAATTTAAAAATGGACAGAGGACATGAACAGATGCTTCACCAAAAAAGACATTCAGGCAGCCAACAAACATGAACAAATGCTCATTATCATTAGCCATTGTTGTTGTTAAATGTTGTCAAGTCGGTTCCGATTCATAATGACTGGGTATAGGGTTTCCAAAGAGTGACTGGTGAGTTTGAACTGCCGACCGACCTTTCGGTTCAAACCAACCTTGTGGTCCAGTGCATTATCCCAACAGTGTCACACCAGGACTCCCATCAGCCATTAAACAGATGCAAATCAAAAGAACAATCTTACTCCAGCATTAATAGTAGCAAAGTTAAAGCAAAAAAACCAGAAAACAACAAATGCTAGTTGGGTGTGGAGAGATACCTTCCTACACTGCTGGTGGGACTATAAAATGGTATAACTACTGTGGAAAACAGTGTGGTTGGTGCTTTCTCAAAAAGTTGAAATAGGAATACCATAAGCCAGTGATTCCTCTACTTGATATGTATCCTCAAGGAATAATAGCTGTGACAGAAATGATACATTCACACCGTGTTCACTGCGAAATCGTCATGGGTTAAAGAGCTGGGCTGCAAAGTTGGTTTGAACTGCAAGGTCAGTGGTTCAAGCTCATCAGCTACTCCTTGGAAACCCTATACAGGGTCACTATGAGTCAGAACTGACTCAATGGCACTTAACAACAACATGTTCACTGCAGCATTATTTACAACAGCAAAAATATGGAGGCAATCTAAATGTTAATTTGGTATACACAACACTGAAGAATGATGATGGATCTGCAAAATACCACACAACACGGTAGAACCTGGATGACACTGTTCTGAGTGAAATTAGTCAATCACAAAAGGACACATATTATATAGGACCACTGTAGTAAAAATTTAAGAAAATATTTTCTTGCTAAATGAAACATTCTATAATAGTTACTGGGCTAGAGAGTACACGCATGTTAACATGGGTTATGGGGCAGAAGGAGGTTGGCAGAACAAAGATGAAGGCAGAGGAGACACAGGGAGGAATGCAAGAATGAAAGGAAATCCTTTCTGATGGAAAAGGCTGCAACCAAGTATATGATTTGTGGAATGTAATACTGATATACTTTGTAAACCTTCACTCAATTTACAATTAAACGTTAAAAAAAACAAAACTTGAGTTGTTGAATTAGTACAGTTAGTCTCTGATTTATAATATATTTGAGCTACAACGAACCGCACATGACCTGTTTTTCTGGTACCTGTTGTTACTAATATGCACTACGTCATCATTCTTAGATATTCACTTGTAGATGTTAAAAAATCAGATTCATATAGAAACTAACAATAAAAGGCCATATTGAATATTTAATTTTTTAAAAAGGTACCCGACTTACATGAGAACCAACTAAGATTTCATTGTTGAAACAAAGCTGCAGTCATAAGTTGGGAACTATGTGTATTGTACAATTTCTCATCAAAAACTATTTAATTATTTCTGTAGAAGGCATGTTAGATGGTTTCCAGTTCTTAAGTAAAATTAATAATAATGCTTAATGAATATCTTTATATCTAAACAATGTCTGCATTTATGATCAGTACTTAGAAAAAATATTGGATCAAAAAGTATGAAATATTTAGGATTTGTGATAAACACTGTTTTCAGAAAGACTGGACCAGTTTTTACTTCTACCAACAAACAGCATAGCCTTTCTTACTCTTTCCTTGTCAACACTATTACCATTTACAAAAGTCATTGTTATTTCATAGCTGAAAAACACAAAGCCTAGTTTCCATGGAAATTTCATCTTCTCATGACAAAAGTCAGTGTATTTCTTTTTAGATTGGAATGCTATCTTCCAACCTAAAAACAGGTTATAAGAAAAGCTGTGAAGTTTGCTCTTTTTTAAAAAACTTCATTAGTTTTCAGGTCTCCATTATCAAAACCAGATGGGCAAAGTAGCATATAAGTCACATTAAGAATCTCTTTTAATCTTTAAGCAAGATTTAACAAGTAAAAGGCATGTCTTTTTATTTCTTGTCTTGCTTTAAATGCTTGAAGCTTGACTATTGAGGGTGCAATTTTAGTATAAAAGTTTAAGAAAAATAGTTTGTGGACTAGCAATTGCTTTGCATCTAATGAGAACAAAGATCATTAACACTAAGCAAACAAAATGATGCCTCAATGAATTTAGGAGAGACAGAAACAAAACATCAATGTATGCCAGAAATTTTCTCCCCTCAGTGATATTTAAGGTAAAGTAGTCAGCTACTTTCCTGAGAAACTTCTAGTCCAGGACTATCCAAAGTGAAAAAAAAATCAGAGACAAATGACCTCAACAAAGCTTTGTGCAACAAAAAACTGCTAGGATAACAAAACTCAAAGTAAAGATAAGATCATTCTAATTTTTTGGAAAAGACTTTTTATTCAATGTTTAAGTAAGATTAAAAACTACAAGATTTTGCTTGCAGATGATGAGGGAAGAGAAAAGTTAAATTATTATCTGATTGGCTCATTAAAATGCTCTGACCCAAAGTCAAATTATTCGGTGACTTGCCAGTTACTCTGTGTGACTTTAAGAGTTCTGGAGCTTAACACCTCTAAACAAAGCTTGTCATCTGAAAGCATGGGGCTAATGGGTAAGAAATACTGAATAAGAAAGCCTATGAAGGGAGATTATCAAACCTTTAGATTCTTTTAGGCTTCTAGTAGTTAGCATTTCCAAGAACCTAGCAGCCAGTTATTTTATCTCTTGACTTTTCAGAGTTAGACAACTTTAACCCACATCTACTACTGCACTAAGCAGGAATAAAAAGACACTTTGTAGATCAGTTAGAAAACAAAAAGCAGTACCACTTCTCCAGTAAAATTTTAGTTGAATTAAATCATAAGAGAAACAATGATTATTGCATATATTATACTTATTGCACTACATTTGTTGCGTAGAATTTCCATTCCAAGTGTTGTTTTCATCTTCACCATCATCCTGAGTCCTCAATCTGTATATCTTGCCCTCCTTTTTAAAGTCTTCCGCGCGTTTCTCTAGCACTCTTTTTCTGACTGGATCCCTAATATAACAAAAGAGGGAGAAAAAGGATGAGAACAGGAGCCATACAAAGCTGCTCCCTTGGTATTGCCAGGGAGTCCTTGTGCAGAGTGGTTAAAGCACTAAACTGCTAATCTCCAGCCGCTCTATGAGGGAAGGATGTGGGAGGTGACTTCTGTAAAGATTTGTAGCCTTGGAAAACCTGTGGGGCAGTTTTACTATATCCTACAGAGTTGCTATGAGTCACAATCAACTCAAAAGCAACAAGTTTGTTTTGGTTTAAAGTAGGGAAAGCCCACGGAAGACAATTTTATTAACTAACACAATATTAGACAATTTCACCTGTATTTGGGGGGTTTATGTGGCACTGTGGGTTAATGCGCCAGACTGCAATGTCGTTTGTACTGCAAAGTCGGCAGTTCAAACTCACCAGCTGCTCCTTGGAAACCCTATAAAGGGTCGCTAGGGGTCGGAATCGACTTGACAACACTTAACAACAACTTCAAGGAGCTCTGGTAGTGTAGTGGTTACGAATCGCGCTGTGAACCTCAAGGTCAGCAGTTCAAAACTACCAGCTATTCCGTGGGAGAAAGATGAGGCTTTCTGCTCCCGTAAAGATTTACAGCCTCGGAAACCCTGTATACGGTCTCTATGAGTCGGAACTGACTCTATGGTACATAACAACAACATGCCTAAGTCAAGCCAGCCCAATGATAGTTTCCATTTTCCATGTGTTTCTTGTTGAGTGACCAAGTGTTAGAAGAGTGAGGCCATTTGCTAACTAATGTCTCCTTTAATACTTATGCAAGTTGGTATGTCTACTAAAACATTTATAACTTACACAGCGCCTTAGAGGCTACTCAAAACTCCCTTTATAACCTAATTGACAGAAATGGTTACTCAATTTTTAATCATTTAAAAATATTTAAGAATGATTTATATTTATAAACCATTAAGAACAAGGACTTCCTCATTTAAAAATGGGACGGAGATAGGAGTGAAATTTAAGCTAACAGAATTCTATGACACTATGGGGGAAACAAAAAAATGAAAAAACAATAGTGGAACTCAAAACTTCCCTTTTCAATATATATCCATCTTATTAGTTGCCCCAAATTCACATCTTACCCCTAATTTGAAAAAAGTTTTAAAACCCACACAAGCTATTTTATATTACAGAAATTAAAAATTAACTGATTCCATTCATAGCTCAGCAATAATTATTAGTAAGTATCGTTGACTTTATTTTTGGCACAGTGACCCCATACGACAGCGTAGGGCTGTCCACAATATTTCCTAAGTTGTAATCTTTTTGAAAGCATATCACTAGATCTTTCTCTCACATAGCCTCTGGGTTCAAACTGCCAAACTTTAGGTTAGCAGCAGAGTGCTTAACCAGTGGGCCACTAGGGCTCCTTATGCAAAGATTAGAGGGAATTTCCTGTGGAAGGAAGGAAAAGGAAGGAAGGAAGGAAAAGGAAGGAAAGAGGAAGGAGGGAGGGAGGGAGGGAGGGAGGGAGGAAGGAAGGAAGGAAGGAAGGAAGGAAGGAAGGAAGGAAGGAAGGAAGGAAGGAAGGAAATATATAATTAATCTTCCTGCTCAACACACAAAATATAAACCAAAATTAAGGCTCAATCCAACAATATATAAATCACCATCGACAGAGTCAATGGGAAACAAGACTGAGGACCCACTAATGGTAAACAGGGACTCCTGGTATGACGCTGTAAGATTAGCACTGGACTGCAAACAAGGTCAGCAGTTCAAATCCCACCAGCTGCTCCTTGAAAACCCTATACAGGGTTGCTATGAGTTGGAACTAACTCAACAGTACTTAACAACAACAAAAACAATGGCAAACAGAGGCAAGAATTTTTAATACTTATCAGATTGGTGTTAAGATATAGTACAATGCTTATCAAAGAAAGGTGTAATAAAATAAATGTTGCCATTTAATTATTAGAAGAGTTGATATAATCTCACCTTCTAGGAAAATATGTCCAATCTGTGTTAACCTTTTTCAAATATGCATAATATTAAAAAGCAAAGGGATGAGCTTAAATTGTCAATATGATCTATATTAAAATTCTAACTCCTGGCATCAGCAACACAAGTAGGACCTCACAGTTATAGGACTAGTCCAAAGTACCATTTTCAAGAGATACTCATTTTCCTCAGTTTGATCCTTCTCTGATACCCTTAGAAGACTGTCAGCCAGCAGATTAAAAAACCACCAGAGTTAAAATTATCTAAGAGCACAATTGTTCCTCTAAAGATATCAAGCAAGATGAATGAGCAATTAATGGAATATAATCTCTGGCAAGGCAAAAGATGGCTAGTAAGAGAGTAAGAACTATGTATACAGAGTCAGGAGACGAAGGAAATCCAATGAAATGAAATAATAAAACCAATAGAGGTGAAGTTGTTTTCCATGAAATAGGTTTTAGAAAGGTAACTGAGAAAACTCAGGTAGTGAGCTTCCTTCCCAGATGATAAAACCGCATATTCTGAAACTTTCTCGTTATCTCTAAAGTGAGGGAAGACATATACAGAAAGAAAATACCTAAATTAGAATTTTTAATTTGAATACAGCAGAGCCCTTGCCATACTGGGCATGACTAAATTATTTTTTTGCAAATGGGAGAAATACAAACAGATACCTTTTTTCTGAGTTGCTTGATGATGCAGAGTTTAAAGGTTCTGATGATGTTGCTCTCATAGTAGTCTGTGCAGGAGGAGGGTTACTAAATAGGAAGTTGCTAATCAATCTCCAGATGGCAAGGAATGGGTAAAGTACTGTCCCCAACAATGTCCAAATGTCTCCACTAGAAGAATGTACCATGGATGTAGTTGGTCTTCCTGCCTAGAAATGAAGAAATACACCCAGATGCAGACTATACCAACCCAAATCACATCATAGTCAAGGTTCTAAATGAATCTTTTACCTACATAGTTCTCAACTGGAGAAAGACATTAACTATTTTTAAAGAAAATTAAACTTTTTCAATATAATTTAAGTGTTGATAAGAAAAACCTTTCTTGCTGCTTAATAAAAATGAGAAAGGTTTCAAACATTAGTGACTACAATTAAATCCTGACTACTGGAAGGCAAACTGATTAGGTGTGATGCTCCAATTTAGAGTAAATAACACCAACCAGGACATAGAAGACCTGACCTCATGTCATTTGTTGACACTTAAGGGAGTGGTTGTTAAGTGTCACTGAGTTGCTTCTGACTCATAACAAAGTCATTTACGCTTTCAGAGTATGTTTTCTTCATCAGAGATTAAGTTAAATTGAAATACATTTTTTTTTTTTTTACAGTTCGTAATGTTCATTGCTGCCAAAAAGTGGAACACAACCTATATGTCATCAACAGATGAACAGATAAACAAAATGTGGACTATACCCACAATGTTGTGGTGCTCTAGCGTCAGCAATGGACTGAGAATCATAAGGTCAGCAGTTCAAACCCACCAGCTGCTCACTGGAAACCCTACACAGGGTTGCTATAATTTGGAATCGACTCGACAGCACTTAATAACAATAAAAAGGAATGATGTTCTAATACATACTACAACATGGATGAACATTAAACCTAACTGCTAAGTGAAATAAGGTAAATACAACATATTATATAATCCTACTTATGTGAAATATCTACAGTAGACAAAAGCATAGAGACAAAAAAGTAGAATAGTGGTTACTACAGGTGGAGGAGAGGGAAATGGGAAGTTATGGCTTAATGAAGCCAAGTTTCTATTTGGGGTGATGAAAAAGTTCAGGATATAAATAATAATGATGGTGTATATTATGTATATGATCAATGTCGCTGAATAGTAGGAAAAAATGGTTGAAATGGCAAATGCTTTGTTATATACATTTTACCACAATATGATTTTTTAAATGATGAAAATGGTAAATTTTATGTTTACATACAAATATGAAACTTTTGTGAACAGTAGAGCCCTATATAAAGGAGTACAGGTGTGGCGCTGTGGTTAATGAACTGGACTGCAAAGTCTGTTTGAACAGCAAGGTCAGTGGTTTAAGCTCAGTTTGATCCTTCTCTGATACCCTTAGAAGACTGTCAGCCAGCAGATAAAAGAACCATCAGAATTAAAATTATCTAAGAACACAATTATTCCTCTAAAGAAATCAAGCAAGATGAATGAGCATTCTTGGGAACCCTATATAGGGTCGCTATGGGTCAGACCAACTCGATGGCACTTAATAACAACAACATATAAATAAAAGACATTATTAAGTCTTGGATTATTACACATATACTTTGCATTTCTTATTTTCTTTTCCCATTGCTCATTTTCTATACAACTACACCTCACTATCAACTATTCTCATTTACAACTTCGAAAAAGTTCTCAGGCAGTGCCTCTGATGATCCAGGCCCCATTTGGGGCTGTGGCTGGACCCGCAGTCGCCTCCACAGACCACACCAAATGAATGCTGGAGGCCCTGATGATCACCAGGTCACAGGAGGGATAGCAGCTGACTGGCCACACGATGCCTTCTCTCGTTCATCTGTGTCTTAGTTATCTAGTGCTAGAACAAAAATACGACAAGTGGATGGTTTTAACAAAGTTATTCTCTCACAGCTTAAGAGGTTAGAAATCTTAATTCAGAGAACTGGCTCTGGGGGGAAAGTACTCGTCTCTTTTGAGCATCTGTAGGCCCAGGATTCATTAGCGCTCTCCATGAGTCTTGGAATCAATCTTTCCCTGGAGCTAGGAAGTTCACAGCGCAGGGACCCAGGCCCAAAGGACACACTCCACTTTGGGCTCTTCTGTCTTGGTGGTAGTAGGTTCTTTTATCTCTGCTTACTTTTCCCTCCTTTTATCTTTCTTAAAAGATGTTTCAAGCCCCCTGGTGTTGATTCCATCTGTTTTCAGTAGCAGCAATCCAGCTCTCTCCACACTTCTTCTCTATCACCTAAGTGCACACCATCACCCCCTGGAGGATTCGATGGATATGGACATGAGCCCTCGGAGGCCCCAAAACCGATCTCTTCAGTTGTGAACTAAAAGCCGATAAAGATTATCACTTTAAGGTGAGTAATGATGAAAATGAGCACCAGTTATCATTAAGAACGGTCAGTTTAGGGGCTGGTGCCAAGAATGAATTGCACATTGTTGAAGAAGAGGTAATGAATTATGAAGGTAGCCCAATTAAAGTCACACTGGCTACTTTGAAAATGTCTGTACAGCCAATGGTCTCCTTTGGGGGCTTTGAAATAACACCACCAGTGGTCTTACAGTTGAAGTGTGGCTCAGGGCCTGTGCATATTAGTGGGCAGCACTTAGTAGCTGTAGAGGAAGATGCAGAGTCAGATGATGAAGAGGAAGAAGACATGAAACTCTTAAGTATCTCAGGAAAACGGTCTACCCCTGCAAGGTTCCAGAGAAAAAAGTAAAGCTTGCTGCATATGAAGATGATGATGACGACGACGATGAAGATGATGATGATGAAACTGAAGAAAAAGTTCCAGTGAAGAAATCTATACCGGACACTCCAGCTAACAATTGCACAAAAATCAAACCAGAATGGAAAAAACTCAAAACCATCAACACCAAAATCAAAAGATCAAGAATCCTTCAAAAAACAGGAAAAAATCTTCTGTAAAAGATATTAAAGCAAAAATGCAAGCAAGTATAGAAAAAGGTGGTTCCCTTCCCAAGGTGGAAGCCAAATTCATCCATTATGTGAAGAATTGTTTCCAGACGACAGACCAAGAGGCTATTCAAGATCTCTGGCAGTGGAGGCAGTATCTTTAAGGAAATATTTTAAACAGCTTGTTAAAATTTTCTGTCTTATTTCATTTCTGTAACAGTTGATATCTGGTGTCTTTTTTTTTTTTTTTAATGTTTTATTGTGAATTATATGATAGCTTACATGGGAGAACATTAGTTTTGCATTCATTCTATCATACATCGTTTCATTGCCATGGTTCCAAATCCCCTCCATGCATCATCAACCAACCAAAGGGTATACCCTGCAAGCCTGCCCTCTACACTACCCCACACCCCCCAGTCTTCAGCACATAGTTGCTCTCTTTCTCTGTATCTAAAGTCCCCAGCTGCTCCATCGCTCCACGTCATCATCTCTGCCTCCATCTCAGGCATCACTGCTTCTCTGGGTAGGGTCCCGCTCTTGGCTCTTCTCCATTGATGGTCCTAGGGACCTCCGCTCCTCGACTGGTAAAGTTAATCACTCCCTTCCTTGCTAAAGAATGTCTAGCTTTACATTTCCAACTCTCACAATCAGTCCTGATAACAATTATTCACTATTTTATCAGAAGAGACCCATCTGCGTTTCCTTTCATCAGTTCCGCCTAGACAGATTGGATACTACTCACTGGAGGTTCTGCCTTCCTCCAGGCTCCCTGGCTCTAGGTTCCCTCTTGAAAGCTTGTAAGCCAGTCACTTCTTGCCTTTGTAGCCCGCCCCCCTCCCCCTCTCATTTTGGGTAGCCAATGTCCAAATTACCCATCCCTGTCTACTCTGTGTATGGGGGGGGTGGGAATGATTCTTGCTGTAAGGATCTGTTCCCTCTTTTGAGCTACTGGATCCATAGGTGTAGGTCAAGTTCATCAAATTGTATCAGATTACTCTTTTTTTCCTCCTCTTTCTTCTTCTGGTTGAGCTCTGATCATCCAGTCATTGAAGCCAGGTCAAGTGGGTATTATCTGCAAGTGTGGGGGTTCTTGTGCATATGCCCTCTTTTTATCAGCTGCACGCTTCACTCTCCACATTGTAGGGCTTATTTAGCTCATCACTTCATTGCTGCTTTCCCCTCACTTCCCCTTATCCGTGATGAGCGAATACAGAGTGTGTATTCCCATTGAATCTTATTCTTGGAAGGGGGTTTGCACTGAGGGGATCCGACCACTTGCCTTGATGTTTCCTGGGCAAGCAACTTGTTTGTTCTTATAGTAACAGTCTGTCTGTCTCTATTGTTTTGTATTTTTCCTGGAGGTCTTTCTTTCAAGAAGTATCTTCTGTTCTTCTAGCAGCTCCAGACTGGTCTGCTCGTCCTTTCAAATGGAAATTCTGGTGTCCTTTTTTGTAACGCTGAGTGAGAAGTTTCCCTACCATGTCTGATAAATGTTGTCCAGGTTCCTCTGCCTAGAATGTGTTGTCCAAAATGCCTGTTTAGTTTTTAAAGATGGAATGCCACCCTTTGCTTGGTTCTAAGTAAGTATGGAATGTTATGATAGGACATAGTAGTAGCAGTGGTCAGACACATGGAAATCTTGGGGAGACAAAAATATACATGTGAAATAAACTCAGTATTTTAATAAAGTAAAAAAAAAAATGTTACAAGCCACATCCACAAGGAAAACTTCCTTTCAATCTATTGGCTGCTCATAGTAGATCTCATCATGAAGAGGATTACACTGTATTAGATCCCATCATGGAGGATCACTTTGTTTTTAATTGCCAAACCACTGAGAATCCAAATCTAGATGAACTGATACAAAACCCTAATTTATCACAGTCTGCAGTATCTCCATCTGGCCAAGGAGGGTGCAAGGCAACAGTGGAATGGTGTGAGGTTGTGAGCAGGCAGTAAGAAGCTGAGTGTATGCCTGAAGGTTCCATGGAGGCCTGTGGGAGGAGGCAGTTAGCAGGCTGGGAAAGAAAGCGGTAGCGTGGGGCTGCAGGACTGGGGCAGAAGGATGAGTGGGGTACTCACCCAAGGTAGGTGGTGGGAGGCAAGCAAACCCCTCCCCCCCCTCCATTCCCCATGGGCTTCACAATAGTGGGGAAAGTATGGGGGGCGGGGGAGAAGCCTGCAACATTACAAATATTCCAAGATGTGAGGTGGGCACACAATGGGCAGTGAGTTAACAGGCAAGACACCAGCACTGAGACAGCACAGTGACTCTGTCTTTGGAACCTATGCATGTCAATAAGTGAGGAATGGAACAAATTGAAAGTTAATCTATCTAATGTCTCACAAACAATATTAGCAATACAAATATATAAAGCATGGAATAATTTCATGAATACTCAAATGTAGAAATAACAGCACTCAAAAAACATACATATATATATATATATATACATGTATATACATACTGGCAACAGTACCACTGAGGCACTTGGGGCAAGCTCCAAATCCAGTAATTTCTTTTTATAATCTTCTTTGGTAAATTCCCTCCTGGGAAACATGGTAGCTAATGAAAAATTACCATAAGTGTTGCCGACTGTCTGTAACATAACAAAAAAAAAAATTAAAACCTTACAATGGTGTCTTTTAAAAATAAAACTCATATAAATCTAAATGGAGTACTGGTGTGGCACTGTAGCACTTGATGGCAAGGTGGGTGGTTCAAACTTACCAGTCATTTCTTGGAAACTCTATGAGTTGCTATGAGTTGGCATCGACTTAAGGGCACTTAACAACAAAATCTAAAATGACTGCTTTAATTAAAATTACCCTAATTTTAAAGTTCATAGAAATGTAAACTGAAAAACCAAACTACATGCTTCAAGATGTAGTTGAAAAGTTACCATATCCAGTTATTTTTTTTAAAGTTTCTCAAAATGACCACCAAATAAAAATAATAAGACTAACTCCTGAAATAGAATAAACAAAGAAAATAAACTGAATAAAATATGAGCAACTATGTATATCTTTAGAGTATGTCTGCAGTTCAATTATTAGAGTTTTTTACTACCTTTTGGCAAGTATATTAGTAAACATTTGGATTATAGTTACTTTTTGTTAAAAATCTACAACAGACCAGTATTTTCTTCACAGATATAAAACTACAGCGTTTTAGCCTTCTATTTCAAGGTATAAACAGTCCACAAAACACATGTAACTCCAATTCTAGACGGAACTGAATTGAATTCTAGCAACAGTACTATGAAAAAAGAAAGTAAAGTCAAGATTTGTATTTCAAGTATTCTCAAAGAGTAAGATTAAAATGGAAGTAGAAGTGTCTCTATGCCAGATCTTTTAAATAACCATCAACAGTCATCCCTTCCACAATGTATACTGGCAGGCTTTACCAGCACCAGCACAATATTGAATGACAGTTTCTTGTGATTTTTACTGCTGCTCACACACAAGGGGCCTTCAAAAAGTTCGTTTTATTTCCATTCTTCCACAAACTTTTTAAAGCCCCCATGTATAAACACCTCAGTGTTCTCACTCTCACATAAACAAAGATAGCCCAAAATACAAAATTGTAATTGTTCTGAGGTAAAGTTTTAACGAAAGTGATTCAACCAAGGACTTCTTTTCTCCTGTCTGGCTCCCTCTTCACTTACCTGTGAGGTCCCAGATGGGGACCCAAGACAAAAAAATAAAATTTAAAGGCTACAGAGGTCTTAAAGTAAGTCTTTACACTGCCCATCTCAGCTCATTAGTGCAGAAACGTTGATAGCTTTCAGGCATCCTTCTCTCGGGAGCCATAAGTATGGCAGCAGACTAAATAAGCCTAACAAGCAGAAATGCTGTCACCATCTGACATTAATGCAAAGGGGCAACAATAAAATTGTGGGAAAATTCCAAGACCTTTTCATTCCATCTTCCCACAAATATTCTGAAGCTCCCTTGTACATGATGGAAACATTACAATACCTTTGGTGTCTTGTGCTTCCTTCAAGGGGATAAGTTATGATTTATTTACATTCTTTAATTTCTGTTTTGAAATTTTCCACTTATATGCCCTAATAACCTATATATGTATCTTTATTTTAACTCAAGACATAAATTTACCTGTGCAGCAAACTGTCTTGCTTCCTCTAAAGGAGCATCAGAAGGGAACTGATTTGTAAAGGAAGAACCATCAGGAAGACGGAATTGAATTCTAGCAACAGTACTATGAAAAAAGAAAGTAAAGTCAAGATTTGCATTTCATGTATTCTCAAAGAATAAGATTAAAATGGAAGAAGTATGCAATAAAAAGGTTTTTGTTTCTATGCCAGATCTTTTAAATACACATCAACAATGATCCCTTCCACAAAGCCATTTGCAACAACTAATCTACTTTGAATCTCTAAGCATTTTATCTATTTTGAACTTTTTATAAATGAACCGTACAATATGTGGTTTTTGGCAGCTGGGCTTTCACTCAATGTTTCTAATGGACATTCAAGCATGGATCACTTTCTCTCTTTTTTAAAGCTTTTATTGTGAATTGAATGATCACATCGGTTTTGCACTAATCCTATTGTATTTTCTCTCATTGCAATAATTACAATCCCCTCCGTGCATCATTTCGCAGTATTTGTTTTTATTCCCTCTGGGTTTTTTCAGTACACAAAAACACTCAGGAATATATAATCATTTAAACAACCACAGGGCACATTCTGCAAGCCTGCCTCCTGGCCGCTAGCACACAGTCTTTTTCTCTTTCCATGAGTCTAGATTCCTCAGCTGCTCTCTCTCTCCATGTCCTCATCTCTGCCTCCATCTCTGGTGTTGTGCTTTTCTGGTTAGGATCCCACATTCCACTTGTGCTCTTCTCCCTTAATGGTCCTAGGGTCCTATGTTCCTAGACTGTAAGATTAATTAGTCCTCCCTTTTGTTATAAAACTTCTAAGTTTACAGTTGTGACAGTCACAATTAGTCAGGATAACAATTCCTCACTATTGAATCAAAAGAATCCTATCCCCATCTCCTTTCACCAGACCCATCTAGACAAGATGTAAACTATTCAGTGGTGGTTCTACCTTCCCCTGCACACTCTGAAACTAAACTCCCTCTTGAAAACTTGTAAGCCAGCTACTTCATGACTTTATAGCACTCCCTCCCCCATTTTAGGTAGCTAATGTCTAAAATGCCTGTCCCTATCAACCTTGTATACCAAGAGGATAGGCTTGTGGATTTTTTTCTTTTATTGTCAAATGTTCAGTTTATCCATTCATCAGCAGACATTTGGATCGTTACCATTTACCGGCAATTATGTAAATTCTGCTTCCATGAACATGTATGAACCTGCTTTTGTGCAAATGTGTTTTCAATTCTCTTGGATTGTACCTAAGAGTGGAATTATTGTGTCATATGGTAACACTGTTGAACATTTTGAGGAACTGTCAAGTTACTTTTCAAAGTGGCAGGGCCATTTTATACTCCTACCAGCCAAAGTAAAAGGTTTCTCATTTCTCCACCTCCTCTCTAGCACTTACTATGGTTTTAATTTTATTTATCACAGTGAGTAGGAAGTGGTTTTAATATGTATTTCTCTAATGACTAATGATGTTAAGCATCTTCTTGTGTGCTTGTTAGACATTTGTATATCTTCTATGGAGAAATGTCTATTCACAGTCCTTGTTTTTGTTGGGTGCCATTAAGTCAGCTCTGACTCATAGTCATAGTATACCCTACGCAAAACAGAATGAAACACTGACCGATCTTGCACCATCCCCACAATTTTTGTTACACATGAGTCCATTGTTGCTGCCACTAAGTCAATCCATCTCATTGGAGGTCTTCCTCTTTTTCACTGATTCTGCACTTTATCAAGCACGATGTCGTTCTCCAGGGATTTATTTGTCCCTTGTGATAACATGTCCTAAGTACGAGAAACTAAGTCTCACCATACCTCCTTCAAAGGAACATTCTAACTGTACTTCTTTCAACACAGATTTGTTTGTTCATCTGGCAGTCCATGGTATTTTTCAATATTCGTCTCCAACATCATATAGCAAATACATCAATTCTTCTACAGTCTTCCATATTCACTGTCCAACTTTCATATGAATATGAGGCTTCTGAAAATACCATGACTTGGAAAGGCACACCTTTATCCTCAAACTGACACCTTTGCTCTTTAAACAAACACTTTAAAGAGGACTTGTGCAGATTAGCCTAATGCAGTATGTCATTTGATTTCTTAGCTGCTGTTTCCATGAGTTTTGATTGTTGATCAAAGCAGAATGAAATCACTGACAACTTCAAAGCATCTGTCTATATTTAAACTGGGTTGTCTTTTTACAGCTGAATTATATGAGTTATATATTCTAGATATATGATTTGGAAATGCTTTCTTCCATTCTGTATGTTGTATTTTTACTTTTTTGATGGTGTCCTTTGAAATGCAAAAGTTTAAAATTTTGAAGAACTGCAATTAATTTTGTTATTTTGTTATTTGTGCTTTTCAAACGATACCTAAGACACCACTGTCTAGACAAAAAAACACAAAGATTTTTTCCTTTTCTTCTATGAACTTTATATTTTACTCCTATATTTAAGTCTTTGACACATTTTGAGTTAATTTTTAATATGGCATACTGTTATTGTTAAGTGCTGTTGAGTTGGTTCTCACCCATAGCAACTCTGTATAGGGTTTCCAAGGAGCAGCTGGTGGGTTTGAACCACTAACCTTGCAGTTCAAACAGACTTTGTGGTCCGATGCATTATCCTGCAGCGCCACACAAGGACTCCATATCGCGTCTGGTGGTGGTGGTTATGTGCTGTGGCGTCAGTTCCGACTCACAGCCACCATGCATAGGGGTTCTGAGGCTGTACATATTTACAGGAGCAGAAAACCTCATCTTTCTCCTAAGGAATGTTGGTAGTTTCAAACTGCTGATCTTGAGGTTAGCAACCCAACTCATAACCATTACATTATGCTACTAAAATAAAGCTCCTTTGATATGGCATATTGGGTCCAAATTCATTATTTTACTTGTCTGAGCACCACTGTTGTAAAGACTATTCTTTCTCCACTGAATTTTTGGTGGTCCTGTCAAAAATCAATTGATCATATTTATAAGGGTTTATTTCTGTACATTAGTTTTATTCCATTGATCTATAGTATGGCTATGCTTATGCCAATTGCACAGTCTTAGATTAATGTTGCTTTATAGTACGTTTTCAAACCGTAAAAAGGGAGTCCTCCAACTTAGTTATTCACTTTCAAAATTGTTTTTGCTATTTTGATTCCCTTACATTTCCTGGGAATTTTAGAAATCGGATTAACTGAGATTTTGATTATACATTGCTAACTGAGATTCTGATTATACATTGAATTGAATCTAATATCAGAGTTTACAGACTATTCCCATCTTAACAATATGTCTTCTGATCTATGAACAATGATTTCTTTTTAATTATTTAGGTATTCTTTATTTCAGCATTAATGTTAAAAACCAGCCTACAATCACTGTGCTCTTGAGCCCACGTGAACACAAAGATGTTTCCTCATGAAATAAAGTACCTTCTTTCTCTTCTATAAGATTCCCTCTTGACTTCCATTTCTGTCTGTTTGGCCTGCAAAGCAGCTGCTTTGGCAGCTTCAACTTCTTCCTTTGTCTTTGCAAAACGAGCAGCTCTCTCTGCACGGTCCTTTAAAACAATCATTAGACACCAATTATCTTTCACTGACATAATGATTTATTCACACATTCCCAAATCCAAGTTAATAAGAAACACAAACATACATGAAATTTCTGAAATCATACAAGAACTTGTAAAGTTTGTTCTGGTAATTTTTTATCAACTGCCAAGAACATGAAGTTATTATAGAATAAACAAGGACTTGATTTTGCTCACTAGTGTATTTCTACAATGGTTGGCACATAAGATGCTCAATAAACATTAGTCAAATAAGCAAACACCATTAAAGTAGGCAGGAATCCTGGTGTGGTGCTGTATTTTACTTGTCTGAGTTTTGCTGTAAAATAATGCACAGGGTCGGCAGGTCAAATTCACTAGCGGCTCCTTGGTAGCCCTGTATTGGACTGGGTTGTTGTTACGTCAGAACTGACTCATGGTACTTAACAACAACATTAAAGTTGGCATGGTTTTCATATGTACCACACTGTTTAATTCCAAAAACAATTATTGAAAAACCATCCTTTGCTGCTGTTGTTAAATGCCATTGAATTGGTTCTGACTCATAGTGACTCTGTATAAGGTTTCTGAGGAGCAGTTGGTGGGGAACTGCCAAAAGCATTAAACTTGTAGACCAGTGCTAATCCTACAGCACCACACCAGGAGTCCATAAAACCATCCTAAACGTCTATAAAGTGCCTAAACCCTTTGTCCCCAAAGGGTTTGAGATTGCCTGAGATTAAAGATTATTAGGTAATCAATACATAGCCTGTTTTCCAAAGAATCTCTGAAAACTGCCTTTTGACTTATTTGACAAAGTTCATTATATAAGAAAACAAGGAAAGTGAAACTGGTATTCTTTGAGTTATTGTTGTTGTCGTTAAATGCTGTCGAGTCTCACAGTGACCCTGTACAGGGTTTCCAAGGAGCAGCTGGTGGGTTTGAATTGCCGGTCTTGTGATTTGCAGTCCAGTGTTGATCCTACAGCACCATACCAGTACATACTATTTTTGCATATACTGTCTTGTAATAGACCAAAGCCAATATGCATGGAGAAATAATTTTACAAATGCCCTGGAGTCAAGCACTAAAACTAATACTCACCAATGCAATCTGCTGTTTTATACGCTCTCGTGCTGCCCTATCTTCTGCTTTTTCTCTGTTTCTTTCCTCTAACATTCTTTTTGTTAATTCTTCTTCTTGCTTTCTTTTATAATCTAACATTTCTTTTCCGGTTTTTCTCCTCTCAATTTCCTTCTTAATTTCTCTCTGAAAAAAAGAGAAAATAAGTTTTAGGAGTTAGAAACATAATTTGATAGTCTGCCCCAGATACTATTTTAAATGCAGGGCAAGTTAGATACATGGTACATCTAAAGGAATGAAACGTCTTAAAATGTAATGGTCTCTTGGAGTTTAATAACAGGATAGTTAAAGGACATAAGTCTGCCAGTTTTGAAGTCTTTGTCAGTGGTAGTGTTAAGATGTGGCCAGTGTATGTTGACAGTAAGAGAATTACAGGTCTTTGATTTCTAAGATGAATATGTTATCCCCAAGGTAGTCATTTTTGGGCTTAAAGATACCCTCTCTATATTAGAACTCCAAAACAAAGATATAGTCTAGATAGTCTAGATATACATGGTAAGAAAAATGAATGATGCATTAGAATACAACAAAACAGGAAATATTTCAGCAAAGCACCTATACATTTCTTTTTCACAAGAAAAGAGTTTTACTTCGAATTTAAAAAAAAAGGGGGGTGAGCATAAAATGTGATCTCTGCCACAAATCAAATTAATTTTAGCTTAAGCCCCTTTATAATTAGTGGAAAAGACCTGCTGTAAGCAATAGAAGACAATCCAATGTATTCCTAGCACTTTTTAAAAAGAACATAAAATGTACATAATATGAAGACAGAGTCAGAAAGCTCCCTTCACAATACTGTAACAGTGAAGTTTAATTTTTGGAGACAAAGCAGGCCTACTCTTCATTGAATAGGTGGGTAAAATAATGCTATAAGTGCATCAATTTTACCTGCTCTTCCTCTTTCCTTTTCTCTTCCCTCCTTTCTTCAAGTTTTTTGGTTAGTCTGTATTTAAAAAAAGAGAAAAATGAACTGAGACATATTGTCTTAGTATCAAACACACTTAAGAAATTTATTTCGCTAAAAACATCTAGAAGTATAGACACTAATAAGAGAAGCCCCTGAGAAGAGCCAGTGGGAGTACATCCTAAGTAACTGTCTCCTAGCTATCTTTAGTTTTTCTGGGTTTTGGTCTGATATATCTGATATTGATTTAAAAGTATACATATGTTTCCAAACAATATATAAATCAGTAACTTACAAATTCTTTGCTCTAAACACCAACATGGCACGAAATTGTTAAAAACAGAAGCAAAAATTTAAGAGCATTTAAGGAGTTCTAGTAGCAGAGTGGTTACGAATCGGGCGGCGAACCGCAAGGTCGGCAGTTCAAAACTACCAGCTGTTATGAGAGAGAAAGATGAGGCTTTCTGCTCCCACAAAATTTTACAGCCTCGGAAACCCTGTACAGCATCGCTATGAGTTGGTTCCGAATCAGTGACTCTGTGTAGGGTTTCTAAGAAGCAGTTGGTGAGCCTGAACCACAGACCATGCAGTTCAGGGCATTAACCCACAGCGCTACACTAGAAACTACTAATAATACCAAAATACATTTCTGATTTCTAACTGTTAAGAAGTCCATGAATTAAAAATGAAGTTCTAATGTGAATTACATGCAACAGTTTGATGGACTTTTCAGCTAAACAGAAACAAACCAAAACACCAACTTGTCTGTAATTAAATAGTGGTGAATACACTAAAACTATATATCTATACAAGGAGCTCTGGTAGCACAGTGGTTACAAGTAGGGCTGCTAATCTCTAGTTCAAAAGTTCTAAGCTACTAGCTGTTCCACTGGAGAAAAATGAGGCTTTCTGCTCCCATAAGATTTACAGCCTTGTAATCCCTACGCAGAGTCATTGAGTTGGAACCGACTCCACAGCACACCACTAACACCATGTTGTTGTTGTCAGGTGCCATCGAGTTGGAGCCAACTCATAGCGACCCCATGCAAAGCAGAATAAAACAATGTCCGATCCTGGGCCAACCCCACCACCGCTGCCACACTTGACGCCATCAATGATTTCACCTGGCTGATGCACCTCATTGGGGGTCTTCCTCTCTTTCTCTGACATCGTTCTCCAGCGACTGTTCTCTCTTGACAATATGTCCAAAGTATGAGAGACGAAGCTTATATGTCTCCTGACAATATGTCCAAAGTATGAGAGATGAAGCTTAGCCATCCAGGCCTCCAAGGAGCACTCTGGCTGCACGTCTTCCAAAATGGATCTATTGGTTCTTTTGGCAGTCCATGGCACTTTTAGTATTCTCCTCCAAGACCACAACTCAAAGGCATCAATTCTTCTACGGTCTTCCTTATTCACTGTCCAGCTTTCGCATCCATATGAGGTTATTGAAAATACCATGGCTTGGGTCAGGTGCACCTTAGTCCTCAAGGTGACATCTTTGCTCTTCAACACTTTAAAAAGTTCCGGTGCAGCAAATTTGCCTAATGTAGTACGTCGCCTGATCTCTTGACTGCTGCTTCCGTGAGTGTTGATAGTTGATCCAAGAAGAATGAAGTCCTTGACAACTTCAATCTTTTCTCCATTGATAAGAATGTTGTTTATTGGTCCAGTGGCGAGGATTTTTGTTTTTTTGACATTGAGATGCAACCCATACTGAAGGCTGTGTTCTTTGTTCTTCATCAATAAATGTTTCAAGTCCTCTTCACTTTCAGCAAGGAAGGTTGTATCATCTGCATATCGCAGGTTGTTAATGAGTCTTCCTCCAATCCTGATGCCACGTTTTTTTTCATAGAGCCCAGCTTCTGGGATTATTTGCTCACAATATAGGTTGAATAAGTATGGTGAAAGAACACAACCTTGTCGCACACCTTTCCCTATTTTAAAACATTCAGTGTTCCCATGCTCTGTTCGAACAACTGCTTCCTGGTCCAGGTACAGATTCCTCAGAAGTACAATTAAGTGTTCTGGAATACTCATACTTCTCAATGTTTCCATAGCTTGTCATGATCCACACAATCAAAAGCCTTTGCGTAGTCAATAAAGCATAGGTAAACATCTTTCTGATATTCTCTGCTTTCAGCCAAGTCCATCGGACATCAGCAATGATATCTCTCATTCCCCGGCCTCTTCTGAATCCAGCTTGAATCTCTGGAAGTTCTTCGTCAATGTACGATTGTAGCCGTTTCAAAACTTGACTCGCTTGAGATATCAAAGAGATTGTCCGATGATTTCCACCACCATACAACTATACATTTTTTTAAACTGATTTTATGTTGTGTGAATTATGTCTCAAATTTTTTAAATGGTAATTTCTCGGCTATGGATTTGGGTTACACATGTATGTGTTAAAACTCAGCTGAACAACTTATGCCAGAGATCAAGGAAGTGCTTAAAGGAACAGAAAACCTAGCAAGAAAGGGATTCTGTATATCTATGGAGTTCTGGTGTGGTGCTGTAGGTTAAGCATTGGATTGTTAATCACAAAGTAGATAGTTCAAACCCAACAGCCACACTTCTCAAAAATCCTATACAGGGTCACTATGAGTCAAAATTGACTCAACAGTACCTAACAACAACAATATATGTATTTATTAAGATTTTTTTTTCAACTAAGAAAATGTTGAACATTTTTTAGTTGAAGGAACCTTAATGAAGTGCAGATCTACCCAGTTCTGATATGCTAATTATGAAAGCAATGTTGTTGTTAGATGCTTTTGATTTGATTTTCAGTCATAGTGATCAAACATAACAGAGCAGAACTGCCTCGGAGGGTTTTCTAAACTGTAATCTTCAGTAGAGCACATTGCCAGGACTTTCTCCTGAAAAGTCACTGGTAGATAGATTTGAATCGCCAAACTTTCATTTAGCAGCCAAGCACCTAACTGTTGAGCTACCTGAACTCCTTATGAAATAAATAGTATTTAATACATGCTAATTATAAAAGTGGAGTCCTGGTGTGGCACTGTAGGTTAATGTGCCAGACTGCAAAGTCATTTGAATTGCAAGGTCGATGATTCAAGCTCACCAGCTGCTCCTCCTCAGAACCCCAATTCAGGGTCGCTATGGGTTGGAACCGACTCAGTGGCACTTAACAACAACAACAATTATAAAAGTAGTTAACACTTATAGAATAAAATAAGGGGGGACGACTTCAAAACAAAGGGTGACCAAAATCTGTAATTTCTCTTTCACAGATATTAGTATCAACATTTAGGTATAAGTCATTAAAAGTCTTCCTTTCCCCAAGTCTCCAAACTATTTCCTAGAATTTTTGTTTTCATTTCATCTATAGGTTGTATAAATAATAATACACAGTGGTGGGCCAGCTGTTAGCAACACAAAAGAAGATGAGTGCCTGGGAACCTTGGTTCCCTTCTGCTGTTCTAGAGTTATGCCATTTATACCATCCTCACCACTGTGAGAGGATCTCTCCTGCTTTTCACTCAGTGATGGTACTGCCCCAACTCCTGTCAAAAATGTACAGAACAATCACAATCTAGGTTTTGTTGAAAAGAAGTTGATCTTGAGTCATGGACAAACCCAAAGACTTAATGTCAGCAATCAAACTCAACTTTGTTTCTTCATGCTGGTGTTAAGTGCTGTGTAGTTGGTTCTGACTCATAATACCCCTGTATAAGATTTCCAAGGTGCAGCGGGTGAGTCTGAAATGCCAACGCTGTAGTGAGCAGTCAGGTGTTTATCCTACAGAACCACACATTACTTTGTTAACAAGAAAATATCAAGTCTTTCTGAGATGCTAGTTTAGGTCAGCATTAAAAACATTCCTGATGTAATATCCAATCTGTCTGGGCAGGGCTGACAAAAGGAGATGGGGATGGCTCTCATGTGGCACAATAGTGAATAATTGCCATCAGGACTTACTGTGAAGGTTGGAAATGTAAAGGTAGATATTTTGTAGTAAAAGGAGGAGAGTGGTTGACTTGGCATTCCAGGAGCAGGGGTCCCTGGGACCATTAAGAAAGAAGAACGGAGTGCAGAACCCTACCCAGAGAAGCAGCAATGCCAGAGATGGAGGCAGAGACCATGACGTAGACAGATGGAGTGGCTGGGAACTCTAGACCCAGAAAGGAAGAGAGGCTGTGTGCTGATGACTGGGGAGGCTTGCGGTGTATACCCTTTGGTTGTTTGATGATGCATGGAGGGGATTGTAACCATGGCAATGAAATGATATATGATAGGATGAATGTAGAGCTAATGTTCTCCCATGTAAAGTATCACATAATTCACAAAACATTAAAAAAAAAAAAAATACTGATGACCCACTAACTATTCACAGTTCATATAACTTTTTTTTAATGTTTAAACATGTTTTCTATGGAATTAACCCATGTACGTTTGAAATGTAACATTAGTAGCAATCTTTCTGGTGTCACTACTTCTCTGCACTCTGCTCTTATCCCTTGATGGTCCCAGGGACCTAGGCTCCTGGACTGCAAAGTCAACCATTTCCCTCCTTTTGCTATAAAATGTCTACCTTTACCTTTCCAACCCTTACAGTCAGTCCTGATAGTAATTATTCACTATTGTATCACATGAGTTCTATCCTAGTCTCCTTTCATCAGTGGAGACTCTACCTTCCTCCGTGCCCTCTGGATCTAGGCTCCCTCTTGAAAGCTTGTAAGTCAGTCACTTCTTGCCTTTGTAGCGCTGCCCCGCCCCCATTTTGGGTAGCCAATATCCAAGTTGCTCATCCCTGTCTACTCTTTGTATGGAGGAGGCGGGAATGATCCTCACTGTAAAGATTTGTTCCCTCTTTTGAGCTACTGCATCCATAGCTATACATCAAGTCATCAGATTACTCTTTTTTTCCTCTTCTTTCTTCTTCTAGCTGAGCTCTGATCATCCAGCCATTGAAGCCAGGTCAAGTGGGTACTATCTGCAAGTGTGGGTGTTCTTATACATATGCCCTTTCTTCTTATCAGCTGGATGTGTCACTCTCCACTCTAGTCTTCTGTGGCTATGTCATTGACTCTGGGCCCAGAAGTCCCAGGTCTTGCCACACTGCCGGCCAACTAGGTCTCCACCTAGGTTCATAGGAGTCTATTGAACGTGGTTGGACTTAGCTCACAGCTTCATTGCTGTTTTTCCCTCACTTCCCCACTATTAGTGACCAATGTTGTCACCAGTCAGAGCATGTGTCTGAACGTTTATTCCCATTGAATCTTAGGTCTTGTAAGGGGTTTGCCCCGAGGGGACCCAACCACTTGCCTTGGTATCTCCTGGGCAAGCAACTTGCTTGTTCTTGTAGAAGTCAGTCAGTAGTCAGTTGGACTGCTGTTACTGTTTTGTATTTTTCCTGTCAGTCTTTCTTTCAAGAGTTATCTTTTACCTCGGCAACCTAAGACAGAGCTATTGCCATGCTGCAATGAGTTTCAATGACAGATAAGACTGAGGAATTCGCACTGACCGCCTAAGACAGTCAGCATCCCTCAAACAAATAATAAATAAGGGGGAATCTGTGGCAGACCGTGCAGACCTGGTCAGGAGTTCAAGGCCCTGTCGGCCCAAGCGTTGCAGACCGTCCAAACCATAGGCTCTGAGGATCAGATCTTGGTCACCTAGCAGACATACCAAACTGGCCCTCATCTGATTATTCAGTATGCTTGCTAGTAATCTCATACTTGAGCCCTGGATATCCACAGATAAATTTAAAAACCTTACCTAGAAGCCGAGACTATAAACTCCAAAAAGGCAAAGTTTCCCCCACCCCCACTGCCAAAAAAAAAGCTAAAGAGGATAGAGAGAAACACTGTTAACTGATGGTATATGGAGAGGATTATAATCAATGTAATGAAACAAGTTATATGAATGGTTGAATGTGAAACTAATGATGTGCCCTGTAAACTTTCACTCAATCCACAATAAAAACCTTAAATTAAAAAAAAAAAAAAAGAGTTATCTTTTGTTATTCTAGCTGCTCCAGGCTGGTCTGCTTGTCTTTTCAAGTGGAAGTTTCCCACCTCAGAAGAGTCTGGATGGGTTCAGGATTCCACCTATGGTCTTACGTAATGCAGAGACTCCACAGGAAGCCTCCTTCACTGGGCCCATTGTAGCCTCATTTTAGGTATTCCAATCAGTTGTAGGTAGAAGACACAGACTTACATGCTTTCTATGGTGATATTTCTGGCTATTCCTTTCTCTCCCCCTCAACTTATTTTATAATGGTATGCAAGGGAAACCAAGATTCAAAAGACAGCCAAGAACAAAAAACAGGACAGCTAAACATCTTAACATTATTTCCCCCCTTTTGCCCATTCCAACCATGCCTTAATCCCTGTATCCCAGAGCCTTGTTCCAAGGTTGTGCATACATCATTATTTACCTCTGCCCCACTTAGCCCATGCAGCCCTGCCTAATTGCTCACTCATTCACCGTGAGTTCATGTAACTTTTAAGAGCCATAGTGAAAAGCCTATGATTTGATGATTACCGTATAATTGAAAGAGAAGTCCTGTTGGTGCTATAGGATATGCACTGGGCTACAAGGTCAGTGTTCAAACCCATTAGGTACTCCATGGGAAAACAATTACATTGTCTAAGACTTAGTCTTATAAAGATTTAGTCTTGGAAACACTAAGGAAACTCTGTTCTATTGGGTCACTATGAGTTGGAATCTATTCAATGGCAGTGTCAAGAAATTTGTATCTGATGATCAGACTAATAAAAATGACATTTAGTACACATTCACTTATGCAGATTCCAACCTCAGTACACAGTCATAAAATTAACTGAACTCCTTGCCCATCTGGAGCGTTTTATCCTCTGGTATGGACAGATAGAAGTGACAGACTTAGATACGTGCATGCACAAAAATAGCAACCAATAAAAAGGAGGTTCTTAGAATGACCAACCTATAGAGGTTAAGTTTGATTTTGGTTATGGCCGGGTGTAGGTATTCAACTTTAGCTATATTACCTCCTGCCAGGTAGGAGTTTTTCATGTTGAACCTTTAACGGGGTAACTAACTGCCTTACTTGCTGTCTATATACTGTTTTACCTCCTGACTGATAAATTCATTCAGATACAGAAGAGTTTTACTGCCAGAATGCCATCTTTATAGGAACCAGTAAGTTGGTCAGGTAATCAATTACTGCAACACAAATTCTAAAACTTCATATGTGCAACTTTAGCTTTCATTCAAATTCATGAAATAACTGAAACATCTTTTAACTGAAAATATCACAAAATGCCACATGAAAAAGTAAGAGCAAACCTTTCCACTCTGACGGTGAGGTCCTCTGCAGGTTTTAGATCTGAACAGTCATGAGGCTCTTGGGAGGGAGTGGCATGACTTGAACTTTCTCCTCCTTAATTATTAAGTAAAGGAAAATGAATACTGCTGTTAATGCTATTCTTCAAAAGATACATAAATCTTCAGTTTCAACATTTATTAATAATCTTATTTCTTAAGCTTTACTTGTTTTCCCTAGGAAGAAAGCCAGAGATAAGATATGAATCATTACTCAGGAGGACAAGGGGAAAAAAGGATAAATGGAAACAATAAACACAGGGAGGAAGTGGGAAGAATGCTGTTACATTATGAGGATTGCAATCACTATGTGTATGAACTGCTGAATGGAAAACCCATTTGCTTTGTAAACTTTCAAATCACAACAAAAAGTTAAAAATAAATAAAGGAACTAATCTTGAAAACTGGATCTGGATAACATAGATGTCAAGCAAAGCAGCTACCCACTCAGAGATGCAACATGAAAAAGCATCAACCTGGCAGGAGATAATAGAGCAGAAGTAGACCTGGCCAAGGGTTGTCTTCACTTAAGAACAGTGCTAGCTGTTCTATGTTGTTCGATATACTGGCTGCATGTGGCTAATGAGCATTTGAAATAAGCCTAGTTCACCTGAAAGATTTAATTTTTTTTATTATATTTAACTTGTTAGATTACCTTTAGAAGCCACGTGTGGCTCTGGCAATGGCTCTAGAGGTTAAGTTTCATCTTGGTTATATCTCTAGACCTGAAGGCTGAAAGGATGTGCTTATACAGAACTTAGTGATTCCTTAGGCTGCAGTGCTGTGAATTCTTTAATATGGTCCTTCTTCTAGCCATCATCTTTGTAACTCCTACCAAGTGACTGGGTTTTGTTAGGTGTTCTCAAGGCAGTTCCGATTCCCAGCGCCCCTATGTACAACAGAATGAAACACTGCCCAGTCCTGTGCCATCCTCACAATGGCTATTATGTTTGAGCCCACTGCTGCTGCCACTGTTCCATTCCATTTTGTTGGGTATCTTCCTCTTTCTTACTGACATTCTACTTTACTGGGTGGTGGTGGTGTTGTTAAGCGCCACTGACTTGGTTCCAACTCATAGCGACCCTATATAAGGTTTATGAGGCATGGCCGGTGGCTTTGAACTGCTGACCATGTGATTAGCAGTTCAGTGTTCACCCTACAGCACTACACCAGGATTGTGGCCCACCAAGGGGACTAGACTGCAGCTAATAACATAAGCAGATATGGTATTCTTATAGGGTAAAACTATGCAAATAAGATGTCTGGAACCCTAATGTGGGGATTGTTCAGTTTTGTCATCCAGCGAGGTTTAAAATAAGCCATCCCAGAAACGGAAGCAGGTGGCTCTCACTACCATCAAGAAGAACCAGGAGTAGAGCACAACCTCAAGATTCCTGCATTGAACTGCCTCGATCCAGACATGGAGAGCTGTGACACCAGAGACACTAAGAAATGGCGGAGAAGTGGTAAAGAAGTGGAGGCATCAGAACTAGGAGTCAGGCAGGAGATGGCACAGTGTGCTTCCCGGCCCACAGAGCAAGAAAACTCAGTGCTTTCAAGCAGGACCTTTGCTGCTTCCTGGGAACCTAATCAGAGGGCTATGACCCACAGAGAAAGAGCTGAGCATCTTCAAGCTTAGGCTTACTGACAGAATGAGCATTTACTGGCAGAGTTAAAAGAGCTTAGTAACACTTGCCTGAGCAGAGCAGAGGTCAAAGTGCCAAATGACTGAGGTGGAGAACCAGAGAGAGGCATACCTGAGCATAGCTGAGAGGCCATCCTGATCAAATAACTGTATCCTGAGCATTTCTGATCCTGAATTGCAACTTGGTCACATCCTTAATAACTTCCATAACTGTATTGTTATATGTGGCCACTACAATAATCAAACCCAGCAGAGAAGCAGAGAGTGCTTTGGGAGGGACAGGTGGTGGTAAAACTGGTAAAAAGGTTGACAGGTGGAGGCATGTCTGACCTCCACCCAAGAGGAGTTGGCCTTGTGCTGATGCTGGTTAGTGATCCTCTTCCCTGATCAAGTTAGAGGAAATCAGACAATGCCCCCACACAATTATTGCAGATTATTTTAAAAACCATATTCTTTTAAGGATTTTTTGACAGATTTTGTACTGAACTATTCTAACAGACAGGTAGGATCTAAGTACTTCCTTGATGTATGGCTGGAACCTCTGTCTCTTCCTTACCACCAACTTGATTCCTCTTTCCATTTATGATGGAAATGGTCCTTTTGAAAAGGAAGGACTATGGAGCCACAGAGCCTACATTCAAGTTCCATTTCTGTCCATTTAGTAAGAAAATGAAGACAGTAACTTTAAATAGAGTTGCAAACATTATTAAGAGTTAAAACAAGTAAAGTGCTTGGAACTTTACTGAGACTTCTGGTGATGGTGGTGGTGGTGTGCCATCAAGTTGGTTCCAACCCAAAGCAACCCTATATAAGGTTTTTGAGGCTGTATATATCTTTATGGGAGCAGAAAGCCTCATCATCCTCCCACGGAAAAGTTGGTGTTTAGCAGACCAAGGTGCAACCCACTAACATATAATAAGTGCCTTAGTTATTGTAGTTAAGGAACCCTGATCGCATAATGATACCTGGACTGCTAACTGCAAGGTCAGCAGTTCGAATCTACCAGGCACTCTGAGGGAGAAAGATGAGATTTTCTGCTCCCCATTAAGATTTATAGCCTCAGATACCCTATACTGGGTCATTAGGAGTCAAAACTGGCTCAACAGCACACCATCACCAGTTATAGTTAAGGGCTGTCGAGTTGGTTCCAACTCACAGTGACCTTGTATAGGATTTCTAAGGAACAGCTGGTGGGTTTGAATCACTAACCTTGTGGTTAGCAGTCCAGTGCTTGTGCTACAACACCACATCAGGGATTCCAGTTATTATACTAGTTGTTGTTGTTATGTGCCATCGAGTCGGTTCCGACCCATAGCGACCCTGTATAGGGTTTCCAAGGGTGTAAATCTTTACGGGAGTAGAAAGCCTCATCTTTCTCCCACGGAGCAGCTGGTAGTTTCGAACCGCTGACCTTAAGGTTCGCAGCCCGATTCATAACCACTACGCTACCAGAGCTCCTTATTTTAGAAATAATTATAATTACTAAGTATTTCTTGTAACTTTGTTATTCTTAAGTATTTCATTTTATGTTTCAGGAATTTTAGTTATATCATTGGAAAAAACAATTATAATAATGTTTAGACTGTCAAAAATACCCAAATGAATGTGAAAAAAAACAACAAAGTGTTTTGCTCATTAACTCTGATACAAGTTAATGAATTCTTAGGAAAATGATAAATTTCAAGGTGCCATAATTATTTCATATCCTATTTGGGTTCTACCTTCTTCAATGACTTGTAAGCTTCAAAGAGCAGAAGACACACATTTAAGAGGTTACTTAAGCTCCAAATACATAAGTAACTCAACAGCAGATCATTTAAAAGCCTAAAGTAAAGGCTCTAAGCCTTTTATAAAAAGAATGTGTGCTTCTATGTATATTTGCCAATCACAACTACCCTAACAAGTTCTCTTCAGAAGTGCCACTATGTCCTTTTTTTTTTTTTTTTTAACATATTTCTGTTTTTAAAAAGTATAGGGTACTCATGAAAACATTTCATGGGCTGGCAGGCACAGTTGGCAAACAAACACAGAAGCATGTATTATTTGCATAAAAATTCAGTAAGCATCTAAGATTCCAAAGTACTACATTATGAAAGCATTCGAAGATCCTAAGAATCATGGTTGGAAGTTGTTATAGCTTGAATTGTGTCCCTCAAAATGTGTTGTAAATCCTAACCTCTATGCCTATGGTTGTAATCTCATTTGAGGATGAATTTGTGTAGGGCGTGTATTGAGTCAATCTCCCAGGAAATATAAAAGCAGCAGATTAAATAAGCAAGGCTAGGGGAAGAGAGATCCAATCTACATGAAGCTTTCAAGGAAACAAGGGCCTTCCCTAAGAGCAAAACAGAAAGGAAGGAAACCTCTCCTGAAAAGTCACTGCCCTGAAATCAGATTTCTAACCTCCTGTGAGAAAATAAACTTGTTTGTTAAAGACATCCACTTGCAGTATTTGTTAAAGCAACAAGAAAAAAACTAAGATGTCTTTCAGAAATCATGAATAACAAGAAATAGGCAAAGATTTCCCAATTTTTGGATAAAGAAACACATTAAGAATCAAAGAAATATGTCACTTTGAGTCCCAATAAAACTGCAAAGCCTAAGCATATCAGAGTCAAATTGCTGAGAACTAAAGAAAGATAAAATTCCTGAACACAACCTGAGAAAAACCAATATATTCCATACAGGGAATAAAAAAACGAAATGGCCATGAACTTCTCATTAGAAAACTGTGGAGACCAAAAAACAGTGGAACAACATCTTCAAAGTACTAAAAGAAAAAATAACTACCAACCCAAAATCTTATTTCTGACAAAATATCTTTCTAGAACAAAGGTAAAATTAAAAACATTTTCAGATAAAGGTAAACCAAGAGAATGTTTTGCCAACAGAACATTGTTGTCAAGTCGGTTCTGATTCATAGCAACTCTGAATAGGGTTTCCGAGGCTGTAAATCTTTAAAAGAGCAGAAAGTCTCATCTTTCTCCTGCATAGCAGCTGGTGGACTCAAACAGCCAAACATATGGTTAGCAGGCCAGTGTTTGGTCTACAGAGCCACATATTTCTTAGTGTGCTAGCGGAATGCAATGAAAAATGCTAAGAGAAAAATTTTAAATTGAAGGGCAATGATCTGTATCTTCAGGAAGGAATGAAGAATTTTAGAAATGACACATATCCAGGTAAATATAAAAGACAGTAACTCTTCTGTAAACCTAAATGGATTCTATACACTCCCCTAGTTCTGTATGTATCAGAATTTGAATTATCTGAAGATGCAAAATCTCAAAATGACACTTCTAAGAGGGAATTTGGTATGCGTTTTTTTAACTGTTGAAAGAATCTTAAAAGGTACAAATTTCAACTCAATATAAGTAAGAATTTTCTAAAATCTAGACCTACTCAGGAGTCCTGGTGTGGCACTATGGGTTAATGCGCCAGACTACGAAGCCATTTGAACAGCAAGGTTGGCGGTTCAAACTCACCAGAAGCTCCTTGGAAACCCTATACAGGGTCGCTATGGGCCGGAACCAACCCGATGGCACACAACAAGACCTACACAACAACAGAATAGGCTTCCTAGCAAGATATGAGTCTCCCGTCATTTAATGTATTTGAGCAGCGTCTTGGTAACTGCCAGATGCTGGAATGAAATTATCCTTATGGATTACTGATATTCTAACTTTTTGACTTATCTACCCCAATGTCGTTTAATAAACCAAAACCAAACCCAATACTGTCAAGTCAATTTCAATTCATGTACAGTCCATGTATTACAGAGCAGAACTGGCCCACAGGGTTTTATTGGCTGTAATCTTTCTAGAAGCAGATCCATCACCAGATCACTGGATAGGTTCAAACCATCAACCTTTTGGCATTCAATACACAAGCACAAACTAACTGAGCCACCCAGTGACCTATGAGACTTAATACAAGACTTATTAATTATATCAAACATCTCTGACCACAATCCCCATCATACAACATAGAGCTTTCCTTTTGCCTTTTTTACATTATAGCCTTTGTAGTCATACAGGTATTTCTATAGGCTCTATTTTACAACTTGCTTTTAATTAAAATTACAGTAATACAAGAACCAATCCCTTAAATGTATGTAGCATTTTAAACTTCATAAAACATTAGCAGAAATTACTATCAACTGTTCTGTGCAATTGACTACTTGGTTTTAGAGGGTGTATTCCTTGAAGTTATCCTCTTCTGCCACTAAATGACACAGAAACGTATTTAAGACAACCCTTAAGTTAAATGAATCTGAGGGGAAAAAATATGATACATTTATTATTTATTAATTTTTTAATGTTTTATTGTGAATTATGTGATAGTTTACATGGGAGAACATTAGTGTTACATTCATCCTATCTTATATCGTTTCATTGCCGTGGTTACTGATACATTTATTTTTAAAGATATTTTTTCATGGCCTGTAATTTTAAATGAAGTGAAGGAGTACATCTACTATACCAAAAAGGGTACAATGCAATACTTTTCACAATAACCAAAAGCTAGGAACAACCCAAAGATCCATCAATAGATGGATAAGCAAAATGTAGTGTATGAGGGAGCTTCAAAAAGTTCATGGACAAATGGAATTTAACAACAATGGAATTTTTCCATGAACTTTCTGAAACTCCTCACATGACATAAAATATACAGTGTATAAGCATGGACTTCAGGTATGGCACTGTAGTATCAGCACTGGACTTTGAACCATGAGGTCTACAGATCAAACCCACGAGCTGCTCTTCAAACCCTACACAGGGTCGATATGAGTCAGAACTGACTCAACAGTACTTAACAACAAAAAAGTATGGATGAACTTTGAAAACATTACACTGAATGAAAAAAGTCAGGCACTAAAAAGGGCAAATACTATGTGATTCCACTTATATGTACAACAAACAAATGTACAGAGAAAACGTTTATACGTATTTGCCAGGGATAGGAGTCCTGGTGTGGTGCACTGGAACAAAAGGTCAGCTTGAACCACAAGGATGGTAGTTCAAATGTACTAGTTGCTCCTTGGATGCCCTGTGTAGGGTCACTAGGAGTCAGAACTGGCTTGACAGCACTTAACAACCAGGGATAGGTGGGAAGGAGTTCTGGTGGAGCTCAGAGTAAGAGGAGGCTGTCTGATCCAATATTTAGTCTCAAACTCTATATAAGATCATATAAGTCGGATTGGCTCAGCAGTGAGTTGGGTATTACAGGTAGAGATAAGTGGGAGTTGTGCTTTAAGGGGCACTGAATTTCTGTTAAGGGTAATGAAAAAAATGGAAACAGATGGTGGTGATCGTTGTACAACATGGTAAATGTAATTAATGTCATACGTAAAAACAGTTGATCTGAGAATATAAAACCTCAAAATGAATGATTGTCACTGTCATATGTATATTTCATTATAATAAAATTAAAACTAAATAAAGAGTACCTGCTGCAATATCTGATTTTGCATCAGGAGAAGTGGGTGGTGCCTCACAAAGCTTGATATTCCCGGATTGAGAGTTTTCAGAAGTGTTGTTAGATTCAAAGGAGGCGGACAGAGCAGACACTGAACTTTCAGACTGACGCCCATTTGCAACTGATGATTCAACTTTTACTGAGTGCATCTATGGAGAAAACAAATTGTAGTAGATAAGAATGTAAACTTACCATGGCATATTAAACCAAAATATGAGCTAACCCAATTAGCACTCTATGGCGGTGGTGGCTGTGTGCCGTGGAGTCGGTTCCAGCTCATAGTGACCCTGTACAGGGTTTCCGAGGCTGTAAATCTTTACTGGAGCAGAAGGCCTCATCTTTCTCCTGCAGAACAGGTGGTAGTTTCGAACTGCTGGCCTTGCAGTTCACAGCCCGATTCATAACCACTACACTACCAGAGCTCCTTAATTCGTACTCTACAGTTGTTAAAAGTGCCTTTGAGTCAGTTCCAACTTATAGCAACCTGACAGAGGGTTTCTTGAACCACTGACCTTGTGGTTCAAACCAACTTTGCAGTTCAGCGCATTAACCCGCAGTGCTAAACCACGACTCCAATACTCTATATAGTTGTTGTTGTTAAGTGCCATCGAGTCAGTTCTGACCCATAGCAACCCTGTATAGGGTTTCCGAGAAGTGACTGGTGAGCTTGAACCACCGACACTGCAGTTCAAACGGCTTTGCAATCTGGTGCATTAACCCACAGTGCCACTCCAGGACTCACTCTACAGTAGGGAGTATTTAATTCTATATGTAGATGTTCCAGAACATGGAATTCCATCTCATTATGGAATTCAACTATAAGCAGGTGAGAGTATAAAAAAATCTTGACAGCCTCGTCTAACTGAGAACACCACTCGGGCTCCTTCCCACCTACCCCTGGTTGTTACAGAGCACACAGGTGGATTACTTCATAAGACTCTCTACACATAATCCTTGTAACTCCCACCAAACAACCTCTTCCTGATGGACCTAGGTAAGAAAAGGAGGAAGTACAAGGTAGAGTGGTAGGATTCCCAGACTACAGAGCAAGTAAAGCTGAGTGTCTTTGGGCAGGCATCTTGCTTATAGAGTGGGGATAACCTCCTGGCACTTAACTGGGAGAGGAAGGTTTGCTGATCCATGGAGCTTTGGGCTGAAGCTTATGGTTTAGGGCATTTATCAGCAGCAGCATTAAAGGATCTCTGTAACAATACTAAAGCAGGGCAGGGCCTGGTCAAGGGGCCAAGGACCACAGAGAGGCCTGCCTGTGGGCACAGTTGAGAACAGGCTGTTGTGACTGGAAGAACTATGCCCCTGCACATTTCTCATCCTGTTAACTTCCCTAATAAACTCCATTACTGTGAGTATTGTCTCTGAGTTCTGTGTGGCCACTGCAATGAATTATCAAACCCTGAATGAGCATAGTGCCACATTTTGCACCTTTAAAATAGAATTCAAAGAAAAAAGTTACAAGCTATATTAACAACTAGCCATTGAGATCCGCTTCATTTTATCATTAAGTCAAGTGATTGCAACTAAGAAATTATTTCATAAAAAGTCCTTAAAATATGCTAGGCAATACACTGTTAATATCATAATGTGAAAACAATTCTCCCTTATAGTAAAATGCAAGCAATCCCCAAGTTATGAATTTCATACAACCTGGAATTACACACCAGACTTGGCAATCTATTATAATAAAAACTTGGGTACATACAATGGTTTGTAATTATATACTAGTATTACTTGTGACATGCATCAAAGCATTACTATTATTATTACTGCATTATTACGTTAAAGATGTTTTAGTGTATCCCAAAGTGGTTCTTTAATATTTTCTATCCACAGAAAAGTACACTATACACTCAGGCAAACATATGACTAATTGATACATGAAACACAGTTAACCATTTCTGACTTATGTACAAACTTGACTTAAAGACAGATTTATGAACAGAACTTCGTAATTCAGAGACTGCCTATAATGGTGATGTGCATTATGTGATTGGGAGAAGGGGACAGGAATAAAAAGAAGTATTCAGTACAGGAACTTTTAACTTCAAAATGCTGCTTTCAGAACTAGTCCAGTGAGACAGTATTTACCACCTTAAAAGTTTCATGATATTGGCAGGTTCTAGAAAGTAAAGAGGGGCTCCAAAAATGTTCCAATGTCAGACGATCAACATATTTTTCCACATTTATGCAAAGAAGAGTTCTATTCCTTCTCACCTGCTGGACTTTGTGAATTCTGGTAACAAGTTCATCTGCAGAAACACTTCCTGCTATTACTTCCAAGGGAATTCCACTGTCTCCAATAAAGAAACTGGATGGAACACACACTACAGGATCTGTAGTTTAGTTAAGTTTAACAATTTATGCACAGGACAAGGATCCAATATTACATAACACTACTGATAATAAAGCAAAACAAATTATCTTCATGAACTTCACATACTCAACTAGTGTATTTAATAAGTTCACCTACTGCTGTTGTGTAGTGAATCTGATATATGCAATCATTTATAATTTATTTGTTTCACATATGTGAATGAAAAACCACTACATTTACCTATGTCACAACTTTTTTCTACATCCATCTTGCTACCAGCTGACTCTTTCAGTTACTTCTAACATACTAACCAAACTCCACCATATTGCTTTTCAGGTATTCACAATTTTAAAAACTATGTTCTCATTTGCTACACTGTATTATCTCAAGGAATACTTAAGTGATATTGTTTCCATAAATGAGAATGCATGATTTCCTAAATAAATATGAGTATCCTTTAAAATTTTATGAAGAAAGACATATTCTCTAACAAACTAAATGCAAATTGATTCTTCTATGAAAGGATACAGATTTGTGAAAATTGTACGCAGGCTTCACTGTAAAATAAAATCAAACACAGTATCAGCAGATTAAAGTAACTATTTTTCAAATGATACACTACTTTTATAAAAACATACTGTACCAAAAGTATTTTTCTGAATTCAGTGTTTTTTTTTAATGAAAATGTTCTTTATTTCTATTATGAATGACATAGAAAGAATGTGACCTGAGATAGCTGTGGGAGATGGGTGAGCATTCTCTGAACACCTGCTGTCTCGAGGTTTGATGCTGGTGCTTGAAGCGCACAGCACAGGCAATAAAGTAAAGAAGACAAACCAAGTGGGGGGACAAGAACACAGTGGAATCCACAGACATGAGCTGGGGTTCAGGAAGAGGCAATGAAGCCCGTGTCAGTTGCTGTTGCCCTTGACCTTGATGGTGTGGGTGTCTCGCAAAAGCTGAGCCTCTGCATCACAGAAATAAACCCCTACACCTGACTCCAGAGCTGTTCTGTGTGGGAAGGTTTGCTTTTGTTCTAAGCTTCGATGGTTAATATGTTTGACAAATTTCAGAGTCTCTCTATCTCTGTAGACGAAGGCCAAAGCATTGTTTTCCGGATTCAGTGTCAGCAGCTCTTCATCTTCACGTTTGGCAATGTAGAAAGTAAAACCGCCATACTCTGGCTCCCATCCCAGCCTTCATAGCCACAGTAGAGAAGCAGGTGCAGGGCAAATTCTGTCTTGCTGTTATCATGGATTAGCGTGTAGTGTCTGTTCTTCCAATGCCTCAGTTCCCCCATGGCACGTGGGAACGCTTGATTCTTTCTTTCGATTCCCTCTGGATCTGAGCCTGTCTGGCCATCACTCTGGTGTTGCTGAGGGCGGCTGGATTATTCTCTTGCTCTGAGGCGCTATGGCTCATTCCTTCCTCAGTTAGTATCAGACGCTGCTTCTCCCTCTTTCCCTTCCTCAATCTCATCTTCTTCTGAAGGGGAAAAGAAGTGAAGCTTCAGGCCTGTGAAGTTGGAGAGCAGCAAGAATAGCTCTTTAGAGCTATACTTCCATGCAGTCTTTCAGCACCTCGGGAAGCTTACTCTCCTCAGCTTTCTCATAACACCTTTTGTTAGGAGGGCCCTGGCTGCTCCAATCCACGTCTCCTTTCTCCAAAGCCTCACAGTTCCTTTCACAGCCATCATCAAAAGGAGAAAAAATGTAATTCTTATTTCACAAGATTTTTTTGACTTGTTTTATAATTTTCAGATAAAAAAACCACTTGCCTTACAACCTGCAAACTGATATCTAGATCTGCTTCTTAAAAATCCAGAGTTAGTATCTGTCAAATTACTTCCTCAGTAGCAAGTAAGTATACCTGTCTATACTATATTAACTTGTGAAAGAAGGTATTAATGACCATCAGTCACTTGTACAAGTGTTAATGGAAAACTTTGTAATAATAAAGAAAGTGAAATAACCTAAATATCTAGCAACAAAAACTGAGTATGCA
>NW_006408530.1:31490406-31503997 GCF_000296735.1 Chrysochloris asiatica
CAAAAAATAGGTACAGAAAAAGTGTGTTTAAAATGCTATCATTTTTTTAAAATGCTACCATTTTTTTAATAAAGGAAAGGAAAACAGATATAAATAAATTCCTTAATAATGTGAAGAAATATCTCTAAATGGATACACAGAAACTGGTGACACTGGCTGCCTCTAGAAAACATAATTGGAAGGTTAGATGCATGAATGACAGATAAACTTTATACTAAGTAATAAAAATAAGAAGAGATATGAATCAATGCATATGAACAATTCCAAGAATCAAATTAATGTTTCCAAGAACTAAATTTGTTCATGATTAACATAAAAACAGCAAAATATCATGAGTCAAAGCCAACTTGACATCAACTAAGAAGAAGAAAAAATTATAGAATCCTACCATTTCTGAAATATATTTTGGTGCATTTTCTACCAATCTATTTTCTATGCATATTGCCTACATAAATAAACAAAACACACATAAAACAAAATGTCTCAAAACATTAAATGATTTAATCATTCTTAGATAATAAATTTTTTTTTTCATAATTTAAAAGGTACACTAGATTCTATTACGAGGCACTCCATAATGAAACAAAGATCAGTCACTACCAAACACAGGTTTCCTTGCATCCCTAACAGAAGCTTATTTTTTTAAATGTTAAACACATCAACCTGTATATAATCTTAAGAATTTTGAAATTCTCATTTCTTCCACATTCCTACTGCCATTGAAGACTCTAAAAAATGCTTATGAAAAATAAGAGGCAATATAAATATGCTATGCAGTTTTTGTTGTTAAGTGCCTTCTAGTTGGTTTGGACTCATAGCATAGGGTTTCCAGGAGTGGCTGGTAAGTTTGAACTATCAACCTATGGTTCAAACCAACCTTGTGGTCCAGTGCTTTAATCCCACAGGGCCACACCAATTTTTTACAAAACTTTTACAACTCAATAAATGTATAGTTCGATTACTGTTTTTGTAAGCAAGCGATAAACTTACAGGTAAGTATCTGAACAGTTTAATCTTGTCTGATTTTCACACATACTACTCACTCTGATGTTAGCAGTAAGATGGGATATTATTTGGCCAACTACTAGTGAATTATTATTTCCTGACACTGACCAACAATAGTTGCAAACATCATAGAGAGAAACAATCAGACATTATATGCCTTCTGATGAAAGACACACCACCACCACCTATGAAGTACTCTTAAGGAAAAAAGTTCAAATCTAATTATGATCAAGTGTCAAGATACAATTATTAATTTACAGGAATTAAGAAACAAAAAAGGGGGTGGGAATGATGCAGACAGAATTTTATGATTCAAATGTGAGTAATTAATAGCAGGATTGTGATTGCCTGAAATTGTACAAGATGTGTAACTAAAAGGGAGGAGTAGTTAACTTTCATTTTAGGAACAGACTATTTTAGGACCAGCAAGAAGGAAGAGCATGAGTGGATTGTGAGATAAAGGTAGAAGCGGTGTCAGAGGCAGCTGGGGGCTCAAGGCCCATGGACTGAGTAAGGCTGTGATCACGAGGCTGGCTTACAGAATATAGTCTTTGAACATTTCAATGAATATATATTTTTTTCTTTGTTCATCTGTGAAATGTAAGATGTAAACCGGGAAGCACAGGGAGGAAGTAGGCTAACTGCTATTGTAAGGAAGGGATTGTAATCATTGACATGAAACAAAATGTATGATTTGTTGAGTGTAAAGCCGATGATCTTGTCTGTAAACCTTCACTCAATTCACAAAAAGTTAAAAAGCAAACAGAGGAACACATTAAATCACACCAACAGGGGTACAATCTACTACAGAAAAAAAAATGAACTGGTTTCTTTTAAAAAAAAATAAGTAAATTGCAAGGAAAGCAAAAAGAGGAAAAGAGAGAAGCAGCAAATAGAGGAGACGAGAAGAACGGGAGGGAAGGAAGGAAGAAATGAAAGGAGAAAAAGACAGCGAGAGAAATGAAGGGGAAGCCTAAAGACTAAGATGAGAGTTCAACCCTATCACAGTGTGTAAACCATTTAGAATCTTGAATCAAATAAATTGTATTAAATAAAAAGGCAAATTACTGGATATTTAATATCCTGGTGTGGTGCTATGGGATAAAGCACTGGACCACAAGATTGGTTTTAACCACAAGCCTGGCGGTTCAAACTCACCAGCTACTCCTTGGAAACCCTATACATGGTTGCTATGAGTCGGAATTGACTCAATGGCACTTAACAACAACACTTTTATATAAAAGAACATTTATTTGCTCTTGAAGTAGTGGATGGAGTTACTCTGAAAATTTTAAAGTCCTTCTGTTTCAGAGACATACTTAAATATACATGGAATGATATCTGGAATTTGTTTGAAAATCACATGGGATGACCTTATGAATATAAATGTAAAAATATGAAATACGAGCAAACCATATCCAACATGATATTAAAAGGATTATATACTATGAGCAAATAGGATTTATCCCAGGAATGCAAAGGGAGTCAACACAAAATTTAAAAATGAATGAATACACCACATTAGTATCAAAGGAAAAGAAGCACATTATCTCAATTGAAGAAGAAAAGCAATCTGACAAAATCTAATGCCTTTTTCTCATATGATAAACAAATTCAGAAAACAAGGACTAGAAGGGAAATTTCCCAATATGAAAAAGGTCATTTCTAAAAAGCCTGTAGAAAGGCTGAAAGCTTTCCTCCTAAAATCAGGAATAAGACAAACATGTTTACTTTTACCACTGCTAGTCAACACTTTACTGGAAATTCTAGCCAAAGGAAATAGACAAGAAAAATAAATAAATTCAAGCATCCAATTCAGAAAGGAAAATTATCTATACACATGGACGGCATGATCTATCTTATTTATATATTGTTGTTAAGTGCCGTCTAGTCGATTCCGACCCACAGTGACCCTGTATAGGGTTTCCTAGGAGCAGCTGGTGAGCTTGAACCACCGACCTTGCAGTTCAAACGACTCTGCAGTCTGACGCATTAGCCCACAGCGCCACACCATATTAGGATGCTTCAAAAAGTTCATGGAACAAAAGGAGGGGAGAGAGAACAAACAAGATGGCGGATTGGGTGGAAGTGCAGTAAAGAGCTCTGCCTGCAACAACACAGAATACGCGACTAAGCAGGATCAGGGGATGGTCCCAGAACTCTAAACCACATATAAAGGAATATTTAGAAGGCTGGAAGGCTTACAGTTGGCAGAATTTGTGGCAGAAGCAAGAAATCCATTATTTCTCCTCTGGGACGCTCGGCTGCTCCAGGAGCCGCCATCTTGGGTGAGACCAAGCTGGGGAAGGATCAGAGCAGCCACAGATGCCTGGCAGAACCGCAGATAAAGGTGTGGGCATTCTTTTCTTTTGGTAGCTGTTCATTGGTCCCTTGCTGTCTGCGCACCTCCATTCTCGTGACTATAGGGGTGCCTAAACTAGTGGGCACCCCAGCCCCACCCTCAGAAGGTTCTGCTTCACATGAGCACAGATCTCCTTGAAATTTAAAGAGACAGTTTCCAATTAAAACCAAACGTCCGCAGCCGGCCCTGAACTGTTTATAACTAGAAAAAAGGCTTGAACAGGGATTGTGGAGTGGGACAAACAGACAAAAGAGGAAACAAGACGAAAATTAAATCCTAAGTTACATTAAAACGACCAACAGTGGCATCTTGAAGTTTCTCAAGTAGAAGAGTGAAAAGGGAAGCCCATTCCCTGATCACATCTACCTGGAGGCAATCAGAAACCATAAAAAATACCAAATTACATACCCATCTAAGTATTAAGTACACAGATAACCCATGAATATGCCCAAAAAACAGAAGCAGATGACCATATCTGTACATGTACAGAAATGAGATAAAGTGACTAAGGAAAATGAGCGGGAAGTAGACCTACACTCCATACTGGAAGATGGGCAGCCTTTAGAAATGCCTGAAAAGGAATTCAGAAAAATGATTATAAAATGTGTCAAAGCACTATACAATGGAGTTGAGAAAAATAAGGAAGAAGTCAGAAAAGCATTACAGGAACAATCAAATAAGATAGATACAGCATTGGAAACAACTCAAAACCTACAGAAAGAGGTCCAAATGATTAATAATATAATATCAAAAATGGACAATACAATGAAAGGACAAAGGAGTAGAATTGAAGAGATAGAAGCCAGAACTAGTGAGCTAGAAGATAAATCTCTCAACACTATTAATATAGAAGAATAAATACAAAAAAGGATTTAAGAATCTGAAGAAGGCCTAAGATTCATGTTGGATAACATGAAGAGGAATAACAAGAATTATTGGCATTCCAGAACAGGAACAATCACAAAAGTCCACAGAGGAGATAGTGGAGGAACTTCTGTAAGAAAATTTTCCTAATATCCTGAAAAGATAAGCATTCAAGAAGTTTAACGAACCCCAGGATGGATAGACCCTAAAGGACAATCACCAAGACATAATAATCAAGCTCTCCAAAATCAAGGATAAAGACAGGATCTTGAAAGCAGCTATGGAAAAGAGAAACATACAAAGGCAAGCAAATCAGATTAAGGTCAGATTTCTCAACAGAAACCAAACAGGCAAGAAGGCAATGGGGAGACATATATAAAACCCTGAAAGAAAAAAACTGCTACCCAAGAATCCTCTGCCCAGCAAATCTATCAAATATGATGATGTAATCAAAACATTCCAGGATAAGCAGAAGCTAAGGGATTTTGCCAAAGTCAACCCTGCTTTGAGAAACATCCTAAAGGAAGTTCTGTGGACTGAGAACCAACAAGAACCCACAACAATTATAGAACGACGTACATGGCAGCATCAACCTGAACTCAGTTGAAAAATGGAAAAGTCAAGAACAGAATAAAATTATAAGAACAGAGGATCTGGAAGGTCAGTCTATGATTAAAACAATTACAATACGAAAAAAGGTAAATACAGAGGAACAGAGATCCAGAGAAGGTCAGGTAAATTACTAGATAAAATAGACTATCTTAAATGGAGGGAAGAACTAATGGAATATAAGGTAACCACAATGGGGTTGGAGTGGGGGGTTTACTTTGGATGTTGGGGAGGGCAATTCAAGAAGGGGGGAGGAGGCAGAAGAACAAGATAGATAGGGGAACACTGAGAAAGGTTTGCATGGCCTAGTGGGACACAGGTAAATAGGGATTCATACTCAACCTTGGAACAAAAGGGCTCTGGGATACAGGGATCTAGGTATAGCTTGAAGAGGGTAAATAATACTAAAATCTTTGACTGCCTTATGAATATTAGTTTCCCTTGCCTACTATTGTAAAATAGACACTTGAGTGGGATAGAAAGGAATGTTGGGAAACATGATTAAAGAAAACTTGTAAGCCCACCTTCAGCCAATAACTGATTGGAATACCTAAAAGGGGTTCTACAACTCGCCCAGTGAAATAGCCCTCGTGCAAAGCCTTTACAGAGTATAGGACCTTAGGTGGAATCCTGAGTCCCATCCACAACCTTGTGAGGTGAGACATTCCCACTAGAAAGGACAAGCAGACTGGAACAGCTACAGTGACAGAAGATATATTTTCAGGATGAACCTGACCTATACTCAGAGTGGTAGTTACTCTAAATACCAACAGAGAGGCAAAGAGTCTTCAAATCAAGTTTCAATGCTATCTACTCTGTACACAGGGTAGATAGGAACGGGCAACTTAGACATTGGCTACCTAAAACAAGGGGGCAATAAAGGCACGAAGTGACTGGCTTACAAGGTTTCAAGAGGGAGTTTAGTTTAAGAGGGTGGGGGAAAGAAAGAGTCCCCACTGAATAGCTATCATCTTGTCTAGATGGGTCTGGTGAAAAGAGATGGTGATAAGATTCATAAGATTCAATAATGAATAACTGTTAACATGACTAATCACGACTGTCACAATTGGAAAGGTAGAAGTTTTGTAACAAAAAAAGGGGAGTGGTTAATTTTACAGTCCAGAAACAGAAGACCCTAGGACCATCAAGAGAGGAATGCACAAGCAGAATGCGGGACCTTATCCAGAGAAGCAGCAGCGCCAGAGATGGAGGCAGAAATGGGGGCATGAAGAGGGGGAGCGGCTGAGGACTCTAGATTCATGGACTAAGAAGAGAAGGACTAAGAGCTGATGGCCAGGAGCAGACTTGCAGAATATGCCCTTTGGAGATGTAAATTATTATATATGCCTGAGTGGGGGTTTTTTGAGTTTTTTTTTTTAAAAAGCTAAAGTGGATAGAGAGAAATACTGTTAACTGGTGGTACATGGAGGGGATTATAATCAATATAATGAAACAAGGTATATGATTTGTTGAATGTAAAACTGATGATATGCCCTGAAAACTTTCACTCAATTCACAATAAAAACCTTAAATTAAAAAAAAAAAAAAAAGGAGGGGTGAGACTGATTTTGCAGCCTAGGAGCAGAGGTCCCTGGGAGCAAAGAGCGGGACCCTGAACTCAGGGAGGAAAGGAGAGGGGCTGTGTGCTGTAGCCTGGGAGGCGGGCCTGTGGGGTGAACCCTTTGGTTATCTGATGATGCATGAGGGGATTGTAATCAATGCAATGAAACGAAATACGACAGGATGAATGTAAATCTCACAATAAAAGACTTATTAAAAAAAAAAGGAAGTGCATGAGTAGAGGGTAAGAACCCTCCCTATAAAAGTGGTGACAACAGCGAATGTGGCAGAGGTGGTAGCACGGAAATTCAGAGCAGCTGTGGGTTCTAGGCCCATAGAGTGAGTCAGGCTGTGTGCCCTTTGGACATTTAAATGAATATATTTTTTTTACTTTGTATGTTGTTGTCGTTATGTGCCGTGGAGTCAGTTTCAACTCTTAGTGACCCTGTACAGGGTTTCCGAGGCTGTAAATCCTTATGGGAGCAGAAAGCCTCATCTTTCTTCGTGGAAAAGCTGGTAGTTTTGAACTGCTGACCCTGAGGTTAGCAGCCATTATGTATGTATGCATCAAATATTTTTTCTTTGTTCATTTGTGATATCTAAAATGTAAATGGAAAGACACAGGGAAGAAGTACCATGACTGCTGTTGCAGGGAGGGGATTGTAAATAGTGATATGAAGCAAAATATTTATAATTTGTTGGATGTAAAGCTGATGATCTTATCTGTAAACCACTCAATTCACAATAAAAACTTAAATAAAATAAAATAGAAATATCTATTTGAAAAAAGGAATAAAAAGTTCATGGAAAAATGGAATTAAAAGGTAATCGAATTTTTCCATCACATTTTGGAAGCCCCCTCATTTATAAAATCCACAAGAATCCACAGAAGTTTAAGGGGTACTGGGTTTCTGTTAAGGTGATGAAAAAAGTTGGGAAATGGATAGTGATGACTATTGTACAACATGGTGAGCATAATTAATTGTCAAAATAACAAAATGACATTTTATTTTTTTATGGCTATATATATCTTATTTTATACAATAAAATATTTAAAAATTATTTGGGCTAAGTAGAAGGGGTTGGGGATATAAATGAAACAAAGCTGCTATGATTTAATGATCAGAGCTAGCTGACAAGTACAGGGGGTGCATCATTATAAATGAAATTACTTTTGCATATGTTTACATGCAAACATTTTTTATAATAAGTTAAGGAGGACAGTTAAAGATGGTGAAACAAAACTAATTTGAAGTTATCAACTATGAGTAATATGAAGGCTATATGCTGTTGTTAAGTGCCATCAAGTTGATTCTGACTCATAGCAACCCTGTATACAGTTTCCAAGGAGTGACTGGTGGGTTTGAACAGCTAACCATGTGATTAGCAGTCCAAGGCTTATCCTATATAGTGCCACACTAGAATTCTATAAATGTCTTTATTCATATTCAATTAAGTGGCTGCATTCCCAAATACAGGGTCCAAAGAGTAGTTGGTTAATTTTCAGAAATATCCAATACATGATATACAGTTGATCCCATAAAGATTTACAGTCTCAGAAACCCTATATAGGGTCACTATGAGTTGAAATCAACTCCATGGCAGTGGGTCTGGTTTTTTGTTTGGTCCAAGTTCTTGGGAACTGGGAACCACAATTCTCTTTGCATTCCTGGTATATATCACATAGCTGCTTAGCAGTCTAAGAGAATTTGGAAATTTTTCATCAAGAAATAATTATTGTGGAAAATGGCAGTATATGCCTTAGCTATCCAATAACATCAATATTCTCAATATTCAACGGTTGTTAAGTGCCCTGAAGCGCCAAGAAAATCACCATATATCACAACCACAGAGCATGATTATAATATTTAAAAGTCATGCAATATTAAAACATAAGCAAACCTTTTGGTATCAATTTTAATAGCAACAAAACTGTTTGAGGATGCTTCTGTCACTTTCTCATCTTCCCAACTTGTGGCCATCTGTGTAGACTGCTCATCATTACCTGTAAAACATTTCAAGGATTCATATAAAGTCATATCTGTTGATTGCAATTTGTTTTCCTTGGAAACTTCGAACTTCAAATAAAACATACTTCCACAAATTACATTTCTATCAAATGTTAAAACTGAGTTTTTCCCATAACATGCAAAGTATGAATGCATTGTTGACATAAAGAGCAATGAAAAATGAAATTCTATTTAAGTTTTACAGAGTATTTTTAAAATGTGATGTTTAAATTACAGTGCAAATACTATAACGACAGTAAGAAGTTATCAGTAGAAAGGTTGATTCTGGTTTTTAAGATATTGTGATTTTAAGAAATAAAAGTATAATATCTATCCAGTTGCAGCATCTTTCTGTTGAATGCAACGTCTTCCACATTGAAGTATTTATTCTCCAAAATTCCTCCAAGGTAGAGGATGACCCAATTCTGTTTAGTTCTGGACTTGCCTTTATTATACAATGGGGCTTCAAAATTTTTGTGGGAAAATGTAGTTAAAAGATAATTAAAACTTCCCACAGACTTTGTGAAGCCCTCTTGTAGGTAAGCTAATTATCTATTTAATAAAAGTTATGTGATTCAAACTAATGTATGGAGCTAGAACTCAGTATAGTGGCTACCTTGGTAGTACAAATGTTTTATAGCTTTGTGAGTTGCACAGGTGTATTCGTAAAACGAAAATTAAGATGTTACTCAGTATATGTGCACTTAACACCACAATAAGAAATACTCCAAAAGTTATACCTAGTTAAGATTCATATTTATATAGATCAAGTCTGTTTCAAGTTTAACTTGTAATGTCTAGATTTAAGAATAACCACTTCAATGGTGGGCAGAAGGAAATTTACTTGATTGAGCCACTGAAAATATTTGAGGTTTGCAAAGCTAAGTGCTTTCTCAAAAGCAAGCAGCCTCTATCAATTTACAGATTAAAGAATGTTTTCAGGCCACACTTTTGAGTTTTACAAAAATGAGATCATTCTATACCTACTCTTTTTGTAAGCTGTACTCTATTTAATCTACTCTTGTTGTTATGTGCCTTGGAGTTGGTTCTGACTCATAGCAACCATCTACAGGGTTTCTGAAGCTATAAATCTTTACAGGAACAGAAAGCCTCATCTTTCTCCTGAAGACCAGGTAGTAGTTTCAAATTGCTGTGAGACTAGCTGCCCGATTCATAACCACTATGCTATCAGAGTTCCTTAATCTATTTAGCCACAATAATTTATGGTAATTCCAGAACAATAGGGCTCTGGGATATAGGGATTGAGGAATGGTCGGAATGGGCAACAGGGGGGAAATAATGTTAAGATGCTTGGCTGTCTTTTGAATCTTGGTTTCCCTTGCATACCATTAAAAAATAGACACCTGAGGAAGAGACAAAGGAATAGCCAGAAATACCACAATAGAAAGCTTTTAAGTAAGTCTTCTGCCTACAATTGATTGGAATACGTAAAATGGGGCTACAACGTGCCCAGCCAGTGAAGGAGGCTTCCTGTGGAGCCTCTGCATTACATAAGACCATAGGTGGCCCAATCCTGAAGCTCACCCAGAATCTTCTGAGGTGGGAAATTGCCCTGGAAAGGACAAGCAGACCAGCCTGGAGTGGCTAGAAGAACAGAAGATAACTCTTAAAAGAAAGACCGACAGAAAAAATACAAAACAATAATGGCAGTCCAACTGACTACTAGACTGACTACTACAAGAACAAGCAAGTTACTGGCCCAAGAGACATCAAGGCAAGCAGTTGGGTCCCCTCAGGGCAAACCTCTTTCCAAGCCTGAGACTCAATGGGAATACATGAGCAGACACGTGCTCTGACTCGTGACCACAATGGTCACCGATAAGGGGAAGTGAGGGAAACACATCAATGAAGCTGCGAGCTAAACCCAACCACGCTCAATACACTCCACTCCTGTGAACCCGGGTGGAAGCCTGGTTGGTCAGCAGTTTGGCAGGACCTGGGACTCCAGGGCCCAGAGTCAATGACATAGCCACTGAGGACTAGAGTGGAGAATGACCATACAGCTGATAAGAAGAGAGGGCATATGCACAAGAACAACCACACTTGCAGATAATACCCACTTGACTAGGCTTCAATGGCTGGATGATCAAAGCTTAACTAGAAGAAAAAAGAAGAGGAAAAAAAGAATAAACTGATACAATTTGATGTACTTGACCTACACCTATGGGTGCAGGAGCTCAAAAGAGGAAATAAATCTTTACAGCGAGGATCATTCCCATTCCCTCAATACACAGGGTAGACAGGGATGGGCAACTTGGACATGGCTACCCAAAGTGGGGGGTCTACAAAGGCAAAAAGTGACTGGCTTACAAGCTTTCAAGAGGAAACCTAGATCCAGAGGGCGTGGAGGAAGTTAGAATCTTCACTGAGTAGTATCCATTCTGTCCAGGTAGGACTGATAAAAGGAGATGTGGACAGCACTCGTGTGGTACAATAGTGAATAATTACTATCAGGACTGACTGTGAGGGTTGGAAATATAAAGGTAGACGTTTTGTAGCAAAAGGAGGGGAGTGGGTGACTTTGCAGTCCAGAAGTGTAGGTCCCTGGGACTATCAAGGGAGAAGAGTGGAGTGCAGGACCCTACCCAGAAAAACAGTGATGCCAAAGATGGAGGCAGAGATGATGACGTGGAGAGAGGGAGCGGCTGTGAACTCTAGACCCAGAGAGAGAGAGGGGCTGTGTGCTGACGACCAAGGGGCAGACTTGTGGTGTGTACCATCTGGTTGGTTGATGATGCATGGAGGAGACTGTAACCATGGCAATGTAACAATATGCAATAGGATAATTATAAAGCTAATGTTCTCCCGTGTAAACTATCTCATGATTCACAATAAGATATTTTAAAAAAGAAAAAGGTAATTCCATCCTTTCAGTTGTCATGCCCAAAACCTTAGTTATTCTTGAGTCCAGATGGTTCTAATTTCAAAATATACTCAGAATGAAACTATCTTGCACCAATTCCACTGCTTAAACCTTGATTCAAGACACCATATCCCCTTTGTTGTTGTTAAGTGCTGTTGAGTAAGTTTGTACTCATGGTAGCCTTGTATAGGGCTTCCAAGAAGCTGCTAGTGGGTTTGAACTGCTGACCTTGTGGTTCACAGTCTAATGCTGAGCCTTCAACACCACACCAGGAGTCCATATCCCCTCTAGATAGTCACAATATCTGCCTAATTGGCTCCCATTTGCAGTCTACTTAACATAGCAACTTTATTTATGAAAGCAAATCATATCAATACTGTTAAATCTTCTACAAAGGCTCCCAACTTTCCTGAAAATAAAAGCCAAAGTGATTACAATAGCCCACATGGCCCTACACAGGCCTTCAGATACCTCTGGCCTCATTTCCTTTCACTTACCCACTCCTCACTCTGTTCCCGCAGCACTGGCTTCCTTGCTGTCCCTCTGATTATAAAGACATACTATTCTCTAGCCCTAAAGCCTTTGTTTGCTCTGCCTGGAATGTTTTTGTCCCAGACAGCAATATGGTTAACTCTCAAATTGCTTAAGTCTTTGCTCAAATATAATGTTCTTAATAAGGCCTTCCCTAATCACTCACTTCAAAATCACACCCTCTGACATTCCCAAAGTTCCCTTATCACCTGCGTTTTTGTCCTCTTGTACTATGTATCAACCTCTAATATACTGTTTTATTTATTGTCTCTTCTCACAGAATGAAAGGCAACATTTTTTTCTTTCTTTTTAATTTGCTGATGTAACTCAAATGCCTACAACATAACCTGGCATACAGTAGCTACCAGGCATGCAAGTAATTTGTATAATTGTTGTTAAGAGCCGTCACGTTGGTTCCGACCCATAACAACCCCTCATAGGGTTTCTGAGGAGTGACTGGTGATGTTAAACCGCCAACCTTGCAGTTCAAACTGACTTTGCAGTCCAGCACATTAGCCCACAGCTCCACACCAGGACCCCACTTGTAAAACGAGTAGTTAAATTTCTGCAATTATAGACAATGGTATACGAAGTATTCTGGCATGCCTAAAATACTTGACTCTACTACTGCACATGTGAATGTATTTTGCATGAGCTGAGGTCCAGGAATACCAGGAATAAGGGCTTGAGAAATGTGGCCATGGAAAAGTTAACAGAGATTAGAGTGCATCCACAAACCAAAACCAAAAAGAATGTTTGTTCTATTAGGAGATTTAAATGTTGAAGATACAAAATGAGGGAAAACTACCATTCTGGGTATGTCTTCACACTATGGACTGAGGAAAGTTATAAAATTAATTCTGTGTTAATGACATGACTATCAACCTACAAAGTATCTATTATGGGACACTCTTACTAAAAACACTTCAGAGGAAGCTTCTAAGGGATTCTTTCCATTTGTTCACTACTGGATTGCACTTATATGCTAGGCACTGGACTACAAACACATGAGACACAATGTCTACCTTTAATGGAGCTTACAATTTAATAACAGGAACCACTGGGTGGCACAAATGATTACATAATATTTTGACTACTAGCCAAAAGGTTAATGGTTCAAACCCACCCCGAAGCACCTGGGGAACTAGGTCACATACTAGAAAATTCTATGGAACACTGTTACACTCTGCACATACAAGGTCTTCTTGAATTGGAATCAACTTGATGGCAACTAAAAAATAACAATAATAAAATCTAATTGTAGAAAAATATGTTACACAAATGTTAAGTGCCAGTGATTCCATTCCGACTCATAGTGGCCCTCTATAGGGTTTCTGATGAGCAGTTGGTGGGTTTGAATCTTTGACCTTGTGTTAGTAGTGCAGTGTTTATCCTTCAATGTGACACCAGGGCTCCATTAAACAAGTAAACAACCATAAACAAATAATCACAGTAATTAATACTGTGAAGAAAAAACTATGAGAGAAAAAATAAGGGCCTTAGCGCTGGTGATACTGTAGGTCAGGCAATGGGCTGCTAACCAAAAGTCAGTCATCAAAACTGCTACCTGGTCGGAGAAGAAAAATGAGGTTGTCTGATCTCATAGATTTATAGTCTCAGAAACTATACAAGGTTGCTGTAAGTCAGAATTAATTTTGTGGAAGTAGGTCTGGTTTTGGGTTTTAAGTGATAAAGTCTTCTCTGAAGTGACATTTAAGGTAAGACCTAGAGGGTAAAAAAGGCTGAGTCGAAATAAGAGATAAAAGA
>NW_006408530.1:31507477-31508005 GCF_000296735.1 Chrysochloris asiatica
AAAAACCTTAAAAAAAAAAAAAAAAGAGTTCAACAAGCAAAAATAAGTTGTGCAAAGGCCCTGAAACAAGAAAGAGCTTGGTACTTTTTAAGGAGAAAGGTCTGTGTGATTGGACTTCATGAACAATGGAAGCAGCAAAACAAGATCAGACTGAAGAATTAAGCAGGAGCTAGAGCATGCATGATCATGCCCAAAACCTTAGTTATCCTTGAGTCCAGATGGTTCTAATATCAAAATATACTCAGAATGTAACTATCTTGCACCATTTCCACTGCTTAAACCTTGATTCAAGACACCACCACATCCCCTTTGTTGAAAAGATTTGGAATCAGAAAACCAATAAGGAAGAACACGCTCAGCATTTCTCAAGCTGGGGGAACTGAAGAAAAAATTCAAGCCTCAACTTTCGTTACTGAAAGATTCTCTGGGCAAGTTACTGAGTGATGCAGAAAGCATCAAGAGAAGACGGAAGGAATATAAAGAGTCACTGTACCAAAAGGAAATGGCTAATGTTCAACCATTTTAAGA